>NC_043714.1:32704869-32727179 GCF_006229205.1 Suricata suricatta
AATTGAATTCAACAGCATATAAAAAGAATTATCCATCATGATCAAGTGGGATTCATTCCTGGGTTACAGGGATGGTTCAATATCTGCAAATCCATCAACGTAATTCATCACATTAACAAAAGAAAGGATAAAAACCATATGATCCTGTTGATAGATGTAGATTAAATTTTAAAATATAAGCTTATGGGGGCACCTGGGTGGCTCATTTGGTTGAGCATCTAACTTGATCTTGTGGTCTGTGAGTTGGAGTTCTACGTCCGACTCTGTGCTGACAGCTCAGAGCCTAGAGCTTGCTTTGGATTATGTGTCTCCTTTTCTGTCTCTCCCTTCCCTGCTCACACTCTGGCTCTCTTTCAAAATAAATAAGCATTAAAAATAAATAAAAATAAAAATATGAGCTTACATTAAAAAACAGCCACCAAACATTTAAGGAAACAAGTCATGATATTGAGGTTTAGGGAAACAGCAATTAACAGATTTATCTCTTCAATAATTTCAGATATTGGAATGATCAGATTCAAGATATAAATTACTTTGAAACATTTGAAGGGATAAAAATAGAATACAAATGAGCCAAGCATGGGGAACAACAAGAAATGTCTTAGTAGATTTGAAAAAAAATTACAATAGATAGTTTAGAAATTCAAAATAGATATATAGAAATAAAAGCTCAGTATATAAAGTAAACAGTAAGACAGAGTTTAGTGGAGGAGTAGTGAATTATATGGTGGAGCTGCAGGACTAAATCAGAATACAATGCAAAAATACAGGGGATGGATATAATTTGAAAAAAATGGTTAAGAAATATTGATTCTAAAATGAACAGTAACAAATATCTAGAGTCCTGAAAGGAGAAAATAAAGAATGGTAATTTTTAAAAACATAATAGTTAATGGTTTTCCAGAAATAAAGACATAAATATACAGTGAATACTAGGAAGCTATTCTTACTTAGGTGTTTTATGGTGAATTTTCAGGACCATATGAAATGAAAACTTTTAAAACATTCAGAGAGAAAGGAAATATCAATTACAAAGGAAAGAAAAATGGGCTGAGAGTA
The DNA here is from genome assembly GCF_006229205.1 of Suricata suricatta. Lineage (NCBI taxonomy): Eukaryota > Metazoa > Chordata > Mammalia > Carnivora > Herpestidae > Suricata > Suricata suricatta. The sequence continues at coordinate 32,705,929 of NC_043714.1, forward strand.
GTCTTCTCAGTAGTACAATGGATAAAAAAGGATATTGGACTAAAACTCATTAAATTACTGAGAACTAATTGAATTAATGTCAACTTTATATTTTGTACTCCTTAAAAATATCTTCTATGAATCAGGGGCAGATAATGACATTTTCAGATGCACAAAGTTTAATGTATGTACACTAAAGGAAAATTTAAAGATTGTATTTTAGGAAAAAGTAAAATGATCCCAGAGCCCAGAGTCAAAATACAAGAAGAAATTATAGGCAAATAATCTGGAAAAAATTCATGTGAGTAAAATAATTATTATCTGTATAAAAATACAATGATCATGATGGAAATAATCTTCAATATATATACTAGGATAGAAATAAAATAATGGAAAACAGTAAGTATGATGGAGGTTGAATAGGTTTAAAGTGTTTCAAGGTTCTTATATTATTTGTGAAAGGGTTTAAGATCCTGATTAACTTTAAACTTAATGAATTAAGAGAGTAATACATTTTCAATGGGAAAGAACAAACTATAGAGAAGGGTTTGTGATTTCTGAGTTTTCAAATTCTGTGAATATTTCCTTTTATTCCCATGCCACTTCTTGGGCTACCAGATTTTCTCAATAGGTCCCAACTTAACAAAAATGTATTCAACAGAAGTTCAGTCTGCAGGATGATAATTTGCTGTGTACTTTTGGCTGTCTTAGCTACTTTATAACATACATATCAATTATTGGGCTGTAATTAATGCCTTGGCTCATAGTTAAAGGTGGTATTTTCTAGGGGTACCTGGGTAGTTCAGTTGGTTGAACGTCTGACTATTGGTTTCAGCTCAGGTAATGCTCTCTGACAGCTCAGAGCCTAGAGCCTACTCCAGATTCTGTGTGTCTCACTCTCTCTCTACCTCTTACCCACTCATGCTCTGTCTCTCTGTCTTCTGAAAAATAAATAAACATTAAAAAAATAAAATTAAATTAAAAATAAAAATAAAAAAATAATAAAGATGTTATTTTCTACTCCCATTTTGCCTCTGTATTGGAAGATGGAGTTTCTATTCCCAAATATTTTGGAACTTTATTTCAGTATAAATGCTGTTTAGATTCTGTGTTGCTGAAACCCAATACTCTCAATTCTGATTTTATAATTATTATAATTGAGTTTTCTTTTCATAAGTGAGATTAAATTTCTGTTGCTGAAGCCCACTCTCCTAAAAATTCTAATATATTTTCATATAAATGACATTTTTATATAATTCATTTAATTATTTTTATAATGTTAATCAAATTCTCTGCCCTAAAACTAGATACTTAGTTATATATTTATTTCTATTTTTTTTTTTTTACTTTCTCAGTTCCTAATATCTGATTGTGTAACCTGCCTTAAAAGGGTATTATGAAATAATGAATTGGGTATGTATAAGTCATTTCTCCAATGTCTTCCATCTTACGTTTTCAGATTGTGCTTTCAACTTCACTTAAATTGTTTAGTGACTTCACTGAGTCTTCTGTCTTTGAATAGCATCTCTATGGTGATAAAGATACAATAACCAAAAGCAAATTTCACTCCCCTACCTGCCCTGTATGCCTGCCTGTCTTCTCCATTTTGATACTCAGCTTTATGCCATCATCCTATTTACTACAGCCAAACCACGGGATTTATCTATGTTTTCTCATTTTTCCTAACTTTGGCTCCAATAGTAAGTCCTATTAAGGACTTGAATATATTCAAACAGTGTTCTGAACTTTTCATTTCTTTGCATCTCCATGATAATATAATCTACTATTCCTTATTCTGCTTCCTCTTAATTTATTTTTACCAGAGTAGCTACAGTACCCTGTTTTTTTTTAACATTTTTTTTTGCTGTTTATTTATTTTTGAGAGAGAGAGATGAGAGAGAGGCAGAGTGTGAGTGCAGGAGGGGCAGAAAGAGAGGGAGACAATCAAAAGCAGACTCCAGGTTCTGAGCTCAGCACAGAGCTCAACACAGGCTTAAACTCACAAACCTCAAGATCATAACCTGAAGTGACATTGGATGCTTAACTTGCTGAGCCACCCAGGTGCCCCGACAGTGTTTTTTTTTTAAATACACCGAAAAAATACAAATCATATCATGTTTATACCCTGCTTTAAATCTAGTAGCTTAGGAGTGCCTGGGTGGGTCAGTCATTTATGCATCTGACTCTTGGTTTCAACTCAGGTCATGACCTCACAGTTCATGGGTTCAAGCCTTACACTGGGCTGTGTGCTGGCAGCACGGAGTCTGCTTGGGATTCTCTCTGCCCTACTCTCTCTGTCCCTTTCCTGCTCACGTGGTGTCTGTCCTTCTCAAAATAAATGCATAAACTTAAAAAAAGATCTAATTGCTTACTATGACAGTTAAAATTCAAATTCTTTGTGTGTCTACAAAATCCTCTTCTGTACCATCTTCTCAGTTACCATCACGCCTTTGATGTTAGCTGTTCCTCTTCTTGAAATTCTTTTTCCCTATATTAAAAAGATTGACCTTAGTGTTATTTATGTCTTAGACTGACATCATTTCTTTGAGGCCTGTTAGATTATCAGAGTCACCCAGTCACTCTCTATTAAATCATCCTATTCAGTCTCTATTTAACATGTTGAATTACTAGATATTTTCTTCTCTATCATCTAACAAATATTCTCTACCCCCAATTCTCTGAATATAACATTTGTGAGAGGAGCAACCTCTAACTTACTGTTCATCAGTGGAACACCAATCCTTAGAATAGTATCTGGCTCTTGGAAATTGCTCATTATATATCTGTTGCATTCATCAAGAAAAACCTTTTCTCCCATTTTTAATTAATACATTTTTACTTATGTGAAAAACATTGTTATTATGATCACCTGTTAATAATAGTTAGTATTCTTATCATCCAAGAATTTAAATGTACATTTCTGACTACATTTGCTAGTGTCTTATTAAATGTTTGAGTTAAAACTTCTTGAAAAATGCTCAGGGTAATTTCTACTAAATTGGTTTAACTTGTGAAATTCTAAAAACTGCACATGAATAGTAATTTATTTCTATCTAGTCAAATAGGATTTGACAAGATATAATCTGCCCTACTTTTTTGTACATGAAACTGTGAACAACTTCCAGAATAATAAATTTTCATTTTGAACACCCTAGACAAAAAAAATGGAAGTGTTAGAGCAGATTCATTTATTGGTGAATTTCTCTGCATTGAAGGATTGATTAAACTGTTTTGTTAGGCTGTATTACCCACTGAATTTTTTTAGTTTTACTTTCTTATTCTTTGTAGAGTGATTCTTCTTAGTGTTTTCATATTTTTAGAATAAGCTTTCTCTATTTAATGCACAATACTTTCCTGAAAAGGGTCTCTGAAATTTCTAGACATTTTTTCTTTCAGCATGTCCAATTAGTTTTTTCTTTAAAATGTTAACATTGTATGCAAGACATACGCCTTCAGGTAGGAAACTTTTCATATATATTCAAATAGCTGTAAGATTAACTTTTATGAAAATACTTTTATGAATATTTTATTATTCTGAATAATGTTTTTATAAATTAAGTTCATGTGAATTAGTCCTATTTCTTAGCTTTCAACCTTATCAGGATTTCATCCTTTTTTGCTTTTTCACTCTGATTTCATGCTAGGTTTTAGTCTTTTATAAAAACATTTACCTTTTTCAAAAATTTTCTTGCATTAGAGGTGGTTTGATTTGTCATTAATTTGGAATTACTATATGTTGGACTTTCTGAATAAATATGTACACATAATTATTCATTTAAATTTTGTCATTTTCTGCAGGAGTTCTATGAACTAGACTTATCAACATTGTTGTTTATTTTACAGAACAAAGATTCAGATAGATTAACGACTTTTCTGAAGCCTTACTAGGAAAAGACAGAATTGTATTTGAACTCCAAATGTTCTGTGGCAGCCAAGGAGGAATATTAATCTAGAAGGTGTGAATAGACTAACACACTGAGAGCTTTAATTTATAGACCACAGAGTCCCTGTGGAGAATGTTGACAGGCAGGCCACCAAGCTTTTGTGAGTTGTGTACTGCTAAAATTCTCCAGCCCTGCTGAAGATCTGGATCTCATTCAAAATAATGTGGTAGGTAGCCTTAGTCACTTAGACCTGAGTATAAAAGATAAAAACAAACAAAATTGAGCCCACAGCTTCAGAAGTTTCTGCAAGCTGGGTGATACCACCCTGAAGTGGACAGCTATGATTTTACAGTTGCTAATCATAAGGGATGGGTTTCTGTGAGAAAATTTTAGACAGTCTAATTGTCTGACCAAACTATTTGTTTCCCTACAAAAGGAGTGAGATTTCAATCTGTTTCCTTACCATTGTCAGCTATCGTAGTCATAAGAATTCCTGCCTGGCTGGGGTGCTATTTTATAGATCATTTTATATGCTTTGAACAAACGATCTTCTTGCCATTATCCTGTCCACAGCCTGAACACTTGTGCTCAAAGATTTAGGTGTAGATTTAATGTTTCTTTCTATACTTAGTTAAGACATGTTATTCATTTGTTATTGCTACTCAGTATAAAGTGTCTGTTATTGATGATCACATTTAACAGTGAGTTCATTGAATTCAGAGAGAAAAAAACAACTTCTCGGTGGTACTTTGTACAAAAGTAGAAATGGGCCTCTTCCCAGGATAGGGATCATAGGACTACTGGAAAGAACCTTCTGAAGTGGAATTAGGACATTTTCTCTAGCTGAAGGTAGCTTTTTTTTTTTTTAATTTAGTTTTGAGGAAGACGTAGCATGAGCAGGGTGGGTCAGAGAGAGGGAGACACAGAATCTGAAGCAGGCTTCAGGCTCTGAGCTGTCAGCACAGAGCCTCATATAAGGCACAAACTCACAAACTGTGAAGTCACCTCCGAGCCGACGTCAGGTGCTCAAGCAACTGAGCCACCCAGCCACCCCTGAAGAGAGCTTTTATAATTTTGCATTATCACTTGAATAAAAATAATGATGAGGTATTTATACTTGAATTGTAGTGAGATTATATTAGGTAGGGAACATCTTTGATGTTGTATGTATAGAAGGAAAGATAGGTAGGTCTGGAAATTAAAGGTGGACTATACAGTGGAATATACACCATATCTCCATTACAGTACCTGCTGTCTCCATACGCCGCACACGATTCTGACTGAGTAGCTGTGACCAAATAGGTTTTATTTCCATGTGACCTGACTTCCACAAGCACATGTAATTAGATGGGGAGTAGAACCCTGATCCAAAGGTAGTCAATTCATAGATTGTCCATCAAGGCTTGAGATGGATCCTTGTCTAGGGATAAGATGGGTCTTGCTCTTTCTTGGCAATTCAATCTCGAAAAATAATAGTGTGAATTAGGCAGTAATTGTGATTTAAATAAGTGATCAAACAAATTAATTGAGTTAGAGCACCAAGGGCCACTGATAAGTCAAAATCATGAGGGAACAAAAGTCAATTAATAAGGAAAAATACATGAGGCAAAGATCAGCTATCCAGAATGAAAAAATAAAAAAATATTTGGAATGCATACAACTCAATAGTAACAAAACAAAGCAAGCAAACAAAAATCAATAACCCAAATAAGAAATGGGCAAAGGACCTGAATTTTTTTTTCCCCACAGAAGACACACAGATGGCCAACAGATATACGAACTATACTTAGCTTTACTAATCATCGAGAAAATGTGCATCAATCACAATGAGATGTTAGTTCATTCCTATTAGCATGGATTTTATTTTTTTTTAAAAAACCAAAGTATTGGCAAAGATGTAGAGACAAGAGAACTCTTAGTCATTGTTGGTAGGAATGTAAATTGGTATGGCCATTATGTAAACAGTATGGAAGTTCCTGAAAAATTAAAATAGAGCTATAATATATTAATATGATATACATGCATAATATATATTAATATAATATAATCCACAATCTAATATTGACATCTAAATTTCACATGGTACACCAAAAATACAATTTTTATTTTTGATCGTACTTCCATTAAGCTTGGGTAAAAAGTATTCGATGCGTGTAGATGGTCGTCTTAGTCTGTTCAGGCTGCTACAATAAATGACCAGAGAGTGTGTTGTGTGGCTTATAAACAAGATCTAGTTCTCACAGCTTTAGGGTTGGGCGTCTGAGCCCTAGGTGCCAGCATGATCACGCGAGGGCTCTTTTCTGGGCTGCAGACTTTTCATTTTATCCTCACAGGGTGAAAAGGGCAAGGGAGCTCTGTGAGGCCTCTTTTATAAAACACTAATCCCTTTCAGCAGGGCTCGCCTTCTCATACCATCACATCAGGAGTTACAATTCTAACATGCTAATTCAGGGAGGACACAAACATCGAGACCCTAACAATAGAGAGAGAGAAAGTGAGAGTGTGTGAGTGCCAGGAAGAGGGAGAGAGAAAAGGAGAGAGAAGATTCCAAGCAGGCTCCACCCTCAGTGCAGAGCCCAACATGGGGCTCCATATTACAACCTCAAGATTAGAACCTTAGCTGGCATCAAGAGTCAGATGCTTAACAACTGTGCCACCCAGGTGCCCTTTAAATGTGTTAAATGTGAAGACTGACACCATCATATTTATTTTGATAAAAGATATGCAGGGTCGACCAATGGTGGGAAGAATCTGAAGTTGGCCATGGCATGGGGGGTGGAGTCATGAGTGTAATTATAGAAGGAAGGAACTATTAGGGCTTAGCTAAAGAGGAAAGCTGAGGAGACATTTTAGAGATTGTGATAGCCAAAAATTTATTTAATTCACAATTTTGTATAGAACTAATATTATGTTTCCTGTTAAGGAAGTTCCAACTTGATAGTTCCCAACGAGCTTTATGTATTAAACTCATCTATCCTCTACAAATTCCAAAAGCCTAAATATAATCCTACCTTCATGTGGACTTCCTGGAATTTCTATGGTGGTTTTTATTTTGAAAATTTTCTATAATCAACATATTAGGTTTCTTTTTTTAAGAAAATAATAGAATAAGAACTCAGAGTTAAATGAAACAATATGCTTTTGCTTTGGGGAAAAGTTTGTAGTTTTAGGAAATTGTGTCCTATTTTGCATCCTTTATAGTTTTTAATCTAGCCATGCTCCTTATTTAAAATAATATCAGGGGCGCCTGTGTGGCTCAGTCAGTTAAGCATCTGGCTTCAGTTTAGGTCATGATCTCACGGTCCATGGGTTTGAGCCCTGCATCAGGCTCTGTGCTGACAGCTAGCTCAGAGCCTGAAGCCTGCTTAAGATTCTGTCTCTCTCTCCCTCTCTTTTTCTCTGACCCTCCCCTGCTCACGCTGTCTTTCTCTGTCTCTCAAAAAATAAGTAAAGAAATTAAAATAATATCAAAACAATTTCCAATAAATGCAAGGAAAATAATTATAGCAATATAGTTTTATTAACTTTTGTTGAGAAGGATATTATATGACATAACATCCCTGTTTCTGGTCAATTTTGAAAAACAGTGGTTTGGGGTTGTAGCCTCATGCATGTTTTTTACTTGACTGGTTAGCTATTTACTCTACAGCTTGTTGATGGCTTTTCTAATTGGAAGGAAAAGATGTAGTTACTCACCACAACATAAAATATTGAAAAGTGACACGAGGAAAGCACTTTACTAGTCTCTTGGGAAAGAAGATTGCTTATCTGTAATTGTTTTGTTCTCTGAAGAAATATATCAGACTGCCATTTCCACATGAATTTTCTGGATATAGTGTGACCCACTATTTTAATGTCAATGATTGTAGAATTTCTCAGCCTTTTGTATGCTCTATTTAACCTGAGGGACCTATAAACTATAATTTGTAGAGAGAGTTGGCAGTATGACACAGAGGAGGTAGGGGTTGATTTGTAAGTTGTGTGCCAACATGCAGTTGACAAATTATGGACAGAAGCTCTGGGAATAGGAAAAAGAAAAGTAAAAGTAAAATATGAACCCATCACCTTGTGTAAAAACCAACAGTGTAGAGGGACATTGATTAAATAAATGTCATAAAATTCTAAATAGACTGGTAGGTGGAGCCTTGGTGAGAAGAATACTAATTGTTTATTCATTTTTCATGACTACTAGTTGCTCACCTACAATGTGTCAGTCACCTTTCCATCAATGAAGACACAGGGATAGATGTGGTCAGTGTAGATGTGGTCTCTGCATTTACATACAATATACAACTAAATGAGCAATTGTAATCATGTGTGTTGGATAGAGGTAAGCTATACTTCGAAAGCTTTACAAGAGCATCGCATCTTATTTGGGGATGCCCTAGAAGAACTGAAATGCATGAAAATTAAATAAGGGGTGGGGGTAGAAAGAAGGTTTAGAAAACTCTGGAAAGAAAGAACAATATATGAGAAGGCCAAACAGGCAAGAAACAGGGCTCAAATGAAAGATCTTCAGGATGACCAGAATATGGCATGGGATACATGAGTGTTGAGACAAGGGTGAAACCGGCAGCAGGCACAGAACATCATGTTAAGTTTGAATTGACTCTCCAATAAGTTCAAAGGCATTTTTATACAATTATTTATCAAATTCCTAACATTTTCAAGCTATTTAAAAAACAAAAGAAAATATTTTCTAGCCTCTAGTAATTCCCCTTTGGTAAAGTCGATATTCAAATAAAACCAACAGTAGGACACAGTGAAAAGTGATATGGTTATAAGAGCTTACAAGCTCTGAAGAAACACAGCAGTAGGAAAGTGGAAAGGAAGGCCAAGGAGCGGAGAAAAGCTTAAGAGGTGAACTTGAATCCAGTCTTAAGGGGTCATGAGAAATTGGTAAAGGAGAGGAGAGAAGTACATCTAAGCAGTGAGGACAGCATGTCCAATAATTTAGAAGCATGAGAGAGTAATATATGTTCAGAACTACAAGTGAAATCTTTTACTACATCATTTTCCAAAGTGTGACTCAGAGACATCCTGTAAGATGAAACAAACACATGGTCTATCTCCTTCTTGGAAACCCATAATGTCCATTAGCATATGAAGGGATCTGAAGATAACTGCAGTAAGGAAGTCTGTTTATCTTTATTTGGTCCAGGATTTTTCAAAATTGTTTGATGATAGAATTTCCTACACTGGCATCTCTTTTTGGTTTAAAATTTATTAATGTTCTGTGAAACACAGTTTGAAATTGATAGCAAGACCTTGCCTGGGTGACAGGAAGTGTCAAAGGATGGGACTATAGGAGAAGCTCTCAAGGTCAGATCATAAAGGTCTTTGTTGGCCAGGTTGGTTGTTAGGGGAGAACACACCTGATGTTTTCTTCCGGTGAAAAGTACTCTATTGGTATGATACACCCAGCCTTACTTATTCCATTCTAAGAAGGTTGTGTGAAATCCACTCTCTTAGAGGTAAAAACTTAGTTTTAAATGAAAGTATTGACATACCTTCGCCGTTTCTCTTCTTTTTAAAATTAAACTTAAAAATGCTTTTCATTGAGGTAAAAACATTTAACATGAGATCTATTCTCTTAACAAAAAATTTAAATGCACATTAAAGTGTTGATAACTGCAGATGCAGTGGTGTACAGTAGTTTCTTAGAAGCTAATTAGCTTGCATAACTGAAACTATACCTATTGAATAGAACTTCTCACTTCTCGCCCCACTCAGTCCCAGGCAACCATCATTCTATTCTTTGTTTCTATGCATTTGAGTATTTTAGATATAAGTGGGATCATGCAATATTTGTTGTTCTGTGACTGGCTTATTTCACTTGACATAGTGTCCTCAGGTTTCATCCATATTTTCACATATGATAGGGTTTTTATAAGATTTAAATAGTATTTCATATATGCATATTTATATACATATGTACATTTTGTACATATATACACTACATTTATTTATGCATTAATTATTTGATGGATAATAACTTGTCTTTTCATATTGACAATTATTTATAATATTGCAATGAACATGATAATGCTGATATCTTATAATTAGTTTCTTTTGGATAAAATCAGAAGTGGGATATTCCTATTTTTAATTTTTTGTTAAGCTTCTATACTGTTTTCCATGATGTCTATACTGTTTTATATTCCTACCAACGGTGTACTTTAGTTTTAATTACTCTATATCCTCACCATCACTTTTACTTTTTGTTTTGATAATAGCCATTCTAACAAGTGTCAGGTGATACCTCATTGAGGTTTTATTTACATTTCCCTAATTATTAGTGATGTTGAGCACCTTTTCATATACTTGTTGGGCATTTATATGTCATCTCTGAGAAATGTCTATTCAAATTCTTTCCACTTTAAAAATTTTGTTGTGTTTTTTTATGCTATTGGATTGGAGTGTCTTATATATTTTGGATATTAATTCTTTTTCAGATACATAGTTTGTAAATATTTTGTCCCATTCCATAGGTTGCCTTTTTATTTGGCTGACATTCTTTTACTGTGCAAAATCTTTTTAGTTTGATATAGTCTCTTATCAATTTTTGCTTTTGATGTAACATATAAGAAATCATTGCCAAGACTAATGTCTAGAATAAAGACAGACATATAGACCAATAGACTAGAATAGAGAGCCCCTAGATAAAAATCACACATATACAGTCAGCTGATCTAAGACAAGGGAGCCAAGAATATACACTGGAGAAAGGGTAGTTTCTTCAACAAATGATGTTGGGAAAACTGGATATCCACATGCAAAAGAATGAAATTGTACACTTAAAACATACATAAAAATCAACCCAAAATGGATGGAAGACTTAAAGATAAAATATGAAACTGTAAAACTCCTAGAAGAAACAATTCTTTCTCTCCAAGTGTGCTGTCAGCTGAGTACCTTCTCCAGATGGAAAGAATTGCTTTAGTTCAGCACTTTCTGGGGCTGGGAGGGTAAATTTCTTGATGCTGGTATTCAGTATTGAGGCACACTTGACCACAAGTATAAACCATATTCCCATCATATTGTCATGAGTAAAAGAAGATGTTTTGTTCAGCCTTTTGTCTTGTTTCTCAATATCCTCATTATTTGACATGTAAGAAGGTGATATTTATCTAAACATTAAGGAATTTGGTCTTTATCCGACAGATAATAGGAGCCACTAGTGTTTTGACAGTGAGTACCACAGTCAGATTTGCATCTGGCAGCTTTGGTAGCAGTATAGTATACCAGAGGGGGAGCAATAAGAAGCTGAAAAAAAAAAGTTAAAAAGGACAGTAGGGATCCGGGCAAGAAATGTTCAGATCTTGAACTACACCAATGGCAGTGCTTTATCTATAAGGGGATATGGACATGAAATGTATTTAAGTGGTTGAATCAGCAGAACTAGGAGACTGAGTAGATGTGTGATGCAAGAGAGAAAAAATCAAGGACAGTTCCCAGATTTCTGAATGAGGTAATGAGGTGAATTACATTTGGTTTGGTGGAAATATAAAATTCTATTTCTAGCATATTGAGCTGGGCATGCTTTAGGAACATTCAAGTAGACTTATCTAGTTGCTTATTGTATATATATATATATATATATATATATATATATATATATATATATATTAAAGTTTAGAGACTTTTTTAGTCTAGAAATACATACAAGGCAGCTGTTCACATATTAGTGGTGCTTAGATTCATAGTGTCAGTCACTTAGAGAGTGTGTGGACAGTAATCCTACCCAGGGTCAAGACTTAACAAATATGCTCACTTTGTATCAGCCCTGTGTTAAACACTTTGCACAATGGTCTTATTTAATCCTCAAGACAACTCTTTAAAGACTATTACTCACATTTTATAAGTGAAACTGAAGTTTTCACTTGATGTGAACATTAATGATTAATTTGTTTGTTCATAAGTATTTCCATGTTTTAAGGGTATCTGATAAAATGTACTTGTATTCAGACACATAGATATCTTTGTGCTTTGCTATTTCAATTATTTTTTGCAGGGTATATGTTCAAATAATGGTGCCGTGTAATGCCCTTTGACAAATTTAATTTTAATCAGGTCTGGGGTTTTCAGTCTGCTGTGGAAATAAAGAACACAGAATCATGGCATTCTCATTCTCTTTTTTCTCCCATAAAAGGTCAAATTCAGAAGCATAGTGTACTGTAGCAATTACGAGTCAGTAACTCAGTTCCTTGCTGGGATTCTAGCAGAAAGTAAGTAGAAAAAAGATTACACTTATTTTCTATGTGCATTTGAGCAAGAGAAGCTGTCCAAGATTTAGAATTTGATGAAAGTTACCTACTTTGGAGTAAGGCACAGAGGTAAATGAGTCTGTGGCTCCTTGCGTAGGAGGTGTTATTAGGGTAGTAAAGTGTAGGGCAACTGTCTGCATGCATGAGCTTTAATGGCAGATGTACCAACAGATGAACATTATCTTAATAAACAGTCCTCTCCAGGCAAGTTAATGTTCCAGAGTTATCAGCAATTGTTTATCCACCATTTGGTTTCTGAGGTTTAAAGTTGACTAACAATACTATTTCTTTTCTAATCAGCTTTTTAATCATTGGTTTGTCTATCTGATTTTGAATAATTTAGTAAGATTGTGTGTGTGTATCTGTATGTTCTGATGAATCTGAAAAAAAATAGAAAATAATATAACGCTAAATATGGAACCTAACAGTGCAACACAATCTGATGAAAAATTGTAACATCAATGGCTGACTTGATGTCTGCTGGAATTGGAGAATGCAGACCAAAAGGAACTATCTTGGCCAGAGTTAAGTGACACATTGGTACTCCACATTAGGATTGCCCTTGTTACTTGGGAAGCATAGACATCTGACGATGTACAGAGACACATTTGATTTTCTTTTGCATTTAGCAGAATGCAGCAGATTGTGTTTTGGCTGACATAAAAAAAAATGATGCTCTTCTCTTGCCCTCCTCTGTCTCCTTTTTGAAGTGCTTTTATACACTGGGGAGGTTTCCTGGAGGCTTGGTTGGACACTCAGGGCTACTTTCCCTGACAGACAAGCTCAGGCAGGGCAGAGGGGTCTCAAAATCCTGAAAGCTTTGTTGTGAGTTTGGAGTGGAAATAATTGGTATATTTTCATTCATAGCATATTTGCCTATTTTTTCTTTTACTGTTCAGTGCAACATATTCGATTCTTGAAATGCAAAAAAACATGTTTGGCATGGGTAAATAGATTTCTTTATTTGATGTTTCATAATGTTGGAGTAAACAAAAAGGAGGCCATATATTCTACTTGTTAATAGCATAGAGTTTGGAATGAGTAAACAAATTAATGATTCACTAATAATTGCTTTATATGACTATGGTACTTTACTAAACTTATAATACTTCTTTGGTGTTCTGCTTTTTTAAAAATTGGGTTAATGATGCTTATATAATAGTTTTTATATAAAATGCAATGAGTTATTGTATACAAAGTACTAAGACTAGTGTCTGATCCTCAGAAGCATAAAATTTCAGCTCCACATTTTAGGAGCTTTGACCTTGGATAAGTTATGTAACATCTATGTGCCTCCATTTCCTCTTTTACTAAGAGGGGCTTATAATGGGATCTACTCTTTAGGTACATGAACAGATTAATTGAGAACATACATAAAGCTATTAGAATAGCTCTAGACACATACTGAAACTTTAATCAGTGTTTTTGGTGAAATGGATTATATTATATATCAAAGTTACCATCATGACATGATGTTGTCAAAGGTATTATGGGCAACTGTAATGAAAGCTTAATTTTCATCCAATGAATGAAGTTTATGCTGACTACTGAGCTTTGTTCATTATTTACATAAATTGGAGAGTTGGGGGTCTTTCTAGACACAGAGCTGTGATCATACAGCAAGTAATGGATACTCTGGTACTGTATTTAAACAATATTTACTCTGAGTCTAGTCCTTCTCAGTACTACATGAAGATTGTGAACATGAGAGCAATCCAAGAGTTTACATTAAGAACCCATTTCTGGACTAAAAGAGAGTGAGCAAGAACTAAAGCAAAACCATTAGCAAGCACTTTTCATTGTTATGCAAGTGACATTATGCAGAAAATAACATATCTTATTTTCCAAGCAATTTAATAGTCTGCCAGTTATCATTTGGCAGGATCAAGCTATAAATCTGTTTTTACATAATTTGAGGAGGGCTTATGGCATCCATTACTTATTTCAATCTTTTTTTAGTTTCTAGTAATCTTTTTTTTTTCTATTGTGGTTCATGAGCTGCCAAACCCTTAGTTTTGTCATAGAATCTGAGTGTATCATTTCACTTGTTGCATTTCAATAGATGTTTATTTGCATTAGTTTATGAAAGGTTACTGTTGAATTTCAAATAAGTATAGAATCTGGTTCTATTAGTACCTGCTATAATCCTTGCCATTGCATACTCCTTCAAACTATATCTTATAAATGCCAGTAGCTTTTGTTGATTTAAATAAGGCAGAAGAATATTCTTTAGTTGAGTCCCAAAACTGTACATAAAACCCATCATATAATTTTTAGGAATTTTCATAGAATATAAAAGAAATAGGATTGATTCAGAAATTATTTTTCTAGCTTCTATAGGAAATAGAATTAAATCTGTGAAGTCATAATTGCTTAAATACAACCTGGTGCAGTAGGGAAAAAAGCTCTTGGCTGAGGCTTTTCTGGTTTAGCAGTTTTGGAGGGCAGAGAGGGGATGATAGGTAAAGGAATTCTCACTTCCACGCCTGCCTTCGATCTGGAGACATGATAAATCTCTACCCACCTTTTGAAGTCAGAATGTTGTGTGACTAGACTGACATAGTGTGGTAGTTGATCTTCAGGACATAGTTTCTGTTGTCATCTGAACACTACCTTCTATAATCAATCCAAGGCTCTTAGTCCATCTTTTGAAAACATCATGTCTATGCCTGGGCCACCAGCTCTTAGCCCAGTTTTTCTGCTTCCTAAATTACTTATGTACTTATTCCTGGCTGTTGGGAGTCTCTTTGATCAAGGTGCACTGTGCTAAGATACCTTTATTCCAACTAATGACATAGTAGCACTTACAATTAGAAGTGAGTACATCTATCTATCTATCTATCTATCTGTCTATCTATCTATCTATCTATCTATCTATCTATCTATCTATCTAATTTCTTAATGTTTGTTTCTCTGAGAGAGAGAGAGGGCATGCACTCGGGCACAGGTCGGGGAGGGGCAGAGAGAGAAGAAGACACAGAATCTGAAGCAGGATCCAGGCTCAGAGCTATTAGCACAGATCAGATACTGGGCTGGAACCCACAAATTGTGACATCATGATCTAAGCCAAAGTCAGATGCTTATCTGACTGAGCCACCCAGATGCCCCTATTTTTAATATTAAAAAAAACAACCATATACAAGTGCCAACACAAACAACAACAACAAAAGTACTCGCTTTCTTTCATGGGGATCAATAAAATAGTGTGCTAAGTGAAATAAGTCAGACAGAGAAAGACAAATACTGTATGATCTCTCTCATATGTGGAATATTAAAAAATAAAATTTAGAAAAACACACAAAAAAACAAGCTCATAGATCCAGAGAACAGATTGGTGGTTGTCAAAGATGGGGTGGGTGTGGAAGAAATGGGTAAAGGGGATCAAAAAGTTAAAAAAATAAAAATCAACATTAATTCGCAAGTAAATTCACAAATAATAAAATGCATGGGCTAACAAATGCATTATAAACAGGTTAACCTAACTAGCAATAATTTTTTTAAATGGGCTGAGAAAAAGAAATAGAAAGAAACCATGGAGCTCAAAAAAAGGCACATAGGTTTTAGATGCTGAAAGAGAACTGTCAACTCAAAATATCCTTCAGGAATGAAGCTGAAATCAAGACATTCTCAAAAGAAGGAACACTGAGAGAATTTGTCACCAGCAGACCTATCCTAAGAAAAAAATGGCTAAAGAAAGTTCTCTAAACATAGGCAATGTCAAAAGGAAGAATCTTGAAACATCCAGAAAGGGGGAAGTAACAGAAACAGCAAAAATGTGGGTAGACTTTCCACATAATTCTAACTATGTTTCATGCTTGAAACAAAAGTTGTGACACCTTCTAATATGATTCTAAATGCATACACAGGGAATATTTAAGGCAATTATAAATGGAGGAAGGTAGAGGACATAAAAAGAGGTAAAGTTTGTGTGTTTTACTTAAACTTATAAAGTGGTGACCTCAGTAGATTTTGATATACTATGTATATGTAATATAATTCCTAAAGCAACTGCTGAAAATCTATACAAAGAGATGCACTCAGAAACACTAGATAATCATTTCAGCAAATGGTGTTGGGAGAACTGAATGTAAAACATGTAAAAGAATGAAGTGAAGCTCGTACTTCACACCACATCAAAAATTTTAAAATGAATAAATAACTCAAACAGATCAAATACTTAAGTGTAAAAGGTCACACTTAGAAGAAAACATAAGAATTAATCTAATCAACCTTCATAATCTTGGATTTGGCAATGGATTCTTAGATATGATACCAAAAAAAAAGTAACAGAAGGAAAAATGAGATAAATTGGACTTTATCAAAGCTTAAAACTTTTGTGCTTTATAAAATGCTACGAAGGAAATGAAGATAACCCAGATATATACCAGATATACGAGGCAAACCTGAAACCATAAAACTCCTGGATGAGAACAATTGCAATATTTTTTAATGTTAATTTATTTATTTTTGAGAGAGAGAGAGAGAGAGGGAGAGAGAGAGAGAGAGGAGTAGCGAGAGAAGAGAGGGAGACAGAAAATCCCAAGCAGGCTCCACAGCTGTCAGTGCAGAGCCTGATGTGGGGCTCAAACTCACAAACTGTGAGATCATGCCCTGAGCCAAAACCAAGAGTCAGACGCTTAACTGACTGAGCCACCCACGTGCCCCCCTATGCAATAATTTTTTTGACATTGACCTTGGTAACATTTTTCTAGATATGTCTCTTCCAGCAAGACCTTAAAATAAAAACCTTTTGCACAGTAATGGAAACCACTAAAAAATCAATAAAGCAGCCAATTGAATAAGAGAAGATATTTTCAAATGATATATCCAATAAAAAGTTAGTATGCAAAATATATAAAGGATTTATACAACCTAACATTAAGAAAGGAAAAAGTGATCATATTAAAAATAGGAAGAGGACCTGAATAGGTATTCTCTCAAACAACAAATACACATGGCCAACACACACATGAAAAGATGGTCAATGTTATCCATCAATAGGAAAATGCAAATCAAAACCACAATGACCTGTCACCTCACACCTGACAGAATGGCTAACACACACACACACACACACACACACACACACACACACACACACAAGAAACACCATGTGTTGGGAAGGATGAGGAGAAAAAGGAACTCTCACGCACTGTGGGTAGGAATCCAAACTGGTGCAGTCACCATGGGAAACAATATGCAAGTGACTCCCAAATTAAAAATAGAAATGCCATATAATCCAGTAATTCTGGGCATTTACCTAAAGAAAAGAAAAACAGTAATTTGAAAAGATATATGCACCCCTGTGTTTATGCAAGTGTCTATTGACAGATGAATGGATAAAGAAGATGTGGTATGTGTGTGTGTGTGTACATACATACATGTGTGTTCTGTACACACACAGAATGTGCATACATACATATATAAGTGGCATTATATATATAATAAATGTATATAATGGAATATTATGCAGCCATAAACAATGATTAAGACCTTACCATTTGCAACAACATGGATGGTCCTAGATAGTAATTTTATAAAGAAATAAGTTAGACCGAAAAAGGCAAATGCCATATGATTTAACATATATGTGGAATCTAAAAAACAAAACAAATGAATAAACAAGCAAAAAAACAGAATCAGACCTATAAGTACAGAGAACAAATAGATAATTATCTGAGGAGAAGGGGTGAAGGATGGACAAAATGGCTGAAAGGGTGTAGGAGATATAGGCTTCCAGTTATGGGATAAGTCATAAGAATAAACGCTACATTATGAGGAATATAGTCAATGGTATTATAATAGTGTGTGGTATGGTAGCTACACTTGGGCTGAGCATAGCATAATATACAGAGTTGTTGAATCACTATGCTGTATACCTTAAACTAATGCATCACCATGTGTCAGCTATACTCACATAAAAAATGAATAAATAAATTAAATTACAGAAAAAACCAACTCCTAGAAACACAGAGCAGATTGGTGGTTGCCAGGTGCAATGGGTGATGGTGATCCAGTTATAAGATGAGTAAGTTCTGGGGGTGTAATGTACAGCATGGCAACTATAATTAAAAATGCTGTATTACATATTTGAAAGCTGCTAAAAGAGTAGGACTTTAAAGTTCTCACTTCAAGAAAAAACTATGAGGCAATGGATATAATAACCAACCTTATTCTTGTAATCATTTTGTAATACATACATATATCAAGTCATTATGTTGTGCCCATTAACATTATGCAGTTCTATGTCAATTATATCTCAAAGCTGGAAAAATGTTTAAAAATTTGAATACAATTTATTTTGAATTATTAAAGGAAAAGAATCTGGCTACTATGAAAGCACAATTCATCATCTCCTAAAACACAGTTTGAAATCTAGTGTGTGATCTTATTCTTTTCTGTCTTTCCTGGCATAGAACTTAATTAAAGTCTTTAGGGGGAAAAGTATAATGTGAAACAAGTAGTATGTCCCAAAGTATGTATTTTAAATGTTATAACTGTACAATCCACAAGCCATTTTTTATTTTTGAAAAACCCAAGTAAGAATAAACAAAGCGAGGGCATAATACATGGCATCTTTGTTATAAGTGAACCAGACAGATTGCTGTGGTCATGTTTCCTTCTAGAACCTTGAAGAGACAGTCTGTCTGTCACTTATTTGGTGATATGAGATCTCATTAATCGCATGCCACCTTCCCATCAGAGTATATATCTGTGCCAATTGTCCCCGATTTTGATGAAGATTCTCTAACCCTAGCCCATCTGTGCAATGATGGAGGCCAATATCCCTAACAATGGTAGACCTACACCCTCCCATCATAAAAGTTACAAACTCAGGGGCTTTTCCTAAGTGGCAGCAGCTTCAGTGCAGCTGAGATGCCTGGCAGAATCAGGAACCCTCGAGTAGGGTGACATGCCTTCACTTGATAAATGTCAGTAGCTAACTTTGATTCAAAAACTAGAGCAAGCATTTGAAACAATAGTTTTATTAAGAACATATCGATTTGAACTTCATTCCTCAGGACTGCCAAAGCAGGGAAACAAGTAGACGCACTTCAGTGGTTCTTGTCTTTGTGATCTTGAAGGCTCCTGTGGCATGAAAATATTTCAAAGCTTATAGCCACAGTTGCAGATGTTTTGCTTTCTATGCTTTGTTTCAAATGAGTTAGCTTTTAAATAAATAAGCATTTTGTTAAAAAAAAAAACCCCACAATGCATCAGGCAATTACTAATTAAAAGAAGATTGGTGTCATTATACTGATTTTAGACAAAATAGACTGTAAGGCAAAAATTACTATAAGGGCCTTATGTAATGATAATGATATTAATCAGGAAGATATTATAGTTCTAAAGTTGTAGGTACCTACTTAAATAGCATCCAAAAACATAAAATAAAAATTCATGGAACTATAGACAAATATTTACAAAAAGAATAGTGTGTCTTTCCATTGGGAAGAGGCTACACATCTGATATTTAAGCCCAGAAAATATGTCATCTCTAAACATGTATACATACACATTTTCTTGTGTGTAAATATCCAGTAAATTGAATTTAAAAATATCTACAAGATGATTAATTTTTGTCATTTTGAAGTGCTTCTGTACTCCAAGTTATTTTTTGTGCAAATAATAATGTAAAACATCTATTTCTGAATACTACTGATAAGAACAAACCCTTAAGAATTTTAATTTTTCACAAAATTAAATTTATATTTCTCTGAAATGTTGTTAAAGTATATAAATATATTACATCTTTCAAAGGTATAAATAACGGGATAGGAAAAACAAAAGAAGCCTTTTACAATATATTTTTGTTCAGTTTAGCTTATTATACCAACTTTTTCATAAAACAACGCTCATCAACACCATCTAAAAACAAACTACTGAGAAAAGAAGTATACAGATCTCCTCTATGACTTTATTGATAAAAGAGTGAAATTAGACATGAACATCAAAATTGACTTAAATCCTTGAGTCATCAATATATTCTAGAATAATGTTGCAATACCTTAAAGCAGTAGTTAGAATGTTTTTAAATTATTCATACTCTGCCCAACAGACAGTCTTTAAAGAAACCAAGTCAGAATATAAATCTGTAAAGGAATCTGTGCCTCCCAGAATAAGGCACTGAGTTGAGCAAGTAAGCAATGGGAAGGTTCCTGAACTAGATTCATTTTAAATTCTATTTTAACCAGAATTTTATAATCTGACACAATGCCTTATGACAGTTATAAAATCCAGGATGTATTAGAATGTAGAATGATTTGACTATCATAGGGTGTATTTCCAATGACTCAAACATCTTGGTTTTAAGACTGTCTTAGCCACTCTAACAAAGAGGTCCTAGAGCTTATATAATCTAGAGTTTTATTTTCTCACGTGTATAACAGACTAGAGAAGTTTGAGCTGGTGGGATCCTCTGCTTTAGCAATACATTCAAGGACTCAATTTGCTTTCCTCATGTTACTCTGCCATCTCCTGGCATATTGTGTTAGTGGAGAAAGGTAGGTTATCTCCACCTACATCTTCTAACCTGCAAGGAAAAAATTAAGAGTGGAAGTGGAGGGAAAACAATTTCCCTTTATGCATGTAATATGGAAGTTACTCATATCACCTTCATTCACAATGTGTTGACAAGAACTGAAACCCACAAACACAACCAGTTGCAAGGGAGATAGCTATAGATAGCTAAAACTTGCAGGAGGATTCTATTCCTACAGGTATGAAGAGGCCTGGTGTACAAGGCAGTGTTCAATCTCTCCTCTACTTCTTAATGGCAATATAAAGTTGAAGAGTATCCAAAAGGACTAACAAAATGATAAAAATGCAGGACCTGTTTATTTAAGAAAAACATAGAGAATACTGGGGCTTCTGGGTGGTCAATTGATTAAGCATCTTACTTCAGTTTGGGTCATGATCTCATGGCTCGTGAGTTCAAGCCTTGCATTGGAGTCTGTGCTGTGACTGCTGAGAGCCTGGAACCTGCTTCTGATTATGTGTCTCTCTCTGTCCCTCTCCCATTCACACTCTGTCTCTCTCTCTCAAAAATAAATAAACATTAATAAAAAAAAGAGAAAAACATAGAGAACACTGAAAGCAAAATTATTAGGATTCACATAAA
>NC_043714.1:32727279-32751521 GCF_006229205.1 Suricata suricatta
ATATATATATATATATATATATATATATATATATATATATATACACACATATCCCTCTCTCTTTCTCATTTGCTGGTTTTGTCACTTAAATTCCACTCCACATATGAGTGAAATCATATGGTATTTATCTTTCTCTCATTGACTTATTTCATTTAGCATTATTTATACTCTCTAGTTCCATCCATGAGGTTACAAAAGGCCTGATTTCACTCTTTGGTATGGCTGAATAATATCCCATTGTATATATACCGTATCTTCTTTATCATTTATATATCAGCGGACACTTGGGCTGATTTAATAATATAACTACTGTAAATAATGCTGCTATAAATAAAGGGATACATGTATCCCTTTGAATGAGTTTTTTTGTATTCTTTGGATAAATTCCTAATAGTGCAATTGCTAGGTTATAGAGCATTTCTATTTTTAATTTTTTGAGGAACATTTATACTGTTTTCTAAAGTGGCTGCATCAGTTTGCATGCCCACCAGCAGTATGAAAGTGTTCTCCTTTCTCCTCATCCTTACCAACATCTGTTATTGTGTGGGTTGTTGTTTTTAGCCATTCTGCTCAGTGTGAGGTGTCTCATTGTGGTTTTGGTTTGTATTTACCTGATAATAAATGTTGTTAAGCATCTTTTCATATGTCTGTTAGCCATCTGGATGTCTTCTTTAGAAAAGTGTCTATTCATGTCTTTTGCCCATTTCTTCACTGGATTGTTTGTCTTTTTGGTGTTGAGTTTGATAAATTCTTTATAGATTTTGGATACTAATCCTTTATGAGATATGACATTAGTAAATATCCTCTCCATTCCATCTCTTGCCTTTAAGTTTTGTTGGTTGTTTTTTTTGCTGTGAAGAAACTTTTTTATCTTGAGGTCCCTATAGTTTATTTTTGCTTTTATTTCCCTTCCCATTTTTTAAGGCTGGATGGCTACTCATAGTTCTATTTACCCTTATACATTTCTTCCGAGATAAGCCTTCCATGAACAACTAGTGTGAGGAGCCTGCATCTCCACTACACACACACATACACACACACTTTTTTCCTTTTCCAAACATTAGATAATTATGTATTTAATGTTTCCTTTTTATTTCTAAAAAAATTAAAAGCTGTGCTCAGTTTGTCATTCTGAACAAGTCTTCAAAGTCATTTTTGAAGTTCAGCTATAGTTGTTGCTATGTGATCATATAAAGTACTTTTAATTTTTCATCATAGAAGTAATATATGTTCATTATAAAAATTTCCAACATTACATGGAAATATTAGGAATAGAGTAACATTTACCTTAAATTCTACAACTTTGTTATTATCACTATTAATACTTTGGTGACCTCAAGCCTCATTAGTACTATATTCAAAAATGTTTATGATTATAAAAATTAAATCATAACATGTATCCTATGCTTGTAAGGATATTTGTTTTAAATTGCCATTTAGAAAATTGGCTTATTTCCAATGTTTCTTCTTCCTTACCTCTTCAGATATTGTTTTACTAAAATGTCAGTACAGTGTTCAGTAGATATATGCTCGTAAATGTATGATCAAGAGGATTTATTATTGCTAATTTTACAACATTGGGACATTATTCATATATTTTGTTGTTTTTCTCAGTTACCAACTATATCATGGAAGTATCTCAAGGTGATTGTTATAGAGTTAATAAATTTAAATGTATCTCCACTATTTCTAACAATTATCTCCCAAATGAGAGACACATTTTGTAAACTATTCCGCAGTAAACATTCTTATGATGATGCCTATACTTTAGTTCCTAAGGATTAAGAACTCTGGGTCAGGGTATGCTTTTTATATGCTTTAACATATATTTCCGTTTTGTGTTCCTAAACATCTTTACAAACTCAGAGTAATGTGAGATAGCCTCCCAACCTTGCACCCCACTAATCCTTATAATTAATGTTAATGATACCTTTAATTTTTAATAATATGAATAGTAAAATAATTATTACTATAATTGAAGTTTCCTAATTGCTACTGATGTTGCACTTTTTCCCCATATTTTTATTGGATACTTGGTTACACTTGTATATGAATTGTTTTTCACATCTCTTTAAATTTTTATTGAGTATAACTTACATACAATTTTACATTGGTTTCAGGTATACAACACGGTGATTCAACTTCTGTATACATTATGCCATACTCTGCACTGGGTTTAATTCCTTTTGTTTATATTATTTGTTTTTTCTATTAATACATAGGATTACTACCAATATTAATGTTACATTTGTCATTTTATAATACCTGTTTTTCTATCAACTTTATATTTTGTTCATAACACCTTTTGTCTTAAAAAGTTTTAAATTTTTATATCCTGAAGTACTTCTATTCTTTCTTTTATATTGCTTCAGTTTGCTTTCTTAATTTTAACAATGGTCTTTTCAATTTATGTATTATTTATAGAGTATTTTAAATTTCTTCTATGTTTGATAAATAGGTTTCCTATTTTAACTTTTAATTCTTGTGGCATGCATTTCTTTAATATTTTATGACTTATAGGGTCCCATTTTATTTTATTTTATACCTTTACTCATGTGTCACACCTATTTATTCTCCCTCTTTAATTGAAATATCTATTATCTTCATGTCCCATACTTATTGTGATATATTTCTAGGGTCTCTCTTTTCTTCCACTTACTTTACTTGGTCTTCATTTCTACTTAAAATTATACTTTCATTACTCTATTTTTATTTTCTCATTATTTTTCTTAAAGTGGGTTTTTGAATTGCCCCTGAAAATATTTGTGAAATTAGATGGAATAAAGAAATGATAATAAAACTCTTTACTAGAATATATACATGTATACGTACATATGTATACTCTTATAAAACTAAACTCTGAAACTAGAACTAAATGGTAGCACATAATTATAGAACAATTTAAGTTCTAAACCTTTGTTATACCTTAGTATTTAATATTTAAAGAGAACAAAATATAAGATTTTTAAAATAAACTATAACTTAGACTGTAAAGAATGAAACATGAATAAAAATACTGGCTGTTTTTTAACAAAGTATGTAAGATTATATATATAATTTATATGTTTCCTGTAATTCTGTAATATATTATAACATTAATTTATTTGACAACTATCAAATTTATTTAATTAAAATATCTGGACGCTAGAAAGGAGATTGGATGAGCTTTAAAAATCTCACGAATCTTTTTCACCTTTCTAATTTAGAATTAATTTTTTATTCCTGATCCCCTTCTCTCCATAAAGTTCTGAGGCAGTTTCAGTTGAGCTCAGTGGTTAAATGTACTTTGTTGCTGAAACATCAGGCACTTGATTCAACAGTGCATGACAAAGCAGGGGCTTTCAAAGTTTCACACGTATCAGAACTACCTGGAAAGTTTGTGAAATAAATCGCAGCACCCTAATCCTAGACATTCTGATTCACTTGGTCTGGAATGTGCATTACTTTTTTTTAAATGTTTTTTAATGTTTTTATTAATTATTGAGAGACAGAGAGAGAGGTAGTATGAGCAGGGGAGAGGCAGAGAGAGGGGAAGACATAGACTCTGAAGCAGGCTCCAGAGCTAAACGTGGGACTCTAACTCACTAACTGTGAGATCATGACCTGAGCTGAAGTCAGACACTTAACCAACTGAGCCACCCAGGTGCCCTTGGAATATGCATTTCTAAGAATTCTCCAAGTGATGTTGATGCTAAGCACTGAGCTAAAAAAAAAAAAAAAAAAAAAAAAAAAAAAAAAAAAAAAAAAAAAAAAGATCACAATTGAACGATATTTGTCTAGGAGAGATAATGTTGAAATTGAAGAAAAGTCCAAACTGGAGAAAATAGAATATTAATGTAAAACACAGTTTTTTAACCTAAAGAAGTTGGGATGGAGATGAGCAGAAAAATATAACTATCAAAAATATGGTACAGAATGCATTTTTTGGATCTAATTTTCTCTTCTCTCCTATTAAGAATACCTGTGCTTACTATCACTTGCAGGGTTCACTATGTCTGAGCTTTCCATGCCCTTGAACCCATATAATATGTTTGTTCACTTTAGATTATAAACTAACTCTTTCAACTAGATTGTCTTGTTAGATTCTACCCTTGCCGTGGTGGCGGTCTGATACCTACTTCTTTCTATTTTACTGGTCTTAAACCTTGATCTTCATTGAATAACTACCATTTTTATCAGCCAGATAACACTTTTACTCATTAACTACCACTTCATTCCACCTAATCTGTCTTCCTGGGCTAATTGCCACCTGTATTCCTAGGCTCTGCCCATGTGACTGCAGCCCAAATAAAGTTTAACAAAGAGAATGCTATCTATATAGTTTCCTTCTCTCATTTTGTGCAAAATTGACCTAATGGTATACAGTTATCATTTGCTATTTAAAGCAAAATTTAAGGAATTAAAAAAAACTGTTCTTTTCTTTTTTTTCCCCCAAAATTGTTCATGCAGATTCTGTTAGGAGCTAATAAGGCCCAATTTTTATTTGATTGTTTTATAAAGACCATCACAGTTTTATAGGCAACATGTATAATTCCCATTTGTGCCTAGTGAGAACTTTGATCAAAAAGGATAAATGGTTACCCCCCCACACACAAAAAGCTACATGGAATACAAAGAAAAGTATAAATGGAATATAGATAGAAAGTTAAGAAAATCAAGCAGCAAGGTGGAGTGATGGATTGTTGAGGGTTGTATATGTGTCTTCATGAGGGGGAGAATCAGTTCATAGCCAGGGATATATTAACAAGCTAAAGTATGAAAGATAACCTGACACTGTGGATGGGAACATATATATTAAAGACCAAAAGGGAAAACCTTTCCAAATTTTATCTGCGAATAATCACTGCTGCATCTTTCTTATGTGGAGCCTCCTTCTTTGTGGCAAGCTGTGGGAAATAGTGATTAAAAACTTAAGTGGGGCTATTAAAAATACACAATATGAAATTACTATTTTTCCCCAAAGAAGTCATCCAAATGGTTAACAAATACATGAAGAGATGCTCAACATCACTTATCATCAGGGAACTACAAGTCAAAACCACAACAAGATACTTCACAACTGTCATAATGGCTAAAATTAACAACACAAGAAACAACAGGTGTTGGTAAGGATGGAAAGAAAGGAAAACCCTCTTGTACTGTTGGTCAGAATGCAAACTGGTGTAGCTACTCCGGAGAACAGTATGGAGGTTCCTCAAAAATATAACTACCCTACAATCCAGCAATTGCATTATTAGGTATTTAATGAAAGGATACAAAAAATACATATTGGAAGGGGTACTTGCACCTCAATGTTTATAGCAGTGCTATCAACAATAGCCAAAGTATGGAAGGAGCTCAAATGTTTATTGGCAACCACGTCGTTGGGTCCCTGCTAGGTGGATTTATGAAAGTGTACGATGGTGTGTTAATTGACTTGGCAGTGCAGGGCTTTTTATCCACTCATGTTTATTTGTTGTAGGACATTTTATTACCATTTTCCACTTACCTCAAATGATGGGATGATATTTTAGTATGAATATATAGAGGGCATATATTAAAGAAATTAAAGAAAATTAAAGAGGTAAAAAGTGGAAGTAAAATGTAAAAAGGAATATTTTAGAAGTAATCATCAGGATCTAAATTGTAATGGTGTGTCTCATTCTGCTACTTTCTAAGATTAGATTCCTGTTAGGACAATGTCTTCATTCCTAAGAAACTTCACAATGTTTAAAATTATATTACAAAGTGATTTTTTCAATGAAGGAAAAAGATGGAAGATAGAGAATTTATCCTCAAAATAATTAAGTTATTTTCCTTTAAGAATTACAATACTGAAAAAAATTTTACAGTACAATTGCAGAGTTCTAAATTCTACACATCACTGAGTAAGTCTAGCACTGATAATGAATATCAGCATCGAAAGAATAGTGGCTTTTCTTTTCCTAAAACCAGTGACATAGAGATTAACACAGTGCTTTTTATCATTTTTATCATGTATTTTTATGATAAATAAAACACGAAGCATTCAGTTTTTTTTCCTATCCAGAAGTTCTAGATTTCTATTTTAATCACATTGTAACCAGTAACTATGAGATAAATATAATTCATAGTCCTTAATTAATCATGTTATAGTAAAATGAAAAATTATTTTAAATAAGTACATTATAAAATCTTGTACTGTACTAAAATTTTATTACTATAAAATAATCAGCTTTTTAATATAGGAAGAAGAAAGCTATGGGGATAATTTAAACAAATAGAAGGTTTGGCATGATTTTGAGTAGTTGAAGAAGGCATATAGATAGAGATGATAAAATAGTGTAACATAGTGATGATAGACATTAAAGTAAAATTCTTGCTGTAAGTAAATTGATAGTCCTAAAGCTTGAAAGCAATATGGGGAATTTATTAGTAAGTAGAAGTGGCTTATGGAAAAAGTGAAATATTTCATTTTTCAACAAATATTAATGAGTATCTTTTAAATACCAAGCCATGTTCATTGTATAGAACCTAATATAGACATTGCCTTCATTTTGCTTATATTCTAATAGAAGACAACCAACAATAACAAAAAAGAAAATACATAATGTATCAGAAAGTGATTAGTGTTATGGAGAAAGATTAGTAAATTACAGGTTTTGGTAGAATTAGAGGTGAATTATTAAATTGTATCTAGAAGTTCTCAGAGAGGGGCGCCTGGGTGGCTCAGTTGGTTAAGCGGCCGGCTTCAGCTCAGGTCATGACGTGGGTTCGAGCCCCGCGTCAGGCTGTGTGCTGACAGCTAGCTCAGAGCCTGGAGCCTGCTTCCGGTTCTGTGTCTCCCTCTCTCTCTGACCCTCCCCTGCTCGTACTGTCTCTCTCTGTCTCTCAAAAATAAATAAAAGACATAAAAAAAATTTTAGAAGTTCTCAGAGAAAGTCTCACTGAGAAGTTGACATTTGAGCAAAAACATGAAGTGAGGGAGCATCCAGTGCAGGTATCTTGAGAGAGCACTTTTGAAGCAGAAGAAATAAGATATGGAAAAACCTAAAGTGGAAGTTTACTTGGTGTGTTGGAAGGGTAGTGAAGAGACCAATGTGACAAATTTGGAATGAATAAGTGGAAGAGCTTTCGAAGATGGGTGTAGACTGATTATTTGGTCCATTGTAAAACCTTGGGCTTTTACTTAGAGCTGAGGAAATCCAGAGACGAAACCTGACTTATATTTTAAAAGGCTCTTTTGGCTGTAATATTAAGCAAGGGTGTAAATAGGGAGTACATTTAATAGACTGTTAGATTAATACGAGTGAAAATGAGGAGTATATCAGACTGGTAACAGTCCAAGGATAAGAAACGCTCGTATACTCTTGACCCGGCAAAATAGATCTAGAACACACAAAGGTTTCACAAAACCTAAGGGCAGAGATTCATTGATGGCAGTAGATAACTGGAAGCAGGGGCTTGTGCATTTCTAAAGAGACTAATTGAAACTCTGAATAAGTGACTTCCATAAAGCAGAAAGATTTAAACACTTCAGTAAAATAAATAATGCTCTGGATTTTGGATTTCGTTATTGTGCTTCTCTGTCTATCCTCTTCTATACAATTTCTTCCCCACCAGAAATGTGAGGTATCCTCTTATCACTTTGTGACATCTTCCTTTATCTCTTGGATATTTTGTAATTGTTACTATATTCCTATTTTAAAAAATTACTTTGGGGGAGGATGATTAACACAATAATGTCTGGATTTTAAATTAAAAGCATCTATTCTTTTTTTTTAAGCTATTTTATTGCGCTATCATTAACACACAATAAACCACATGTTTAAAGTGTACAATTTGGGCTCTTGGGTAGCTGAGTTAGTTAAAAGACCAGCTCTTGATTTTGACTCAGGTCATGATCTCATGGCTCCTGAGATTGAGCCCCATGTTGGGCTCCAGGCAGACACAGTGGATTCTCTCTCTTTCTTTCTCTCTGCCCCTCCCCTGCTTGTGCTTGTTCTCTCAGTCTCTCTCAAAATAAATAAATAAACATTAAGAAAATAAACTGTACAATTTGATACGTTTGATAAAGATACATACATCTCTGAAACCATTATTGCGATCAAGAAAATATGTAATATATGGATAAAACCTTTCAAGATTTCCTTGTTCATTTTTGTAATTTCAAACTTAATGTTTTAAAATTAGGTACATGGCCATGCAAATTATCTCTTTTTTCTTGGATGACAATTAGTAAGTAGTTTCTTATCTTTTAAGAACTCTATCCATTTTATCCAATTGTGGAATTTACTGATGTAGAGTTGCTCATGATATTCACTTGTTACTCTTAGTACTCAAATAATCTATAGAGATGTCATATCTACCATTCTTAGTGTTTATAATTTGTATCTTCACTATTTTATTCTTGCTCAATATGACTAGAGTTTTATCACAGTTATTGATAAAGAACCACCTTTTGATTTCATATTTCATTGATTTTCCCCTCTCCCGCCTCTTGGTTTCTACTGTAATCCTTAATATTCCTTTTCTTCTGCTTGTTTTGGATTCAAGTTCTCTTATTCTTTTAGTTTTTTTTTTTAAGGTGGAAGCTGAAGTCATTTGTCTAACCATTTCTTTCTATTATCAGTCTTTAGTGGTATGTTTCTAACTACTACTTTGGCTATGTCCTGAAATTTTAATATATTGAATTTTTATTTTTATTTCATTCAAAATACCTACTAATTCTCCTTAAGGTTTCTTTTTTGATCTGTGGGTTATTTAGAAATATGTTATTTAGTTTGCAAATATATTTGAGAATATTTCATAGAACTTTTTGTTATAGATTTTTAATTTAATACTATTGTGCTCTAAGGATATACATTTCATGATAAAATTCCTTATAAATATGCTGAAACATGTTTAGTAATACATAATATTATCTACCTTGGTAAATGTTTTATGTACAATTGAAAATAATGTATATTCTGCTCTCATTGGGGAGTAATGTTCCATAATTATCAGTTAGATCAAGTTGTTCAAGGTTTCTATAGTTTTATAATCTCTACTTTTATATTAATTTTTGAAAGAAGGGTGTTGAAATCTGTGACTATAATTGTCTATTTGACGTTTATCCTTGAAGCTCTAATAGTATTTGCTTCTTTGCTTTCTTGGTAATATTTGATTGTATATCAGACTTTGTGATTATTTCACCTCATTGTAGGTTGAATATTTTTATATTATTATAAATAATTCTGAGCTTGGTTCCAGGATTAGTTGAGTTTATTAGAAACACAGTAATCCTTTCAAATTTGGATTTTAGGTTCTGTTAGCCAAGATCAGTATAGTGTTTAGTCTAGGGTTATTTTTTCCCTAATACTAAAGCAAAACCTTCATGAGTACTTTATCCCATGTCCCATGAATGACAAGATTTTCACTCTACATTTTGATAAAAGGAACTATTACCAGACATAGTTGTGGTTGAGCTCCACATATTGTTTCCTCTGATATTTTCAGGGGGTTCAATTTCCAGCCTACAATAATTTATTCACATGCAAGCAATGATAATACTAAAGAGTCAGCAAGTACTTTTTGCAAATTTTTGGAACTCTCTTTCATACTTTCTGCATTTTTCTCCTCTACAATAATTTTCTCTGTGGACTCTGACCTCCTTAACCTCTTCTGACTCTTAGATATGTTTTAATTCTGAAAAGCAGGGATTCCTCTCATGTTGCAGCATAGAAATTTTCTTTCTTTCCTGTCCACTAGGAAATTCACATGCCTTACCTTTGTATCTCAATTCCAGGGAACATGGTTTTTCTCTGCCGGATATTCAATGTCTGTAAAACCATTATTTTATACGTATTATCTCATTTTTTATTTGTTTTGGGCAAGAGAGTAAATCAAGTCCCTGGTAATCTGTTTTCCCCAGAATCAGAAGCCTACAAATATTTCTTCTAGTTTTGGACCATTTATCTACTTGATGTGATCACTTGGCATATCTCAATTTCCAAACCTAAAACTAAACACTTGTTCATTCCACTAAAGTTGCTTTTTATGAAGCCTTTTCCATCTCATTAAATTCCACCACAATAGTTATAATTTCATAAGTAAGAACCTGGTGGTCTTCCACGATATTTTTCTCTAACTACTCAATCTAATTAAGAAGTAAAAATACTTCTTTACAAGCTCCGTTGCATGTTCTGCAGCCACAACTTTCTTGCCATATCCATTTCAGGCCCTTAAAAATTTAAAAAGAAGACAAAAAACAAAAAGCCCCAGCAATAACAAAAGAGATTCTTTTTTAAAGGTTTTAAAATAATTGAAAAAAAAAACCAAATAAAAATCTGTTCTTTGAGTCATATATTATTCAGTGGTCTACAATACAATTTCCCTATTTTAAACTTAATTGCTATTTTAAATTTATTCTTGAATTACTACTCTTATTTTAAACATAAAGAAACAAATAAATAAATAACTTTTAAAGGTAATATATAGCACACCTTACCTAACATACTTAATGTGTCATAACACTAAATTTAGCTCAAACATTTTTATGCATCCCAGAAGAATATAGAAATGCTAATTATCATCAGTTTAAAAACATTTATTCCAGTGTCAATTTTTTTTTTCTGAGAAGCAAGTATTGAAGTACATGATTGACAACATTATAGAACATTTTAGTTTTCTTTCTACTCAGTGCCTAATGGATTTTCTCTATAGTGTCATTTTCTTATCAATCTTCTAAAAAAGCAACATTTTTATATTTAAAAATTAAAATATTTATATAGCCATATTTCATTATATATCAACAGATATACATCAATATATCAAAGATATGTATCTATTATGTATATCACAGACATATATAGATTTAGATTAGTATCTATAGATTTCAATATCTATTTCAATGTCTGTCTATAGATCAATACTCTATCTTCAAATATGTAGAAACATGATGATCAAAATATGCATAGATATTCAAATACAGAAATATAAATATTTTTATTACATAGATGTCTGCAACTCTATCCATTCATCCATCCATCCATCTGACACATATGACTATTAGTGACTTTGATAAACATATTTTTCCCCTCAAATTATGGAAAAGTTAGAACTAACCTATAAATTTAAGTTTGTAGATTTTACTGGTCCTAACATTGGATGAGAATGGAATATATCTTGAAGGTATGCTCTTAAAGAGAGAATAACAGGATATTCCTTATATTTAATTTTTTCTGGTTACCATTTTGACAGTAACTGAAATATAGTCAGAAATTCAGGACAAAACATATCAGATTACTTTGGACTGGAAATTTTCAAATCGGCATTACCAGTTGTACATCTAGACAAAGGATGTCTCTCTAGTCATGTCGATAATACTGGTGATAGTGGCATTACTCCTATGGCAGGACAAATTGACTGACAATGAATTGTACTGTATTTTGTTTAACCCGTTGAGTTCAATTAGCATATTCCAACCTAATTTTAAGAACTTTACCAACTAGATGGAATTTTTCATATATAATCTATAATACCCTTCTACCCTATTATAGTGCATTATCTTTCAATATTCTAATCTGTTCTCTGCAGCTAGAGTTAACTTTCAAAAATGTAAATCTGTTCAGTTATTCTTCTTAATAAAGCCCTTGGATGACTTTACCTTTCCTTATGACAAGATCTAAAATTCCTCACAGGAACTCTTCACAGGAATTCTTTACATGCCCTCTAGGATTTCACCTTGCCTATCATTTTAGCATCACTTTATGTCCAATTTCCTCATTGTCATCTCTGCTCCAACCACTTTAGGCTTTCTTCACTAAGTGTTTCTTGAATTCTTGACTCCAGACCTTTGAACAAGCAATTACTTATGAGTGCAGCACTGTTATCTTCCCTTTCCTCATTTCCCAGGTTATCCTTCAGATGTCAGCTTACACACCATCATTTCTGGGAAATATTCTGTGACAACGCTAGACTAAGTATGTCTCACTATTACTTTCCATAGAATACAGTGCTGTACACTTTCAAAGACATAAATTGTGTTTAATATCTGACTTTTTTTAATTTTGTAAGAGTTTTTATTTATTTTTGAGAGAGAACAGGGGGAGGGGCTAAGAGAGAGAAGGACAGAGAGAGAATCCCAAGCAGGATCCACACTGTCAGTGCAGAGCCCGATACAGGGCTCAAACTCAAACCATGAGAGCACAACCTGAGCTGAAACCAGGAGTCAGACACTTAGCTGACTGAGCCACCCAGGCACTCCTTACTTTCTTTTTGAATTTAAGTTTGTATGAGGCAAGGAGCATATTGGTTTTTACATTATGTATGCCAGACAGTAGGATAATTATTTATTTCGAATAATGCCTGAAATTAACCATTGCACAAAACTATTTGCTGAATAAACAAATGAATGAATGGTCAGACAGTAGAGGCTTTTTTTAAAGATGAACTCAAAATTCCAAAATGTAGGTAGATGCTGTTGCTTGCCTTCTGAATCTGACATGTCATTATATTGTTCCTTTGAGCACAGAAAAGAGAAATAGGATGATTAAGCTGAGAATAATTGAGATTCTCAACAGAATTGCCTGTCAGTTTCTTTTACAGAAAAATCTGTCTTATCAATTTTGTGTCTTGGAAGCAGCCATTTCAAATGTATAGGCATAAAAAATGTAGAAAACCTTAAACAAAGGTTGTAAACATCTGTATATTTCAGTAATCCATGAATATTTTGTTTATTGTTGCTAAGTGTGTTAAGAGTGAGATACAGGCAACTTTTGAAGGACATCGATCCTTGAACAATGTAGAGGTTAGGAGCACCAGACACCCCCCTCACCACCTCATGTAGTTGAAAATCCATGTATAACTTTTGACTCTGTAAAAACTTAAACTACTAATAGCTTAGCTGTTGTTGAGAATCTTACTGATACCATCTACAGTCTATTAACATATGTTTTATATCTTCTATGTATTTATTTACTGTATCCTTACAATAAAATAAGCTAGAGAAAAGAAGCTGTTATTAAGAAATCCATAAGGAAGAGGAAATTCATTTGCAGTGCTTTACTGTAAAAAATCTGCACAAAACTGGACCCACACAGTTCAAACTCATGTTGTTTGAGAGTCAACTGTATTATAAGACCTTACTTATGCACTTTTTTATGTGGCTATTGCTAAGCACTCATGTCTTATGGGCTGAGTTTGTGAAAGATTCTGTGGAAGTGCTCTTTGATGAAGTTCTTTTCCTGAGGATTCTCAAAATTCTCAGGTTTGTATTAGGTTCATGAATACAGAGAAAGTTAAGCTATTTGAAACTTGTTTTATGATGGCCTTACTCTTTTACAAAAGTTCTTATTAGCAGCCTCGTTTATTATTTTCTTCAGTCATGTACTTGTAAAATGAAGAGAAACCTGCCTTTCTATTCTGGTGGTGCAACAGGTCTTTTAATTTCTCCCCTTCCATAAGGAAAAGCACAGCCATCCTCCCTGAAACAAAGAGAAAGTTGACATTTTAAAAAATAATCCATTTTCTAATCATAAAAAGTTTTTTTTAATTTTGAAGAGTTAAAGTTGCTGTCACTGATCTTTCAATTTTCAACTGTGTATAGGAATAGCAAAGAGAACCCAAATCATGCTGTGTTTCTGATGTCTGCACTCCATATGAATGACCAACTCAATTTTTGGAAATACTGATAAAAATCAATGTTTGTCATATGAATTTGGATGATCAAATAAAATTAGTTCTTATTCTGTTCATTCATCCTTGACTGATTAGGCAATTCAAATGAGAAGTCAGACAGAAAGTGATGTGCATATTAATGATTAATGATTCATGAAAAATTTCAAGTACACACTGGATTCCAGAAAAATAATTTTATAGTGAATTACTTGAAAACATACAGGGGAAATGGATACATAAATGACATGGAGAGGATTGCTTTTTAAAACCCTTTAAATAATTTTGTGTCATAAATGCTGCTTTGAAAACTTATATTAAGGAGGCCCAAAGGTATGCATGTGTGTATCCTTTAATTAAAGTGATCTTTTGAGCTGGATTTTTCTATCCCACTAATCTCTGGCTCACAAAACATTTGATAAAATGTTCTGTACCTTCTAAAGCCCAGAGATTTTAGCTGTACAATTTCTGAAAATGTTCATGTATCCTCACACATAAGGGCATTGAATTTTGGCAAATTTGGGGGATCTTTGAGGAACTCATGTGGCTGGTATACAAGGCATATGTTCTGGGGTCAAATATAATCAAATGTAAAGAATTTCCAAGTATTTTGCTCTTGGCTGATGATTTGCTGTGTCGTTTCTACCATTTTTTCCCCAATTGTAAATCTGAGGCAATTCCTCCATGGACTCCGATTCAGGCTCATGATTTTACTTTGCTTTGTGTTTGTGACTTCATGCTCTTCCTTTCTTTTCTCTCTTTACTTTCTTTTTTTTCTTTTTCTTTGCCTACTTTTTACTCTAGATTCAAAGCCTTCTGTTTTTAATCAACCTTGATTACTAATACTGTTTTCTTCTTATTATTTCTTTTGCTTAACTCAGAGGTAGATTTACCTTGAAAGTAAGGAAGCTTAAACTTTAGGTCTATCATTTGATTTGACTGGGTCCCATCCAAGACCCTCAGAGATGCCCTAGAAATGTATTCACATGCTCATGGTTTCTGCAAAATGTGCATAAGTAAGATATTTTGACTCTGATCATTTTTTTCCCTTTGCCAGAAAATTTCCTTTACATATATTTTATTTTCATGGCACCTGGAATTGGAGTGGCTTCATCCATTTAGGGGATTCAGTTTTTGGAAAATTGTGTGAGAGATATATTTGCTTGGTCTGGTGAGATATGAGTTTTGATTCTTAGTCAGTGTTACATATTCAAGTAATTGCTGGTTATGCACATGTAGGAATGGCCATAGGAACAACCCTACCACACAGGTTGGACTTAACAGCATCTTGATGTAAAGAAACAGAAACAGAGCTCTTACCACCATATATAACCATTCCATAGCAACCCAGTATCAGGAACATGTGGGCCATGGACTGGCACGTACTTTAGAATATATGAATTTGTGGAAAAGCTTTTCAAATCTTATATGTCATAGATAAAAGAAAGGTGGATATGGATTTTCCCAAATTTGATAGGAATCCTGAAAATTATGTTATTAATAATCAGTCATGAAACCAAAAGAATTATTTCTAAATTATTAAGAATAATTTAAAAAATTCTACCAACCAAGCTCAAGAGAAGACCCTATTCTATCAATAAAAAATAATATAAAGTTGTTGTCATGCAAAGTGAAAATATATAGGAAATGCAGGACAAATTTTATAAAAATTAATACAATAGGTGTTCTTAAGCAACTAATTAATAACAGTACTGTAACTTTCTTTTGGATTTGGGATGTTTTAAAACCATCCGGCTTTTAAAAATTATAATTTGTACTGCCTTCTTCTCTTTCTAAATAACTACAATTCACTCTTAAACATACAAATTTAAACTGTGCAGTCCACTTATACACAGAATTTTTAAAAATAAATACAGTATAGTACTGTAAACCTATTTTCTCTTCTTTGTCATTTTCATAATAATATTTTTTCTGGTTTACTATAAGAATGCAACATATAATACATATAACATACAAAATATGTGATAATCAACCATTTATGTTTAGTTGGTAAATTTTCTCATCAATAAGAGGCTATTTAGTATATAAGTTTTGGAGGAGTTAAAAGTTATATGTGGATTTTTGACTGTGTGGGAGGGTTCATGCCCATAACTCCTGCATTGTTCAAGGGTCAACTGTATTCAAATTTGTACAAATTTTTTAATTCATAAATTTATATTATTTTTATTCATGTGTCAGACTCAACAAAACCTGGAACAGCCCCTGCCTTAATTCAGTTACCCTAATTCTGAAAACCAGTGAAAATCACTAGAAGATTTGACTTAGTATAGTGGCTAAGTGTTTGGGGATATAGGCTCCAGGTGAAAATGCCTGGGATAAAATCCTGGCTCCACTATTTATTATCCATATGACCTTGGGCAAATTACTTAACATGTCTAAGACTCAACTTTCTCATTTTAGAAGGAAGTGATTGAGCCAGAATATGTAATTCCTTGTAATTATATGATAAATAAAATAAAGTAAAATAATAGTGGGAAATCAACTAATTAAAACAATAGAATATCCATATTGAAAGGAAGCTTGCATTTCCTATAATTTTTCATCAGCCCTATGGACTTTTCACAGGTCCTTCAGGTGTACCATGTTGGTACATATAGAAACTATACCTTGTCTGGAAACTGACCTGTTTTCCATTAAACTAGTATAGTTATACTTTTTTAAATTTAGATTTTATTGACTTTATTTATGGGTACTCTATGTAAAAGTTAGGTTGAATAAACTGTTTTTGACTACTACTGCTCTGGTACAATCCTTGTATAAAGAATCACATGATAGTATAGTTTTAGTGAAAATACTAAAAATCGAAGCAAGTGATAACCTATTCTCTATGTAACCTGACTCTTTTTTTAAAGTTTTTTAATGTTTATGATTTTTGAGAGAAAGAGACAGAGAGAGAGAGACAGAGAGCAAGCAAGGGAGGGGCAGAGTGAAAGACATAGAATCAAAAGCAGGCTCCAGGCTCTGAGCTGTCAGCACAGAGCCTGACATGGGACTTGAACCCACAAACAGAGATCATGACCTGAGCCGAAGTCAGAGGTTTAACCGAGTGAGCCACCCAGGCGCCCTCAAACAGAATAATCTTAATCCTCTTTAATTTGACAGCTTTTCAAGTTTATGAATCAGCTGTATCTCCAAATATCTTTTTTTTAATTAAAAGTTGATTGTTTTATGACGGGACCATTTCTTTGATACTTATAAGTCACTGAGAAGTAAAAAAAAAATTAATTAACATCTCTGCTGTTTACTTTCATTTTTAGAGACCTTCCTGGGCCTTTTGGTAACTCTTCATAAATGAAGTCTTGTAGTCAGAATTACTCCTGGGTTTCTTTGTTAGCTTTTCTTTTCTATTTGACTACAGAATAGGAAGCTGTCTTTACAGAATTTCTTTTTTTTTAACATGTTTTATTTATTTTTGAGAGACAGAGAGAGAGAGAGAGAGAGAGAGAGAGAGAGAGAGAGAGAGAGAGACAGCGTGAGCAGGGGAGGTTCAGAGAAAGAGGGAGACACAGAATCTGAAGACAGGCTCCAGGCTCTGAGCTAGCTGTTGGCACAGAGCTTTAACAGAATTTCTGATATCTAGGTAATCAGATAATTCTTCTAATTAAACAGCTTAGGTATTTTAAATTAGTGTAAATACATAAGTAACAGAGAGAATACGCCATTATTTTGCCAAGCTATACGCAACAATTTAGAATGATAGTTTAATGGAAGAAATAATACAGAAATAATTATTTCAGGTATGGCCTGGTGTATCGTATCTTGTTTTAAAGGAAGAGAAAACCAAGTGATAGCAATAACTGAAGAGATAAATTGACACTATAATCAGTTATGTAAAGGAAACAATCTTTAAGAAGGCAGTAATTTCTGAATCATTAAGTTATGGTTCATAAAACTGAATGTCTGCAGTGACTATTTTAATTATGGTATTTTTCAATTGTAAAATCAGATCATTAAGATTCAGTTATAATCTTGAGTATTTGATATATTTTCAATTATGCAATGTATGCCTTAATAACTTTTCACCAATATTGTAGGTTTATCTTTCTACATAAAATTTTGCATTATATCTCTGATTCTGTAATAACCTAGATGATATATTCTTGAAAAGATGCAGTCAGATACTTTATTTCTCTATAACTACTTATATTCAATTTTTAACATATTACCTAAAGCCATCATGTGTACCTTTCTACATATAATATATGACTCTATTTTACATGAGAAAATTGTGTGCTTTTTCTCATCAATTTATTTTGAGTGTCTAGAATTATTCTATTTAACTTTCAGTTTTTGTGTGTGTGTGTGTGTGTGTTAACTGCATGATTTGTTCATTTCTCAGCAATTTTTAGTATTCTGTTTCTTTTTTATTATTATTAGCTATGTGTCCTTGAGGAAATTAACCTCTTTGATTCTCAGTTTAAATATTGTTTCTTATATTCCACCATTGTATTATCCCCTTTCTTGTACTTGACTGCTCTGATTTACTCTTGTTTTACTGGCAAACATCCTACCCAAGCTTAATGGCTGTGTTTAAGTATTCTGTAATATAAGTTGATTATATTTCTTCAGTGAAATTACCAGCACGAGCAGACCAACTGTTCCTCTAGCCCCTGCCAGAGGAACAGTCAATCCCATGCAAACCTGCACCACCTCTTGGGGAAAAGTATTGTGAGTGGAGTAACTCTGGAAGACGACACATTTTTACTCAAGAGTCTTTCAAGTCCTTGAAGAAAAACCATATAAATCAGCCAGCACAGGAAGCTAACCTTTGTGTATCCTCAACATTTAAGTTAAATGGAGCTTGTATCAGAAGAAATACAATATTGTTTTGAGGAAAATGCAAGGATTTTGTTTTGTTTTGTTTTGCTTTGGCAACGCTTTAACAAACTGGAGGCCGTTAGATTACATTAGTTTTAGAAAAATGTGAGAGCTGCATTTCATTTGCACATCCGAGTGAATGTGAGTGAACTAGTTAGAGGCTTTAAGAGAGTCCTAATCAGTATACCATTACCTCAGACACACTCACTGAAGTCATCAAACTCTCTTCTTACCACAAAAACTGGGAACAATTAGCTGAGAGTAAAAAACTCAATAGGTTTAAAAGGGTTTAACAAAAATCTAGATCATGTGTACCTACAACTGGAAACATTTAGGGACTCAGAGGATGCCAGCATGGATGCCAGTGGCTATTCATGATAGTTTTAATTCATCAGATGCCAGTGCATATAAGTACTCATCATCAGAACCCAGCTATGCAGCTCGTCATGACTCTATAAGCTTTTAGGTTTGATATAATCACCTGGAGAATAAGGAGTAAGTGGAAAATCCCGAAATTATTTTTTTTCCAACTGATGTTTTTCTGAATACTTGGAATATACTAACATTTTGCTTTTTGTGATCAGTTGGATTTAGGGCTAGGAATAGACATAGAGGAGACACAATGAAAATTCAAGGGAATAACATTTTTTTCCACACCATTGTATACGGTCTGATAACTCATAATGATAATAATGACACTATTAATTTAAAAAAACTCCACCAACTCCTTACTACTAATAATAGTTTGGGCATTATCATTTTCCAAACATCTCTCAATGTGTGAACTTTTCTTTGTCATTAATACAATTTCTTTACTAATAGCTTTTGTATGTTAAGAGTAGGCCAGAAAGCTGTGGTAAGCAAGGAGTGGGTATAATGTATGTAAAAAAATTTTCAACAAATAGTAACGGTAGAAATTGAGAGGAAATTGAGAAATTGAGAGGCCACTTTTCAGACCTGAATGTCTTGATTTATCATCCTAAGGATGGTAAACAGCTGCATGTATGTTAGAATCAGTTGAAAAATTTACAGGGGATTTCAGAACGGTGGACAGTGCTGATCATTTCTCAGGGTTTCTGATCTGTCTCCAGTATCCTTTACATACTATAATCAAACCCAAGTTTTTGTTCTAGACATTGTTCTAGACATTTTCAATTCCATCCTTGTTTTTCTTCCCTATGCCTGCCTTTCTCTTAATGTAGGCTACCGTAAATTCTTCTGAGAGAATAGACTTGGTTGGAAAGGCAAAGCTTCTCTTTCTCTCTCTCTTTTAATTTAGAGAGAATGAAAAAGAGAGAGAGAGTCAGAGTGTGGGCAGTGAGAGATGGAGACACAGAATCGGAAGCAGGCTCCAGGCTCTGAGCTGTCAGCACAGAGCCCCACATGGGCTCAAAGTCATGAACCTTGAGATCACAATCTGAGCCAAAGTTGGACATGTAACTGACTGAGCTTCCCGGGCGCCCTGATAAGGCAAAGCTTCTA
This sequence comes from Suricata suricatta, assembly GCF_006229205.1. NCBI lineage: Eukaryota > Metazoa > Chordata > Mammalia > Carnivora > Herpestidae > Suricata > Suricata suricatta. The sequence continues at coordinate 32,747,215 of NC_043714.1, forward strand.
AAAGAACTTTGTCACAGGGTTAAAATGCCTATATTTAACTGAGAAAACTTAGTAGACCTTTGATAGTCAAGTCTCTTTCAATTTTTTAGTTTTTTTTTAAACGTTTAGTTTTGAAAGAGAAAAACAGAGCATGAGTGGGAGAGGGACAGAGAGAGAGGGAGACAGAATCAGACTCCAGGCTCTGAGCTGTCAGCTCAGAATTAGACAAGGGGCTCAAACTTAGGAACCCTGAGATCATGACCTGAGCTGAAGTCACAGGCATAACCTATGGAACTGCCTTTAATGTTTTTTTGTTGTTGCTCTTGCATGGAAGCAAGAAACACTTGACTTTTATAATCATGCCCTGTGTTTCTGGATCTTGTATATTGCATTTATACTTGAAAACGGGCCAATTTTAGCCAGCTAATAATACATTGCAACAAAGAAGTAACATTGAGCAAACAATTAAGCAAACCTTAAATAAAAAAGAAATAAAAATTTGAAAGCTCAAAAATCAAGAATTATTTTGGTTTGTTTCTTTGTGTATAAGCTGTATTCTCTCAATTTGCAATATTTTTGTTGTTTTTATTTTCAGGCCCATTTATAGAACATTGCATGAACACAGAACTGTGTGGAAGTTGCTGAAAACAATTCCAGATTTGACCTCTCAGCTAACTGATGAATATCTGAAAATACTTAGTAAGAGTGTCATTTCCCAAACCTGGGTCAAAGGCAGTACAGGTAACAGACTAATCTGGAGGGAAATTTGGCAACATAAAATGTATGTGATTATTTTTAATTTTGAATTCTCTATACTATTCATATTTTCAGTAGATATGTTAAGAGTGCACCATTTTGATAATTTCCTTTATAGTTTTTAGTGAAATGAATAACATTTCACATTTTAGTACATGTTTAAAAGATATACAGTAGTATTTCACCTCCTTGAGCATGCATCAGAATCACCCATATGACTCAGATTGCTGTGTTCAGTTCTGAAGTTTCTGGTTTGGTAGGTTTGGGATGAGGTTTAATTGTCTTTTCAATAATATGCCAGGTGACAGTGCTAGTATGGAGAACATACTTGGAAAACCACTCATTAATATACACATTTAATTGCAATCCAGCATTTTTTTCATAGTTATGACAGTAAATGGTCATGGCAATTATTTAACTTATCCAGATACTGACTCAGATATTGGGCAAAAAGAAATCTCACACAGATTTTAATTTCCCAATTTTAAATTTCTAGTCCCCTCATCAAGGATATATTGGATACATTAATAAAAGTATTTTATAGGGCGCTTGGATGGATCAGTCAGTTAAGTGTCAACTCAGGTCATGATCTCACGATTTGTGGGTTTGAGCCTTGCATAGGGCTCTGTGCTGACTGCTAGCTCAGGGCCTGGAGCCTGCTTCAGATTTTGTGTCTCCCTCTCTCTCTGATCCTCCCCTGCTCGCACTGTCTCTGTTTCTCAAAAATAAATAAAAAACATTAAAAAATTTTTAAAAAGTATTTTATATTTTAATTTTTTGAGGGATATACAAAAATATACACACACACAAAGTCACATACTCCTCTAACTCAATAAAGTTCAACACCATTTTCTGCATTTGTCAAATACCTATTAAAAAGAGGAATTAAGTTTATTTTATACATTCTTTGTATCAAGGAATGTCCCTTATTTATTCCTCATAGTAACTAATATAAGTAGAAATTATTATTATTTTCTATAGTTGAGGACCATAAGGCACAAAATATCATGCAGAATATTATGGATTAAAATTAAATTCAAACATATTTTAGACTTAATGCTAAACTCATTCTCATTTTGTCCATTATGCCACTGTTTTTATAAAGTATCTCCTCAGGATCATGACATTTAAAATCTAATTGTATATAATTTCAGAGAACATGTGTCTATTGAAATATGTCACATGTCTATTGACATGTTTCCAGAATTTCCCTCCAATGGTCATCTCTCATAATTAGTTTCATTTAATCTGACATAAAGTAGTGAAAATTAAATCATAGTAGTTTTGCAAAGGATAAAATGATTTTGAAAGGCAAGAAAGAACATTCAAAATTACTTTGCATTAGCTTGAGGACAGTAATTTAAAAATTAATTTGTTTTACCATAAATCTCTGAAATCATCTTCTTATGGTATAAAGTATGGAAACAACCTAGATGTTCAGTAGAAAACAAATTACATTGTGATACATCTATTCTAAGGAATAGAAGACTGCATAATGATACATGTATTCAATGAAATCCTAGGCAGTTGTTAGGAAGAATGAGGTTGATCTCTGTATATATATATATATATCCATATATATATATATATATGTGTGTGTGTGTGTGTGTGTGTGTGTGTGTATACAGATATATATATATATACATATAGGAACTTACTAAATTTATTAACAATAGAATAAATTGGAATTTTAGAAATAATCCATATTTTCATATATTTATGTAAAAACCTTAAGTTATATATATAAACATCTATATATATACACATATATAAGTATCTAAAAACTTATAGTAAAAAATACAGAGAAGTAGATCCAGATCACACTCCCAAAATATGTATTTTAGAAATTATTGCCATGGTAGGGGGGAGAAGAATTGAGGGACAGTTAAAGGAGATAATTAACTTTCTTCTACATATATTTGTGTTGAATTTTTCCACAATAAGCATATGTTCATGTATTAGTGTTTGTAACACTACATATTTGGTTTTTTTTTTCAAAAAGTTTTTAAAATTACAACTGAAACAAAAACTATTGTTATGGGTCTTATAACTTGGGTGATTGATTATTAAAATGTGAACTTTCATTCCTTGACAAAGACTTGCCAACTTACTTTGATCTTCTCTATTCAATAAGGTTTTTCAATTCATATTTCAATAGAGCTTATTTTCAAATACTTTATTAAAAATGTGCAAGTCTTTGTCTTTACATATACTTGATGCAAAATCTTTCTCTTGAGTTTTTAAGTCATCTGATTCTGACAGTCCAGATCTGTTTCAGTATCAAAGCAGTCAACTCATTAAATACCTGACCTTTGTAAATCTCTTCCTTTAATGAACTTAAAAAACAGGTGCAACAAAGTGTCTTTCTCACTCCCTTTTCTTTATGCATGTGTGTCTTTCACTCCCTCTGCTATTATTTAAAGTGTTCCTCCTAGTAGCCCCTCGTGACCGGGCTGCTGACTTCAGTCTGTGGCTGAGGCTTTGGTTTCTTTCCTGCAATTCCACACTGCTATTTGCCCTTCTGTTCTCTTCTGGCAGGTTCTTTGAAACTTTATTATTTAAGGCAGCTTCCTTAACTCACCATTTACTCAGCTTCTCATTTAGTATTCTTAAACAATAAAATATTAACAGGGATAACAATATTATTTTAAGTACTGACTAACGCATACACATGTCTCTAGTTTAAGTGAAAATGGCACTAAAACATAATTACTATAATAAGATTACTTATAATACTATATTACTTATTTACTATACTAATATTACTATATCTAAATATTACCTATATTACTGTAATAAATTTATATAAACTATACACTATGTATAATAATCTCTTTCTGTATGCCATATATATATATATATATATATATATATATATATATATATATACATATGTTACTTAATTCAAGTGACTTAAAGATTTTTCCATTGGATTCCTTGTATTGTGGCCTGAGCAGCAGGCATATTTATGATTGGCAACCTAAAGCTCATGAAAGCTAAGAAAATTAGCTTACTTGAGAATTCAATTTAGTGGCTAACATGGAATTTAGATCCTAGATCAAAATTTTATTACTCTCTACCTTTATATTAACATTGATACATTTCCATGATATAATTATTATGAGGGATTTTTTTCTTTTATATCTATATCATTTATAGATGTTTTCTTTGTGAAGTCAGATAAGTCTTAACAGTGTTATTTCTCTTTTATTTCTTTTGCATTATTTTATTTTACTCCCACATTTTATGAGGTTATCTTTCAAAAACAACATAGCTCCTCATTTAAGCAAATTTTTATATTTATTTATTTATGTATTATTTTTCAATAGTTTATTTTCAAATTGGTTTCCATACACCACCCAGTGCTTCTCCCCCACAAGTGCCCCCCACATGACCATCACCCCCTTCCCACCCTCCCCCTCCCCCTTCAGTCCATGGTTCGTTTTCAGTATTCAATAGTCTTTCATGATTTTTGTCCCTCACTCTCCCCAGCTCTCTTTCCCCCTTCCTCTCCCTATGGTCCTCTGATAGGTTTCTCCTGTTAGACCTATGAGTGAAAACATATGGTATCT
>NC_043714.1:32751621-32770128 GCF_006229205.1 Suricata suricatta
AGAAGAATAAACATTGTTAAAATGTCATTATTACCCAAAGCAATTTACACATTCAATGCAATCCCCATCAAAGTTGCACCAGCATTTTTCTCAAAGCTGGAACAAACTATCTTAAAATTCATATGGAACCACACACACACACAAAAAAAAACCCCGAATAGCCAACGTAATATTGAGAAGAAAACCAAAACGGGGAGCATCACAATCCCAGACTCTAGCCTCTACTACAAAGCTGTCATCATCAAAACAGTATGGTATTGTCACAAAAACAGACAAATGGACCAATGGAATAGAATAGAGAACCCAGAACTGGACCCACAAGTATATGGCCAATTAATCTTTGACAAAGCAGGAAAGAGTATCCAATGGAAAAAAGACAGCCTCTTCAACAGGTGGTGTTGGGAGAGCTGGACAGCAACATGTAGAAAAATGAAATTAGACCACTTTCTTATACCATTCACAAAAATAAACTCAAAATGGATAAAGGATCTGAATGTGAGACAGGAAACCATCAAAACCCTCGAGGAGAAAGTAGGAAAAAACCTCCTTGACTTAACCACAGCAACTTCTTCCTTGGCACATCCCCAGAGGCAAGAGAATCAAGAACAAAAATAGACTACTAGGACCTCATCAAGATAAAAAGCTTCTGTAAGGCAAAGGAAACAATAAAAAAAAACCTAACAGGCAACCAAGAGAATGGGAAAAGATAGTGGCAAATGGCATATCAGATAAAGGGCTAGTATCCAAAATATACAAGGAGCTCACTAAACTCCACACACAAAAAATTAATGATCCAGTGAAGAAATGGGCAGAAGACCTGAATAGACACTTCTCCAAAGAGGACATCCAGATGGCCTACAGGCACATGAAATTATGCTCAGCGTTACTCATCATAAGGGAAATACAAACCAAACCACACTGAGATACCACCTCTTATATTTATTTTTAATGCTGAAAAATTTTTATATACCAAGTTTTAACATTTTTTAACCTGCATAGATTTTCTTGTCTGTTGTGGTTTAAATTTTATAAAACATATAAAAACACAGTAACAGGGCACCTGAGTGGCTCAGTCACTTAAGCATTCCACTTTGGCTCAGGTCATGACCTCATAGTTAAGGAGTTCAAGCCTTGCATGAGGCTCTCTACCATCAGCACACAGCTCACTTTGGATCTTCTGTCCTGTCTCTCTCTGCCCCTCCCTCACTTGTGTGCTCGCTCTCTTTCTCTCTCTCTCTCTCAAATATAAATAAACTTAAAAAAATAAATGAAAAATTAATCAAAAACTAATAGCACAGTAGCTAAATCTCAGAAAATTTAGTGGGCATCCTTTCCATAAGCACATTGACCATAATTCATAAAATATGCTCTTACATTAGAAATAGGTAAATATTTATTCTAGCAAAAGATTAAGATTCTCTTAAAGGCAAACATAGTCTTGAAGAACATACATTGATCCTAACTTGTTTATATGCTTTCACTGCAACCAAGGAATTCCCTATGATTCATGAAGATCTGTCCTTGAAATCTGGCCAGAAATTTTTTCAGTATTTATCCGCACTGCGAAGACTAGTTCCAATTCTGTGTTTCTCATCCAAGAGGTGGTTGTGAGAAAATTAATGTGACAGAAACAAAAAAACCCTTCAATTACACGACAGTACCAAAGAGCCTTCCAATGTATTTATTTCTCAAATATTGACCCTTGAATCTTACTTTTTTAAATTTTTTTTATGTTTTTTTATTTATTTTTGAGAGACAGAGACAGTGTGAGCAGGGGAGGGTCAGAGAAAGAGGAAGATACAGAATCCGAAGCAGACTCCAGGCTCTGAGCTAGCTGTCAACACAGAGCCCGTCATGGGGCTTGAACTGACGAACTGTGAGATCATGACCTGAGCTGAAACCGGACACCTAACTGACTGAGCCACCCAGGCACCCCGAATCTTACTTTCTTAAACAGTGAAACTTATAACGAGAGATGATGTTAAAAGTATTCATCAGGGGTGCCTGGGTGGCTCAGTCGGTTAAGCGTCCGGCTTCAGCTCAGGTCATGATCTCATATTCGTGGGTTCGAGCCCCGCGTCAGGCTCTGTGCTGACAGCTCAGAGCCTGGAGCCTGTTTCTAGTCTTTGTCTCCCTATCTCTCTGCCCTTCCCCACTCATTCTCTCTCTCTGTCTCAAAAATAAATAAAAACATAAAAAAATAAAAGTATTCATTACCTGATCAGAAATCAGACCAGGTGCTACCTAAATACAACAAATACCTACCCTGAGCAGTTGATACAGGATTATTCGTAATACCAGTATAGAAGCCCCCTATGCATAGTTTCTGCCATTTCTGTTATTGGAATAGTTTCACCTGATAAGAAACTACTTTTCAGGTTGCTTTATATAATTGCACTACTCAGTATCTAGAAATTAATATTTTTTAACATGTCTTATTTTATTGAGATAATAATCAGAATAGAACTAATATTTTTCAACCTGTCTAGGCTAATTGTTGGATTGTTATATCTCAGAAGAGTTGACAGATTTGCCAAATAATGGGGAGTTATTTTTAAACAAAGCTTTTAATGTACTTTTGTTACATGTGCAAAAAACCACAATGTGGTATTGTGCTAAATGTTTAGGAAGAAAAATGGCATAGAACTGGTTTGCATTTACTGCAATAATATAAACATAAAATTATTTTGTATAATTATTACATATTACATAATATTTATGCATGTATGTGTGTATATACATATATATGTATTTACATTTACATTTAAAATATTACATACATTATTACAATTAATTATATAAAAATAATTGTATATTATATAACAACATATATTGTGTGTTTGATATGTGTTAGTGACAGTCACTGAAACTTATTTTCTGGTGTATGAAAAAAGAAACTAAACAAGTAGCAAATGAAGAAAATAAAGCACAGGATTAGAGAGGGCTAGAAATTGGGAGAACTTTTTAAATGATAATAATAAGTACGTATTTTATTTATAATTTTTAAGTTTTTATTTTAATTCCAGCTGGTTAACATACAGTGTTATACACATCAATTCCATAATTGTGATTCAATAATTTGTAACATCACTCAGTGCTTATTACAAAAGTGTACTCATTAATCCTCATCACCATTTAACCCATACTCCCACCTACCTACCCCCTGTAAACCATCAGTTTGTTCTCTATAGTAAAGAGTCTGTTTCTTGGTTTGCCATCTTTTTTTTTCCTTTGCTCATTTGTTTTGTTTCTTAAATTCAATTATGAGTGATAGCATATGGTATTTGTCTTTCTCTGACTGACTTTTCTCACTTAGTATTATATGTTCAAGCTCTATCCATGTTGTTCCAAATGGCAAGATTTCATTCTTTTTTATGGCTGAATAATATCCCATTGTGTGTATATATATATATATATATATATATATATATATATATATGTATGTATATATATTACTCTTCCTTATCTATTAATCTATTGGTGGACAGTTAGGTTACTTTAATACTTGGGCTATTGCAAATAACACTGCAATAAACATAGAAATTCTTGTCTCCCTTTAAATTAATGTTTCTGCATTTTGGGGATAAAAACCCAGTAGTGCAATTACTGGATCATAAGGTAGTTCTATTTTAATTTTTTGAGGAACTTCCATACTGTTTTCCATGGTGGTTATAACAGTTTGCATTTCTACCAACAGTGTTAGAGGGTTCTTATTCCTCACACCCTCATCAACACTTGTTGTTTCTAGTGTTTTGTTTGTTATTTTGTTTTGTGTTAGTGATTCTGACAGGTGTGAGGTGATATCTCATTATAGTTTTGGTTTGTATTTCCCTGATGATGAGTGATGTTGAGCATCTTTTCATATGTTTGCAGTCTTCTGTATGTTTTCTTTGGAGAAATTGGTAAACCTCTAACCAGACTCATAAAAAAAAAAGTAAGAAGAGAAAGAGGACCTAAATAAACTAAATAACTCATGAAAGAGGAGAGAAGACAATCAACACCACAGAATTACAAACTGTTGTGGTAGAAGATAAAAACCTAATATGCCAATAAGTTGGACAACTTAGAAGAAATTGATAAATTCCTGGAAACATAACCTACCAAAAATGAAGTAAGAAGAAATAGAAAATTTGAACAAATGTATTACCAGCAATTAAATTCTATCAGTAATAAAAAAAAGAAAAAAAAACACCAAGAGTCCAGTATCAGATGGCTTCCCATGTGATTCTACCAAACATTTAAAGAAGCGTTAATACCTCTCCGTCTCAAACGAAACCAAAAACATAGATGAAGAGGAAAACTTCCAAATTCATTCTATAAGGCCAGTATCACCCTGATACCAAAACCGGATAAAGACTCCTCAAAAAAGAGAAGCATAGGCCAATATCTCTGATGAATATAAATGCAAAAATCATCAACAAAATATTAGCAAACTGAATTTAACAATACATTAAAAAGTCACTCACCATGAATAAATGAGATTTGTTCCTGGGATGCAATAGTGGTTTAATATTCACAAAACAATTAACGTGATAGTCACACCAATACGAGAAAGGATAAAAAAAATATGACCATTTCAATAGATGTAGAAAAAGCACTTGACAAAGTACCACATCCATTCATGATAAAAACTCTCTGCAAAGTAGGTCTAGAGGAAACATATCTCAACACAATAAAGGCCTTATATGAAAAACCTACCCCCAACATTATACTCAATGGTGCAAAATTTAGAACTTTTCCCATAAGTTCTGGCAAAAGACCAGGATGTCTACTTTCACCCTTTTTATTCAACATACGATTGGAAGTTCTAGCCACAGCAATTAGAAAACAAAAAAGAAATAAAAGAAATCCAAATTGGTAAGGAAGAAGTAAAACTGTCACTATTTGCAAATGACATAATAATATAAAGGAATCCCTAAAGAGTCCATCAAAAAACTGCTAGAACTGATACACAAATTCAGTAAAGACACATGATACAAAATCAATGTACGGAAATCTGTTTCATTCCTATACACTAATATGAAGCAGCAGGAAGAGAAATTAAGAAAACTATCCCATTTACAATTGCACTAAAAACATAAAATATCTACAAATAAACTTAACCAAAGAGGTGAAAGAATGGTAGTCTGAAAACTGTAAAACACTGATGATAAAAATTGAAAACAACACAAAGAAATGGAAAAACATTCCATGCTCATGGATTGGAAGAACAAATATTGTTAAAACGTCTATACTACCCAAAGCAATCTACAGGTTTAATGCAATCTCTATCAGTACACCAACAGCACTTCCTACAAAATAATTCTATATTTTACATAATAGTTATTGATGTGACACTATTCTAAATTATAAGTACTATTTCCTTAATACTTTCAAAACCCTATGAGATGTATGTATGGTTATAATTCTTATTTTAGGATTATATCATAATCCTTGAGAGACGGAGATATTAAGTTAAACTGGACAAGATAATACAGGCAGAATGGTCAGATAACACAGAAGATGCCTTGCGATTTCAATATGCAAACTGAGAATTGAAAAAAATGATACTATTAATTAATATTTGAAAAGCAGTAAGACTTTTGGAAATAACATTTTCTTCAGTGTTTTAGGATGACATTTCCTAAAGAGTATTCATGGAGTTCAGCTGCAGATAATAGATATTAAAATAAACAGCTGCAAAAATAAATAAACCAGAGACGCCCTTTTGAAATGGCAGGGTAAGGACCTCCAAAAATCTATAAATGGAATGAAAATATTGGCAAAAACGGTCAATCAACTTTTTCAGAAACTGTAAAAGATCTACAAAAAATCCAAGGTGTGTTTATTCAAGAGCAATGGTGAGAAGAGTGAGCTTTACAGCATTTTGTCTTGCTTTCTTGCCATCACACTGTAACTTAGTTCTGCAGCAACCTGAAAAGCAGCAGCCTTGCACTTGTGGTAGCCAGGACAATCCACAACTAACAGCCACTGAAGGTGGCAGAATACGTTTGATCTCTCTTCAAAGCTCCATCCAAAAGATCTGTCACAATTTGACGTGTCTCATGGCTTCCAGGAATAGGCCCATTCACAGAGGTTGTGTATTAAAAATAAAAAGCCAATTAATCCCCAAACTAGCAGAGAAGAAAAGAGATATTAAATATTATGATGGTCATGTGTGGAATAAAAATGTAAAAACAATAGAGTAAATCAAAACCAAAACTGTGTTCTTTGCTAAGAACAACAAAACATTTACCTATATTTATCAAGAAAAATGAGAGAACATTCAAATTACTAAAATCAGCAATGAAAGCGTGAACATCACCATTGATCTTACAGAAATAATAAAAGATTATAAGGGAATACATTGAATAACTGTATGCCAAAAATTTATATACCTTAGATATAATGAAAAAATTTCCAGAAAGATACAAACTATCAAAACTGGTTCAAGAGGAAATAGGCTATCTAAATAGATCTATAGCAAATATATTTAACTAATAATTTTAAAAATATTCCCACAAAGAAAAGCCCAGATCCAGATGACTTGATGTTGAAGTCTACCAAATATTTAAAGGAGCATTAATACCACAAACAACAAATAATCTGAAAATAAATTAAGAAAGCAATTCCGTTTACAGTAACCTCAAAAACATAACCTATTTTGGAATAGATTTAACAAAAGAAGTGTAGATAAATAGAAAGACCTCAATGTTCATAGATCAAAGACTTAATTTTGTCTAGATGGGAATACTCCTAAATTGTTCTACAGATCTAACACAATCTCTAACAAAAATACCAGCTGTTTTTTTTTAGGGGTTGGTAAGCTGATTCTAAAATTCATATGGAAATTTAGAGGGCCCAGAAAAGAAACAACTTTTTTGGAAACAAATGACAAAGTTGGAGGACACACATATCTGATTTTGAAACTTACTACAAACCTACAGATTCAAGGCAGTTAAAAGTGCCACAAAAATAGACATAGAGATTAATGGAATAAAACCAAAATGCAGATATAAAGCTTTAATTTCATGGTCAATTGATTTGCAACAAGGGTGTTAAGAAAATTAAATTCTGGGAAGAATAGCTTTTTCAACAAATGGCGCTGGCACGACTGGATATCAGACATTTATCTCACACCATATATAATTGCTAATCTAAAGTGGATAAAGACCCAAATGTAAGAACAAAACTATAGACTTCTTAAAAGAGAATTTATAAATTAATCTTGGTGACCATGGATTAAGCTATGCTTTCTTAAACATGACATGGAAAGCACAAGTGACCAAGGAGAAATTAGATAATTTAGACTTTATAAAATTTTGGACTTCAGAAACCACAATCAAGAAAGTGAAAATGCTGGGGCACCTGTGTGGCTCAGTGGAGTGAATGTCCGTCCTCAGCTCAGGTCATGATCTCCCCGTTCGTGGGTTCGAGTTCCACACGGGCTCTGTACTGACAGCTAGCTCAGAAACTGGAGCCTGTCTCTGTCTCCCTCCCCTGCTCCTGCATTCTCTCTCTCTCTCTCAAAAACATATAAAAACATTTAAAAAAATTAAAAAAGAAAGTGAAAATGCAACCCTTGGAATGGGAGAAAGTTTTTGCAAATCATATATTTGATAAGAGACTCATATCCAGATTATGAAGAACTCTTATAACTCAATAATAAAAAGTCAGTTAACTCAATTGAAAAATGAACAAAGTATCTGAACAGTTACATTTCAAAAGAAGATAAACAAATGGCCAATAAGCACATTAAAATGCTCAAAATTATTAGTCTTTAGAGGATTATATTCAAACTACAATTATATACCACTCCATACCTAGTAGTAAGGATTAAATATTAAAAAAATAATAAATTTGTTGAGGATGTAGACAAATTGAAAGCTTTATACATTTCTTTCTTTTTTTATTTTTACATTTAATTTATTTTTGAGAGAGCATGAGCAGGGGAGGGTCAGAGAGAGAAGGAGACACAGAATCTGAGCCAGGCTGCAGGCTCAGAGCTAGAGGTCAGCACCGAGCCTGACACAGGGCTCGAACCCACAAACCATGAGATCATGACCTGAGCCAAAGTCGGATGCTCAACCATCTGAGCCACCCAGGCACCCCACATTTCTAATGAGATTGTAAAATGATGAAGCCACTTTGGAAAACATTTTGGCAGCTCCTCAAATGTTAAACATAAAGTTAGCGTTTGACTCTTCAATTCCGCTCTTAGATATACCGGAGTCATGAAAACATACATTCATTTGAAGCCTGTACAGAAATGTTTATAGTTGATTTATTCAAAATAGCCCCGAAATGGAAACACCCCACATTTCCATCAAAAGATAAATGGATATTTTAAATGTGCTATATCCTCATAATAGAATATTATTTGGCAATACAAAGAAATGAAGTGCTCTTATATGCCACTATTTAGATGAATCTTGGAAATATTTTGCTAAATGAAAGATGCTAGTTACAAAAAAATAGATATTTATAATTTCATTGATACAAAATGTCTGGAGTAGGCAAATTCATTTGAGACAAGAATTAGTGGTTGCTCGGAACTTAGGGAATGAGGTATGAGGCCTGACTGCTGATGCATATGTGTTTCTTTTGATGCTTATAAAAATATTCTAACATTAGGTTGTGATGCTGACTATGTCTTTTTGAAAAGAAAAGAAATAAAACACTGAATTGTACATCTAAAAAGAGTAATTTCATGGATTTTGAGTTTTATCTCAATAAAGTCTTTTTAAAACTTGAGGTAAAATTCACATAATATTAATAATTAATAACTTTAAAGTATGCAATCTGTGGCATTTAGAACATTCAAAATGTTGTAGAACAATCACTGTTATCTAGTTCCAGTATATTTTATCAACCCAAAATGAAACCCAACATACAACAGCAGTTATTTTCCATTCTCCTTTTCTTTGCCCCTGGTAACCACTAGCCTGTTTTCTATCTCTATGGATTTATCTATTTTGGAAAATTCGTATAAATAGAATTATAAAATATGTGACCTTTCATGTCTGGCTTCTTTCACTACACATGTTTTTGTGCTTCATCTACATTGTATCAGTACTTTATCCTTTCTATGGCTGAATATTCATTGCATAAGCTGTTTTTTAAAGTACTTTTTTTTAAGCAGTAAGAAACCATTGGAGACCACTAATAAATTAATATATGCCAGCACCTGGAGATCTCTGAAATTTGAGGTAAATAAACCTTAATAAATGTCTAACATTAAGTACATAAAGAACAAACAAACCAACAGAAATTAGTTTTCTGAGGAAACAGATTTGTGGAAGTTCAAAGACTTCAATATGCCAGCTTGCATTGAGTATTTCCTGCAGGACACTACATAGACACTAAATGATTGCTAAGCAAGTCACCCCAGTGGTTTCCTTACCCCGCTCAGGAAGCAGCTCTATGCAGCATACCTGGGGGATAGTACCACAGGAGAAAGAAACTTCTTTCTTATTAGCTTTTAAAAAAATATCTTATATTAGAGTAACAATACTTCATGATGTGTAAATTCCTTAACTACCTTTAATTATTTGATAGACATATCTTAGCTTTGTAAGACTGTCCCTTTCTTGTGTTTGAAGACTGAAATTCAGCCTTACTAGCTCAACTCCAGTGAAGGGCCGAAGGAGGGCTTTTGAATCTGAAGCCAACTTTTTGTTTTCTTTTGCCTTTTGCTGCCTCTTTCAAGCAAAATAAAATAAAAGAACATAAAATAACAAATTCCTTAGGTAATTAAATTACTGCAATTCTGCAATATCAAGAAACAGTGTTTGTAAATGCATATCATCAATAAGTTCACAGAGGCAATATGTAACATTAATTGATATACTTTTTTATGTATAATCTAGGATGTCTTTGCTCACATAATGGATCATAAAAAGCAATGTTGCTTTTATGATCTTTTCTACTGTTTAATGTAAATTTCATCTTTTAAATGTTCACAGAGTATACTGTGACATTTTGTAAAAGTGACACTAATAAGAAGGTTAAGATAGATTTCAGTGGTCAAGGAAAATATATAGAAATGTTGATTTTAAAACAAGATAGAACTTAGAAAAATGTGATTTTAGGGAAGATAATGGTGTTTCATTATTCTAAGTCAGAAGTTGGGATGTATAAAATAATGAAAGTTATTTAAATGATGTATTGGCCCTAAATTTTGTGTTTTGTAGAGGAAATTGGTCAATCATCAGCCAGTTTTATATCCACAAAGTTTTCACCACAAACTTTAAAAATTTACTAAAATGTATGCAATTTAGTATTAAAATGTGGTATAGCTTAATTTTAGGAATCACAGTGAAAATTTCATTAAAAATGTTTTGAGTGACTATGTACAAATCTTCATATTTAATATTTTATTAGAAATAACAGCTTTGGATAAGCCAATAATTCTGAAGCTCAAATTATTTTTATATAGATTTTTTTTTCAAGATTAACTAGCTTATATTAACAACCATGAACAAAAACTTTATCTTGTTATCCAGAGGTATTTTTTTAATACAGAAAGTCATGGAAAATCTACCTGAAGTTATATTTCTTAAGAGTAGATATTTTTTAAAAATCTCTAGTGAGATTTTTTTCTTTGTTCTAATAGACCAGAAAGCTTTTAATAACTACTTTAAAAGGTTCAGTTTTATGTTATTTGAGGTCAGGAAAAACATGTTTTTTGTGTGTGTTGTAGGTACTTCTGTTTATTTTTAGAGGTAAATATTCTCTTAATTTACCACCTCCATACTTCTAGGCATAGATATCATTTTTCTTTAGGCAAAACTTAGCCTCAAATTCTTCAACTTTCTATTTTCTCTCCTCACTTCACCCAACAACAGAGCTGACTATAACACACCAATGTTCATAACCTAAAATATGGCCTAACTTGCGGTGCTTGGACAAAATAACCACTCAATAAATATTTGTTTGACAAGTGGGTATATGCAATAATCAGTAATGCAGGTAATTTCCCAACAATGCAATCTTGAATACACAGTAC
Source organism: Suricata suricatta (assembly GCF_006229205.1). Lineage (NCBI taxonomy): Eukaryota > Metazoa > Chordata > Mammalia > Carnivora > Herpestidae > Suricata > Suricata suricatta. The sequence continues at coordinate 32,762,609 of NC_043714.1, forward strand.
TGATTTAAAACTTGTTTAAGAACATAATACTTTTTGTTGATTGATAGTCTGAAAATAGATGTCACTCATTCATTCTTTCAGATAAGGTAACACTTACCTTTGGATTATACCAGTGAATCCCATAGTCATATATACCCAGATGCCATCCTTTTGATCTTCCCATATAGAAATGATTTTTAAATCCTTATAAATAGTAATAGTATGGTACAAGACGTTTTAAATAATGTGCTTTATGAAAAATATAGTTGTGTTTATACTACATAGCTCTCTTTTTTGAGAACTGGGAGAAATATATTCAGTGGTATTGAGACTTCCGGTCAATTCATATTTAAAAATCTCTTGTAGTTGCTAAATCAGATAGCTGATTATATTAAAACATTTTTTAAAGTAAGGAAAATGGAGCAAAAATTGCCCAGTATCTCCTTGCAAATATATAGGTTTTCACAGAAGTTGTTTTGTAATTTAATTTATTCCTGTTCTGTTTTTTTCTTACTCAATTTTCCTTCATTCTGTTTCTTCACTGACTTTTAAACAATATTACATGTATTTTTATAAGCTTACTTATAATTCCTTTTAGACAACAAGGTAGAGTCTAAATAAATGAGTGAAATATTTTACTGAAAAATAAATCAAAGGCCTTGGTCTTAATATGTATGTTGTGGATATTAACAAGCAATTTGAAATATGGAATTTTCTAAGTTCTTTTCTTGTAAGAACTAAGTAAAATGTTAAGAAATAACAAGTTTTAAGGTTATTGAAAGCAATCACCAACAATTTATAAAATTATAAATTCCCTCTTTATGAAATCTCTACAAATATTTGGCTAGAAGGTCAGTATTGATACAATTCCAATGGAAGGTCTTTGCCCAAAATAAAATGAAATAAATTTCTTTTGATCCCTTCGAGTTAGCTCTGTATCTTAAACTAAATATCCAGTTTTGATTGTAGATCATCTTCCATAAGTTACAACAATATCCAAAAACAGATTATGAGACATGTGATTGAAGTAACTTCTCGTGGTACCATATGAGTGGAAAAATTGCCCCAAAGAGAAAAATTTCACGTCCAAAGATACCTTAATATGATAAATGTTGTGAAAGGTTATTCATTGCTTTTGTTATGTTATCTGTGGGACCATTTAGAACTTATAAGGAAGATTCCACAAATTAAACCACCTGGCTTTAAAATTCACATAATTTTCTGGTATTTTCCTAAATTCCTACCCAATGGGCTGAGAAGAAATCAGGCCATCAAGGAGAGTTATTTTATTTCTCAAAAGCAGAATTCTAAGGGAAAAAAATGAGTTAGTCCCCAAATGTTTTATTAGATTCTTTGGAGAGAAATACAATAAATATCATCAATTAAGCATTTGCTCACTCAAGTATTTGCTAAATGTCTAAAATAATCTTGACAATGTGCTATGGGCTGTTGGTGATATTGAACATGCAGAGCATCATGACAGAAGTTCTGTGAAAAAAGATCACAGAGGAGGGGCATTAATTAGGATGGATGGGAGCAAGGCAGAGGTCAGGACAGCCTTCTCTGGTTTACAGATAACACTTAAACTCAGTTTTATAGGCCAAGTAAGAATTAACCAAGTGACAGCATGACTTTATTCATCCAATTATAGCTCTTTGAAACATGTAAATCCTCTTAGAATGGTTGATTTTAGTTGAACCGTTCAACAGGAGATCCTTAGCCCTAAAATCACAAACATGTTTGCTTTAATCAAACTTTGAATGTGGCCTTCAACCTTTTAAAAAGTCACTTCCCCTATTAGTATTCTCAATTCCTTTTGAATGCCTTTTGTTCGCCTAATTCAAATGTGGTTAAAAGATGTTTTTAAATATGAGGTCCTGCACTAGGAAATGTTTTCAAGTCCTTATGGAAAAATATTTTTTGCCTTCTCATGTCATGAAGATATAAAACTAGAGAAATAGTTTTATGAAATTTATTCTTTTTTTAAGGTTTTAAACTTTTTGTTTATTTTTGAGAGAGAAAGAGTGCATGAGAGCAAGTATGTGGAGGGCATGGAGAAAGGGAGAGAGCGCATCCCAAGCAGGCTCTATACTTGGGGATCAATCTCACAAATCATGAGATCATGACCAGAGCCAAAACTAAGAGTTGGACACTTACGAGACTGAATCACCCAAGCGCCCCTGAAATTGATTCTTAGCCAACTTGATCTTATTGAATTATTTTGCTTTGCAAAGTCTGGGAATCAAGCTTTAATGCCATTTTGATCTAAAGTGTTTTAATTATTATAGTCAAATTTTTCTTAGGTGCTTGGAGTATTTTTTTCCCAAAAAGTTATATAAAACAATTTTGTGTATTTTGAAAATTTGAATAAAGAAGCCTATGATATATGTTCCTTCTCATTACTTAGGAATGTCAAAAGTAAGTCAAAAGCTTATATTTATCTTACATTATTAATAAATATATTTTTGTCACAATTCATAAGTTTAACACCACTTTATGGATTTATTTCTGGTTAAAACACTTTTAATGTTTATTTATTTTTGAAAGAGACAAAGACAGAATGCGAGTAGGGGAGGGACAGAGAGAGAAGGAGACAGAATCTGAAGCGGGCAACAGCACAGGGCCTGATATGGGGCTTGAACTAACGAAATGTTGAGATCATGACCTGAACCAAAGTCAGATGCTCAACTGACTGAGCCACCCAAGTGCCCACCACTTTGTGATTTTTAATTAATATTTCAATTGTTATTTGAGAGCTTAGCTTTATTATAATTTTTTTCTTTAGACCTTTTTTTTATTGTATTTATATCATTTGTCTATAGACCTGAGGACCAATTTCAGATATTACATGAATTGTGAAAATTTTCTGTTAATTCTGTTATCTCATACTTTTTTTGATTATTCATTTTTTTAAAAATTATTTTTAAGTGTTTATTTATTTTTGAGAGGAAGAGCAAGAGAGCATGACCAGGGCAGGAGCAAAGAAAGAGGGCAAAATCTGAAGCAGTCTCCAGTCTCTGAGCTGTCAGTACAGAGACCCCCAATGTAGGGTTCAAACCTATGAAACTTGTGAAATCAAGGCCTGAGCTGAGGTCGGATGCTTAATTGACTGAGACTCCCAGGCGCCCCTTGATTATTCATATTTAACTCAATTTATGTTATTTTTTGCTTGAATGAGAATTTTCTTTTTTCTCCTTGAATGTTTGTATGAAGGAGTCACCCGGAAGTTTATCTCACTCTCCATATATTTCTGAAAGCTCTTTTTAATTCTTTTATTTTTTAATCTTTACCAAAGTAAGTGAAAGTTAAATTAGTTACATTAATTTCAGGAAATAATTGCGGTTCAACTTATGACTTAACTTTGTAACTGAGTAGTAAGTATTTTAATCCTGAGATTTTTTATAAAATCTATGAATGTAACTTCTATGTATATATGTCTAAATATTTCCCATACTTCTATATATATTTACACACATATGCATACATTTCATTTAATATATATACTTATACACATCACACTGCATAAATATTTATATAATATACTGCATACATGGACAGTACTCCTATATGTGTAAACGTGTGTGTTTTTGTGGGTTTGTATGCATTGTGTATATCCTTCAGATTTTGGAATATATTTGAAAGTCTGCAGAAGTTAATATGCTTTGTGATTTTTAAGAATTTACTTAATCATTCTGAGCCTTAATTTCTTCATCTGAAAAATGTACTGTGACATTTGGATTACTAAAAAAATCTGTTAGAGCACATAGCAGAGGCGTGGCAAATATTTGATGCTCAATATGTGATACTTGCTCTTTTGACAAGTTTAGTGTATTTGGATAACAGGAAAAGATATGTTTCTAGATTTTGGAACTCTAGATAGTAAGGTTGTTTTTTTAACAAGCCCCCCTTTTTTTTAGGAATAGCCAATCAGCCCACTATTAAGATCTAAGAATATTAACCATATTGAGAAAAATCTAAGGACAGGTAGAGTTGTAATCCTAATCAAGCACTATTATTTTGCTCAATAATTAACAGTGTCCTCTTTGATGAACTCTATTTAAATTACTCTCCATTTTCTTGTTAACTGTTATTGTGTTAGTATACTACCAAATCTCTTTCTAGATTTTTTGGTTATATAATGTTTATACCATAAATATGTACTTATAGATATACATATATTGACTTTTATTTGTTAACATTTTTAAACTAGCATATATTACTTTGAAATGTGCCTTTTTACTTAAGATGAAACATGATATCTGTGTAGGTCACACATGTAGTCCTACTTTACCATAATTGAAACCATAGTTCTATAGAACATATATTGAGAGAAAGAGAAAGAGTAGGGCAGCAGGCAGGGAGAAGTGGTGATGCTGACTTAAACAGGCTGCCACAGTAATTGTATTTAAATACTGATTCTACCACACACTTAACTGACTGAGCCACCCAGGCACCTCTCTCTCTCTCTCTCTGTTTCAAAATAAATGGACTTATAAAAATTCTGGTTTGTGTAAGTATTGGAGATTCTTATTTTTTCCTTGTACTTTTTCTGTATTTTTTTAATTTTGGAAAAAAACAATCTTAGCAGTAAATTAAACAATCATTTTATGAAATTTAAAATTAACAGCTAAAAAACACTTGTCAATGTCAGGCAAATAATCATACTACTTGTACCTTGGGAAACTATTTCCAGGAACTTCATTACATAAAGATACAAAATATACTGTATCCCAAACCAATTGGAGTAAAGACAGTTTATCTCAGAACTGTGTTAGAGAAATGATTCAAGTGATGATGAGGAAACTAAGGACATACATTTATATAAGATGTTTAAATACAATAGTTTATGGACTTTATATTAAGTGTAGTATTTCCAAATTAATATTATTTAATGACATTTTAAATATTATTAATGAATTCAATTACTATAATTAAGTCTTTTTCATCCACATCTCTGAAAGTCTATTAATTCATGTTGGCAAAAAATTTTAAAAATAATCTTATCTTTGGTAAAATTTGTTTATTTATACTGGTTTTGAAATTTATAATTTATTTAAGCTCCTTAATAGTAACTGCCACATAGAAATTTATTATATAAAATACAAAAATTTCAATGTATGTAGATAATTCAATTTGGCATGGCAGGTTTGAACTGGAAGTTGAACTTAGAAATGTGTAACTCTCCCAGATTCAGAATGAATGCAACACTGGATCAAATCTTAGGCTCTCCCCTTGCCTCCTAAATGAGCACTTAATCCATTTGTAGTACTTTATTTTGGGAAGAAGGAATCATCAATACATAATAAATCATTTGAAATGGTATCTACCTATTACTACTACTAAAAACATGATATCTATGTAAAACATAGTCCTCTCTTTGCCATTTCAAATACAACTATTATCTTTACATGTAAGTGGAGTTAGTATGATCCAGAATAATTTGACTTATTTCTTTGGTAAGTATAATTTGAGGGCTGATGAAATATTTTCTGATCAAAATATTTTCTATGAATTTCAAAGTCTACTCCCCCACTAATTAATTTAACTCCTTAAGGGGCTCCTTAATATTACAGATATTCTTAAGATGTAATTGTGAAAACTAATGCATTTTAAGTAGAGATTAATTAGTCAAATTCACTGTCACTGGGTCAAAGCCTGAAGGAAAAGGAAAGTTTTATTCAGAGAAACAGAAGAGTTATATCCATCAGTAATGCAAACATATTTTATGGTTAGAGTTAAGTGAAATTACAATATTCGCCGAAATCGTTTTCAGCTGTGAATGATAGAGAACTAAAGAACACTAGTTTACAAAAAGTTCAGGATTTATTTATGTTACATAGTGCGAAGTCACAAGACAAATTTAAAGGTGAATTTCCTGAGATTCTCCTTGCCTTATCCTTTTAGTTGCAAGATGCTTTTCCAGCTCCAACATCATAACTTTGTTCTAGGTATCCAGGAAGGAGTAGCATGCATATTTGGAAAGCAAAAATTCTCCCAGTGTTTTATTAATTAGAATCATGACACAGGGCCACACATATAAGAATATCTGCAAAATGTAATTTTGAATGCATGTGCAACACCCAATAAAATAGGGCTTTGGTGGTAAAGAAAAAGTAACAGTTATATTGGGTAGACAATTAGCAGCCTTTGGAACAAATTTATTTCATACAATGTATGTACCTCTTCTTTCTACAATTTTAATTCTATGCTAAGAAGTGCCAGTTAAGTCTATACAAAAACAGAATGCAAATATATTTATTGGAAAACAGCTTTCACACAACTTGTCTTTTCCTTCTATGTAAGTGGTCAAAATCATTACCACTCTATTTTATTATCTTTCCCTTTACAGTGTATTTTCTACAATATAGTTCTCATACAGCTCACCTGATAGCTATTTAAAAGCAATGTGTCTGCAATACTCTCACCACATGGATTAGATGTTTAGTAAGAAGTGATATTGTGCTATCCAGAGAGACATCTATTTTAAGCTCAAGTATTCAGGCAAAACAATCCTTGCTGTAACGACTGAAAATCATTATCCTGTAGTCACTGTATACAGATGGTAAACAAGAAAGCCCCACGAATAAAGCACTCATTTAGAAAAAAGTATAAAAGGCAAGCTATTGGCATCTCTTAGACATTAAAAAAAAAGTTGTCCCTAAAAATCAATTTGTAAAGTTTCTATTTGTAGCAAAATAATAAGCAGAATTTAAGAAAAAGCTCTTCTCACAACACTTGAGTAATGTAATTGACTGTAAAATGACATCACCCAGTTCCCATGTCCTGTTTCGTCAAAAGATCAGGCTTCAGAAGAACTAAAATGGATTTAAGTTGTATTCAAAATGCCCACAACTGAATAAACCAACTAGACCTACACAGGAACATGGATAAACTTTAGAAGTTGGAATTAAAGGAGCGATTGCAGTGAGTTACAATGTAGAGTAGGAGAAATACTGGAAAAAAATCTTCCTTCTATTAATGATCTCTATCTCCAAACTAGCTTCTATAACCAATCATCATCATGTCCAAAGAAAAGACAAATAAAAATTAATAATAAATATATATTCTTACTTATGTAAAATAAACAAAATGGCATTTAAAAAAAAATGGTTTATTGTCAAGTTGGTTTCCATACAACACCCAGTGCTCTTCCCCATAAGGGCCCTCCACCATCACCACCACCTCTTTTCCCCCCTCTGGAGCCCTTCCCCTTCAACTCTCAGTTCATTTTCAGCATTCAATAGTCTCTCAAGTTTTGCATCCCTCTCTCTCCCCAACTCTCTTTCCCTCTTCCCCTCCCCCTGGTCCTCCATTAGGTTTCTCCTGTTTTCCTGTTAGACCTATGAGTGCAAACATATGGTTTCTGTCCTTCTCTGCCTGACTTATTTTGCTTAGCATGACACCCTCAAGGTCCATCCACTTTCCTGCAAATGGCCATATGTCATTCTTTCTCTTTGCCATGTAGTACTCCATTGTGTATATATACCACATCTTTTTGATCCACTCATCAGGTGATGGACATTTAGGCTTTTTCCATGTTT
>NC_043714.1:32770228-32843286 GCF_006229205.1 Suricata suricatta
CAGGAAAGAGTATGCTATGGAAAAAAGACTGCCTCTTTAGCAGGTGGTGCTGGGAGAACTGGACAACAACCTGCAGAAGAATGAAACTAGACCACTTTCTTACACCATACACAAAAATTAACTCAAAATGGCTGAAGGACTTGAATGTGAGACAGGAAACCGTCAAAACCCTAGAGGAGAAAGTAGGAACAAACCTCCTAGACCTCCACCGCAGCAATTTCATACTTGACACATCCCCAAAGGCAAGGGAAATGAAAGGAAAACTGAACTCTTGGGACTTCATCAAGATAAAATGGCATTTTTTAGGGGGAGGCAACATTTTAAAGAGTTCAAGGAGTTTTCTGATCCTATATTTATCAAAGTGTCTTAATCCATTAACTGTAATATGTCCCCATAAGAGGATTGAGTATTGTAATTGTCAGAAAAGAATTCTCCAAATATGGAGACATGTCTTTGCTATTCTTTCTTATTTGAGTAAATTACTTGTGCATATCTAAGTGCCATGCTGAGTCCTCATTGAATAGATAAAAATCTACTAAAAGCAATGAAAATGTAATGTGTTCTGTGGTCATGTCTATACCAAAGAGCCTGGGAAATAAAGTCCACAGTATATCATTTTTGGTTTTGTTTTGTTTCAGTGGTTGGAAATGATGGATTTTATATAATACTGAAAGGTTCAGCTCGACCTCAAACAAAGGTATATAAAGATGTGATTGATGAAAATGAGTCAACATCTTCTTTCATATCTCAGAATTTCCAAGGATGGTTTTTTGATGAAAACTTCAAAAACATACCTGCTGAGATGCACACACCTTCATCTAATCCAAAGGTAAGAAGTGAATATTTGCTTTTTCCATAAGTAACCAAGGTATCATTATTGTAAAATTTGATCTCTAACTGACATAAATCCAGATATCTTCAGTGAGTTCTTAAGTATTAAAGATAAAAATCTTTTAAAAACTTTGTATCTTTTTTAAATGAAAATTATACTGGGGCACCTGGGTGGTTCAGTTGGTTGAGTTTCTGACTCTTGGTTTTGGCTAAGGTCATGATCCTAGGGTCATGGGATCCAGCCTGGTATACGGCTGAGCATGGAGCCTGCTTGGAATTTTCTCTCTCCCTCTGCCCACCACTGCCCACCCTGCTTATGCTTATGCTCTCTCTATAGAGATCTAATTTTTTTAAATGAAAATTATACTGTTAATATTGAAATTTGTTTAATAAATTTTAGTGAGGAGGGCACCTGGGTGGCTCAGTCGGTTAAGCGTTGACTTTGGCTCAGCTCATGATCTCATGGTTCATGGGTTTGAGCCCCGCATCAGGTTCTGTGCTGACAGCTCAGAGCTTGGAGCCTGTTTCAGATTCTGTGTCTCCCTCTCTGTCTTCCCCCCCTCCCCACTGGTGCTCTGTCTCTTTCTGTCTCAAAAATAAATAAACTATATAAAAATTAAAAAAAGATATTTTAATGAGGTATGCCTTCAAAAACATACCACCCACTGGCAGGGATTATATATTTGGTCACTAAGACAAGGCCGATGTGGTTGGATCACTGAGTGGTGAGGAAGAAGGGGAGTTTGAGATAAGGGAGAGGTAATGAGTGAATTGAGGAGAGGAAGACAGAGGACAAATCATGAAAGTTCTTTTTAATCAAGTTAAGAAGGTATGCTTATCCTGTTATCTCAAGAGCAATGCAAAGGCCAAGGTGGTGATTCCATTACAAGGTCTTACTTGAAAAAAATCCTTCACTTGTATGTATTATCATGACTATCAGCTGTTCAAAAAATTAATGTTCAGTATTTTTTTTGATCTCTGGATAGTCCTCATGGGTATCAAATGTGTTTTGGCTAAAATTGTAGCTTAAAAAAGCCAGTTTTAGATTTATGGTAGTCAAGATGTTCAGGGTAGGAAAAAAAGAATGAAACCAATTAAAGCTGAATTATTCAGCACTATGGATTGAAGTCCAGACAGTGTCAGGTTCAAGAAGGAATGAGGATGGATAAAACTATGAAAGATGAAGATAAACTGAGATAAGAATATAGAAATATATTGTTGATCACACACGAACAGGTGATGTTTCTGATCTCTTTTTTAAAATGTTTGTTTACTTTTGAGGGGCAGGGAGGGGCAGACAGCAAGGGAGAAACAGAATTCATAGCAGTCTCCAGGCTCTGATCTGTCAGCACAGAGCCCGACACTGGGCTCCAACCCATGAACTGTGAGATTATGAATTGAGATGAAGTCAACGCATAACTGACCGAGTCGCCCAGGTGCCCCTGATCTTTCCTGATAGAGATGAAAAAGAATATATTTGCCACTCCATGGCCGCATACCATGTACCTGATGCCATTTCATTATGCGTTAGGGAGAAAAATACCACACATGACACAGCAGCTATAATTAGAGCTACTTCTTGATCCGCTGTGTAGTAGTCAATTCTAGTCTTTCAGTACGTATTTGTTTGTTCATTTGGTGAGAGCAAAACTCATGAATTAAATGGGAATGTGATGGGACTACCACCTCTGAATTCTGTGAAAGTAGCACTAATCTGTCCTTCTGCTTGTGATGAAGTGTGTTTTTCTCTAGTTTAGTTGAGCTGCCGTTGAAAAGTAAAAATTGTATGTATTTCAGGTGTATATCCCAAGCGTAAATAAGGTGAAATTATCACCACAATCAAGCTAATTGCCATATTCATCGTCTCACATAGTTATGTTTTTGTGGTTAGAGCCCTTAATATCTACCCTCATATCAAATTTCACGTAGACAGTATAGCATTGCTAACTTTAGTCCCCTGCTGTACATTATATCTCTAGGATTTACTCATCTTGCATAACTAAAACTCTGTAGTCTTTGAGCAATATCCCTTCATTTCCTCTATACCCCAGCCCCTGATAACTAACATTTTACTCTTTGCTCCCAGGAGTTTGCCTGTTTTATGTTTTTTCTTTATTTTTTAAATGTTTATTTTTGTGAGAGGGAAAGAGAAAGGGGGAGAGAGAGAGAGAGAGAGAGAGAGAGAGAGAGAGAGAGAGCATGAGTGGTGGAGGGGCAAAGAGAGAGGGAAACACAGAATCTGAAGCAGGCTCCAGGCTCTGAGCTGTCAGCACAGTTCACTTGTTGAGCCAAAGTATGATGCTAACCAACTGGGCCACCCAGGCGCCCGAATTTGACTATTTTAGCTTACACGTATAAGTGAGATCATATGAGATCATACAGTATTTGTTTTTCTATGTCTGGCTTATTTCACTTAACATAGTGTCCTTAGGTTCATCCATGTTGTAGCAGTTGACACTTTGTTTAGCCATTCATCCATGGATAGACATTTAAATTGTTTTCATACCTTGGCTATTGTGAATAATGCTGCAATGAACATGGGAATGCAGATATTTCTTTGAGGTAGTATCATTTCTTTAGCTGTCTACACAGAAACTATGGTAGTTCTATTTTTAACTTTTGGGGGGAAACTCTATACTGTGTTCAGTAATGGTTGTACTAATTTACATTTCTACAGTGTGCAAAAATTCTCTTTCCTCCACATCTTTCCCAACACTTGCCTTTGTCTTTCTGATGATAGCCATTCTAACAGGTATGAAATGATAACTCATTGTGGTTTTGATTTGCATTTTCCTCATGATTAGTAATGTTGAGCACTTTTTCATATACCTGTTGGCCATTTATATGTCTTCTTTTGAAAGATGATATTCAGGTTATTTTCTCAGTTTTTAGTTGAGTTATGTATTTCTTTCCTATTAAGTTATGTTTCTTAGACATTTTGGGTATATATTAACTTTATCCAGATATATGGTTTGAGAATATTTTCTCTTATTCCATAGGTTGCCTTTCACTCTGTTGATTGTTTCTTTTGCTCTGCAGGGTTCTTTTTTTTTTTTAATGCGTCTCACTTTTCTATTTTTGCTCTTGTTCCCTGTGCTTTTGGTGTCATGTCCAAAAAAAATCATTCCCCAGAGCAATGTCAAGAAGCTGTTCTGTTTTCTTCTAAGAGTTTTATGTTTTCAGGTCTTATGTTTGAGACTTTAACCCATTTTGAGATGTTTTTGTATAAACAGTCCACAATTATTGTTCTGCAGATGTTTTCCTAACATCATTTATTGATGTGACCATCATTTACTCATTATGTGTTCTTGGTACTCCTGTGGAAGATCAGTAACCGTAATGTATGGATTTATTTCTGGGTTCTTTATTGTGTTCCATTGGTCTATCTGTCAGCTTTTATGCCAAGTAGCATACTGTTTGTTTTTAATATAGTTTGAAATCAAGAATTTTAATGCCTTTATTCTTTGAATTTGGATTTTAAAAAATTCACATATAAATAATATCCTACAGTATTTGTCTCTGTCTGACTTACCTCACTTAGCATAATGTCCTCAAGGTCCATCCATGTTGTCACAAACAACAGTATTTCCTCCTTTCTCATGGCTGAATAATATTCTATTGCATATATAACATATCTTTTTTTCCTTATTCATCAACTGACAAACACTTAGGTTGAGTGGCTATTGTGAGTAATGCTATAATAAACATGGAAGTACAGATATCTCTTCAATATCTTGTTTTCATTTGTCTTGGGTATATACCCAATAATGAAATTACTGGATTATGGTAGTTCTATTTTTAATCATTTTGAGGAAATCCCATACCATTTTTCCATATTGGCTGAACCAATTTATATTACCACCAACATTGTATAAGGATTTATTTTTCTCCACGTCCTCACTAACACATGTTATTTTTTGTCTTCTTGAGAATAGCCATTCTGTTACAATGTGTGAAGCAATGTCCCTTGTGGTTTTGATTTGCATTTCTTTGATGATTAGTGATGTTGAGGATCTTTTCATGTATTCATTAGCCATTTGGCTGTCTTTTTTGGAAAAATTTCTCTTTAGTTCTTCTGCCCATTTTAAAATCAGATTGTGTTGGGCACCTGGGTGGCTCAGTTGGTTGGGCATCCAACTTAGGCTCAGGTCATGATCTCACTGCTCATTGGTTCGAGCCCTGCATTGGGCTCTGTGCTGACAGCTCAGATCCTGGAGCCTGCTTTGAATTCTGTGTCTCCCTTTCTCTCTGCCCCAACCCCCCCCTTTCTCTCTCAAAAATGAATAAAAGTAAAGAAAATTAAAAAAAATCAGATTGTGGTTTGTTGTTGTTGCATGAATTCCAGATATATATATATATATAAACCTCTTATTTGCTATATGGTTTGCAAATATTTTTTATCATATTTATTATTTTCATTTTGTTGATAGTTTCTTTTGCTGTGCAGAAGCTTTTAGTTTTGGTATGGTTCTGCTTATTGATTTTTGCTTTCATTTCATTTGCTTTTGGTATTATATCCAAGAAAACTATTGTCAAGATCAATGTCAAGGAGCTTCTTCCCTATGTTTTCTTCTACGACTTGTAAGGTGTCAGATCCTATGTTTTAGTCTTTAATTTATTTCAAGTTAGTTTTTGTGAATAATATAAGGTAGGTCCAATTTCATTTTCTGCATGTGTTTATCTAGTTTTCCCAACCCTATTTACCAAAAGACTATCATTTCTTAGTGCCCTTATCAAATATTAGTTAACTGTATATGTGGAGGTTTATTTCTGAGTTCTCTATTCTGTTCCATTGGTCTGTGTCTATTTTTCAGCCAGTATCATAGCATTTTAATTACTATAACTTTGTAGTATGGTTTGAAATCAGGAAGTGTGGTGTCTCCAGCTTTTTTTTTTTTTTCTTTCTTTCTCAGGATTGCTTTGGCTATTGGGTCTTTCATGGTTTCACACAAATTTTAGGATTGTTTTATTTCTGTGAAAAATGACATTGGAATTTTGATAGAGATTACATTGAATCTGTAGATTGCTTTAAGAAAGATGGAGATTTTAACAATATTGACTCTCCTAATACATGAACATAGGATGTTTTCCATTTATTTGTGACTTTTAAAATTTTTCATTAGTGTCATAGTTTCAGTGTGCAAGTCTTTTCCTCCTTGGTTAGATTCACTCCTAGGTATTTTATTCTTTTTGATACAATTATAAATTGGATTGTTTTCTTAATTTCTCTTTCATTATTAGTTGCATATTTTATTATTAGTGTATAGAAATACAACATATTTCTGTATATTGATTTTGTATTCTGCAACTTTACTGAATTCTTTTATTACTTTCACAGTTTTTGGTTGAATCTTAGGATTTTCTGTAATAAGGTCATGTCATCTGCAAATCATGAAAATATTGCTACTTCCCAATTTTGATGCTTTTATTTCTTTCTTTTGCCTAATTGTTCTTGCTAGGAACTCAAGTACTGTGTCAAGTAATAGCGGTGAGAGTGCCCCCTTGTCCTGCTCCTGATCTTAAAAGAAAAGCTTTTAACCTTTTATTATTAGTATGATGTGATGTTATCTGTAGGTTTGTTGTATATGGCCTTTATTATGTTGAGTCATGTTCTTTCTAGACCCAATTTGTTGAGGGTTTTTTATCATGAATTTATTATGTACTTTTTCAGATGCTTTTTTATATCTATTGAGATGATCATATGATTTTTATCTCTCATTCTATCAATATGTAATTATCACATTTATTCATCTGTGTATGTTAAAGCATTACATAAATCCCTGTTGTTCAGGCTGTATACTCTTTTAATTATGTTGTTGAGTTTGCTTTGGTAGTATGGAGATTTTAGCTATAATATTTTTTTTTGTCTCCATGAACACAAGATGTTTCCATTTATCTGTGTGCTCTTTAATTTCCTCCATCAATGTTGTATAATTTTACTGTACATGTCTTTTATGTCTTTGGTTAAGTTTATTCCTAAATATTATGTTCTTCTTGTTCTTTTAAATAGGATTCTTTTCTCAATTCCCTTTTTATTTCTTATTTATAGAAAAGCCACTGATTTTTTATGTTCATTTGGTATTCTACAACTTTACTGAATTCATTTATCATTTCTAAGAGTTCTTGGTAAAATTTTGGAGTTTTGTATGTATAACATTGTGTCATGTGCAAAAAAGATCATTTCTCATTTTCCTTTCCTATTTGGATGTCTCTTCCTTTCTTTCATTTTCCTTCTTTCTTTCTTTCTTTCTTTCTTTCATTTTTCTTCTTTCTTTCTTTCTTTCTTTCTTTCTTTCTTTCTTTCTTTCTTTCTTTCTTTTTTTCTTTCTTTCTTTCTTTCTTTCTTTCTTTCTTTCTTTCTTTCTTTCTTTCTTTCTTTCTTTCTTTCTTTCTTTCTTTCTTTCTTTTTCTTTCTTTCCCTCTACTTCTCCTTCCCCTTCCCTTCCTCCTTTCTCCTCCTTCTTTTTCTCCTTCTGTCTAATGTCTCTACCTAGGAATTCAGTACTGCATTGAATGGAAGTGGCAACGGTGAGTATTCTTGCCTTGGACTAGATCTTAAAAAGAGAATCTTTCACTTTTTCCTTTATTGATTATAATGTTAGCTATTGACATTTTATATATAGCCTTTATTTTGTTGAGGTACATTCCTTCTATATCTGTTTGGCTCAGTGTTTATCATGAAGGGATGTTGAATTTTGTCAAATGATTTTTCTGCATTTATTTAGATGATTGTGTCGTTTTTCTCTTTAATCATTATACTGTGGTGAATCACATTGTTTAATTTACAAAAATTGAGCCATCTCTGCATTCCAGGGACAGATTCCACTTGGTTATGGTGTATAAATCTTTTAGTGTACTATTGAACTTAGTTTATTAATATTTTATTTAGTTTATTTTTTTATTTTTTTAGTTTTGTTTCTTTTTGTTTGTTTTTTGTCTTTTTGTTTTTTGCATTTATGTTCCTCAAAGATATTTGGTCAATAGTTTTAGTTCCTTATGGTGTCTTTGTGTGGCTTTGATATATCAGGGTGCTGTCAGCCTCAGAAAATTATTTTGGAAATGATTCTATTTTTTTGGAAGACTTCCGGAAGTATTGATTGTTATGCCCAAGATTTCAATATCGTCCCCCAAAAACAGAGACTACCAGGGAGACCGAGTCACGCATGCAAAAGCAAAGGGCTTTATTACAGGCTTAGGCTGGCCAGGCCTAAACTCAGGCTCACAGACTTTACCAGCACAGTGGATCCATGGTGAGAGCCCTGAACAAGGGCTTTGGGAAGGGGGAGTTACAAGAAATTGTGACATAGGTACAGTGACCCTATCATTATTGTATAATAGAATTGGCAACAACTTTAACCATACATTTTGTTTAGAGCGTTTGTTACTTTTGGCGGGACCCAATCACAATATTTAGTGTTTCTTTGAAAATAACCAATTACAGGGTGGGCCAAGGATCCCCACGTGGGGTGAGTAACTGGTTAATCTAGTATTAAACAACAGGTAACTACCTCTGGTTTCCATATACGGGTCTGCCCTAAGGAATGTTAAGGGTGTTAGCTGGCCGCTTCTGATTGGGTGTTACGAGGGTGGTCTCTCCTGCCTTGGGCAATGTGTAACTAACTGCCTGATAGTTTCCGGGAAACTGAAACTTAGGCCTTCTAGTTCAGAGGGGAAACTTAAAGCCTGTCATGGAGTCAGTTTGGTTCAGATCTGTGTCCTTACATTGATATCTATTTTTTTTTTTAATATTTGGTAGAATTCACTTGTGAGGTCATTCTGTACTGGGCCTTTCTTTGCTGGGAGATTTCTGATTCTTGATTCAGTATCCTTATTTGTTGTCCATCTCCACAGGCTTCTACTTGCTTGATTTACATTTGGTAAGATGTATATTTCTAAAAATATATTCATTTTTTCTGGGTTATTCAATTTGTTGGCATATAACTGTTGTATTAGTCTTTAATAGTCCTTTCTATGTCTGAACCATCTATTGTTTTATCTCCTCTTTCATTTTTTATTTTATATATTTAAAATATTTCTCTTTTTTTCTTAGAATATGAGTTTGTCAATATTGTTTAAAAAAATACAACTCTTAGCTTTATTGCTTTTAAATGGTTTTCCTATCCTCTACTAGGCTTATTTCTGCTCTAATCTTTATTATTTTTTTCCTTCTGCTAACTGACTCAGTTTGTTCTTCTTTTTCTAGCTCCTTGAGGTGTAAGATTAGTTTATTTGAATTCTTTTTTTTAATATAAACATTTATCACTATAAATATTCCTTTTAGGGCTGCTTTCACTACATCTCAGAATTTGGTATATGGTGCTTTCTTTTTCTTTGTTTTGAGATTTTTTCTTTAATTGCCTTTTGACTTCTTTGACCCAGTGGTTGGTGAAGAGTGAGAAATCCATTGATAATCTTTAGTGTGACAGATTGCTTTTCTCTTGCTGTTTTCCAAACTATCTTTGTCTTTGCATATAATGTATCTTGATGGAGACCTTTATATTCAACCTACTTGGGTTCTTTGGGCTTCTTGAATTTTGATGTCTATTTCCTTCTCCATGCTTGGGAAATTTTGGGTGATTATTTCTTTAAGTAGGCTTTCTGTTCCTTTCTCTCTCTCTCTCTCCTCAGATTGGGCTAAGAACTTTAAAACCTGCGTACATTAAGTGTCACAATGTGTGTAGTAGTAGCTTTGGATCCAAGGTGTTTATATACCAATATTCAGGGGACCGTGATGGTTCTGGTACTGGGGCTCTGGGACTCCAGTTCCAGTGTAGCTCAACAATGTGGGCTCTGTTGTCTCCAGAAACTGAGTCCATTTTGGCAAGTATTGTGGAGGTTCTCAGAGGTGATGGCTGCTAGGCTTCCTGCTCTTCTTCACTCCAACCGAGAACTCACAATGGAGAGGATTCATCTTGAATGAACTATGAGCTATGCTGGCCTTGGGAATGAGGTTCATCTTGAATGAACAGAGTGTTGTGCGTGTGCAGGTGCACAGAAGCAAGGACTTGAGCATAAGGGACTGAGGAAGAGAGAGTCAAAGGATGGGGACAGGAGGGACAACATGAGCGGTGCCCATATTGCCACTTTATCCTTCACAAGCAAGTAGTTTTATACAGACAGCCATAGGTGTAAACAATCCCAGAAGATTGCCAAAACTTGAAGGACATTAACATAATTAACATTCTAACTCAACAAGCATGAAAGTAATTTAACCTCTGAGAAACTGGGAGCAGCTGCAAGGGTTGTAAGGGCACAAGAACTTTTGTTCAATCGCACTCTCCCTACTGGTTCCTTGCTGCTGCTTCCCACAACTGAGCTATGCTGGCCTGGGGAATGAGGTGACACACGTAAAATTTTATCTTCCTTTCTCTATATGGCCATTTTTGGTTTTTGTGTTTCAGTGACACATTGCAGCTTCTTAATTATATTCCAAAATTCTCTCACAGCTATTTTCACTGGTCAATAATTGCTAAATCATTGTTTTTTTGTGAGGGAACCAAGACAGGGTGGGACCTCTAACTAAGCGTGCTATTTTGTTGATGTCTGTGATATTGGTTTTGTTTTATTATCTAGCTACAGTTGAATAGGGTAGGGAGAGAACAATTTCAGAGGCTTCCACTTGATCTTTCTTAATAGTAGCTCTTAATACAAAGGCCAAGAAACCGATATAAGGGCTCTACTAAGTCTCCGTTCAAATTATACATTTCAGGCCCATGGAAATTACCATGAAGTAAGTCTATGGACCCCATGGAGCCACTGGAACCAGAACTTGGTGAAAACTCCATTTTTAGAAGCATTCTCCATATTTTCTCATGTAACAGATGGCCAGTGTGACACTTAATGTACACAGGTTTTAAAGTAATTAGCCCAAGTTTCAGGGTTCGACAGAATACTTGCTGGGCTGTGAAAGTAACCTTATCTTGAGCTAGCTATCCTTGTAATTAAATACTAGGCCCAGCACTCGCTTTAGTCTGTCTTCCAACTATAGAAGAGATTTCATTTATATGCTCTCATGGAGGCCTTGGATTGCATACTTCACCTTAAACTGATGATTGATTTTCTTCTACCTTCTTTGTCTTTCTCCAGTGTATGGATATCCCCAAACAACAGTCATTCTATTTTGTGGTTCTTACAATTACTCATCCCCAAACGTCTCAGGTGTGAGATATAGTAACTTCCAGTCATTCTCTTCTGCCAATATCCCATTCTTGTTCAACATCATTAAAAGTTCTATCAGGTGTGCTACTACAGTATGCCAGGGACTATCAGTACTACAGAGATGGATTTTTATTGCAAACTTGCTGACAGGCAGTACACTGCTCCAAAGTCCTTTTTTGTTTTTCTACTTCTGATAAAATATTTTGAAAAAAAAAAAAAAAAAGGATAGAAGTGAAGGAGGAAAATTTTTTTTAACTACTAGCAACTCTCAGGCTTTTGTTTAAGTCTGCTGAAAAACAAGCATTGTTTTTATTGACTAACATCTATTTCAGATTGCTAAAAATTTAAATTATCATTGCTGACACTGTCCCTTGTAAGAAGTGTGAGTTTTAAGACATGTTGCTCTTTGCCAAATTTTAGTGACTGAATTTTTTGTTGATATATTCAATGAGACCTTAACAAATTAAAATATCATAATTCTCGAAGATTTATGCTAAGGAGAGCTTTTGCAGTTTTTCACTAATAAAGGGATATTTTTTCCCCTACATTTATTTGGCTTCTTTGCCATTATTTCCTTTTTTTATTCTTTTTGAATATAATTTATTGTCACATAAACATACAAGACCCAGTGCTCATCCCAACAAGTGCCCTCATCAATGCCCATCACCTAGTTTCTCCTCTCAACTACCTCTCCATCCCCCCTCAGTTTGTTCTCTGTAGTTAAGAGTCTTTTGTGGTTTGCCTCCCTCCCTCTCAGTTTGTAACTGTTTTTTCCCCTTCCCTCCCCCCATGATTTCTGTTAAGTTGATTTATAAGTGAATTCAAATTACTAACGAGAAAAAACAATAATAATATCTTTTTAATTTAAACTTTGACAGATTTGAGGGACCTGGGTGGCTCAGTTGTTTAGCATCAAACTCTTAATTTCAGGTCAGATCATGATTTCACAGTGGTTTGTGAGATCTAGCCCCACGTTGGGCTCTGCATTGACAGTGTGGAGCCTGCTTGGAATTCTCCATCTCCCTCTCTCTCTGCCTTCTCCTTCTCTTTCTCTCTCAAGTTAAATAAATAAATTAAAATCATTAAAATATAAACTTCTAACAGTTTTATAAACAAGAGGACATTATCTGAGTATAATGAACATAGGTGAAAAAATACAGTCTAAGGATCAAATGCATTTTTCATGAGATACAGACATCTATTGTACTTCTCCCTCCTATCAATATAAACTGGACTTAAAAAATTAGTGTGATATAAATATATAGCAAGAATTTTTGTTTTTGTTTTTCTTAACATTTTTTCTACATTAAAAACAAAAAAGCTATTTTATAGTGTTTTATATAAGGAAAAGAATGAAAAAAATTATATATTCCTTTCAAGATCACCAACTTAATGATTCTGAGTAGTTTTGAATTTTTTAATTTATTGTATCTTTTCTAATTAGTCTCTCAGTTTTTCAAAGAACAATCATAAAGAAAACTAAATTTATTTTGAGTAATCTCAGTATGATGTGGTGTATGATAACATACACATACTATCACATGTGCTATCATAATAATATTTTATACTTTATATACTTTTGTGTTTAATATATGAATACATATTTTGTTATGCTCTTTTAGTAAAATGTATTTTTGACAAATTAACATTTAGCAACATTATAAATGCAAATATTTAAGTTGAAGGTCCTCAGTAATTATTAAAAGAAATTTCCAGTTTATTAATAGAACTTTCTTTTAAAAATAAGCATTTGAGGGATGTCTGGGTAGCTCCGTCGGGTGAGTGTGTGACTTCAGCTCAGGTCATGATCTCATGGTTCATGAGTTTGAGCCCCTCATCAGGCTCGCTGCTATCAGCACAGAGCCCACTTCAGATCCTCTGTCTCTCTCTCTGACCACGCCCTGCTCACTCTCTCTTTCAAATATAAATATTAAAAAGATACAAAGACTCTTTAATTTAAACTTTGACAGTTTAAATCACATGAAAAAATTGCTAACAAAATGTATATGGAATGAGTTGGACACAGTAGAGTGAAATTATAAAATAGCTTTATTTCTTTTTCATACCAAAATTTTTAAACAAGCTATGTAGCATTATTCTTCCTTGCTCTCTGGATGAAATCTCAGTTAGATCCTAGGTATTAACAAATAGCCTCAGTTTTTTAGATATTAAAATTTCCAGCCCTGTCTTCATATCAAAAGTTCAAACTGTCATGCTTGACGGCACAGTGTATGCCTTCCTGTGGCATAATTCTGCAGTGGGGAAGGGGTTCTTCCTCTTGTCTTACTGCGCATCCTATTCAGTTTACTAGCTGCTTTTTTTCTGGCTCCTCTCCGCTAGGATCAAGAAGGAAGGGAGGGTAGTTTTAGAGGTAAAATTTTATGGTTACCTTTTGTGATTTGGTTTCTAAATGCAGTCTTTTATATATTCTTTTTCCTATAACTCCCTGAAAGGGTGCTGTCTTCTGTATGGGGATTATTTAATATACACCCTTCATGGCTTCAAGCAGTAGAAGACCACAGTCTTTCTTTTGGGTCAGTTCATGTTTTCTGTCAATTTTCCAGATTGATTCCTTTTTCTGGACAGTTTCACACTGGTTACCTTTGGTGAGCCTACTTGGCTGATGGGAGAGGGAGTAATACATTTACCCTTTCAAATTCCTATCTCTTCACTTGGAGCCTCTTGGGGGGGGTGCGGAGGGGGAGACGGCAGAAGGAAGAAAATTGTGGGATTCTGGCTGACTCTCACTGAACAAGCTTTGTCATCAGTTCCCTGATCTCAGTTTATAATCTCTTGAGGTGGAAATGAGCTGAAGTTCACAAAAGTGATTTTACAATATCTAGCTCTCTGTGCAAATTTTGCAAACTTTAATCCCTATAACTCTGAAACAGCAGGAAAAGTCACTTTCACAAAAAGCACTCTGATAATTAAATATCTACCTTCTAACCTATATATAAGTAATTTTATTTTATACAACTAAAGTTTAAATAAATATAAGTACAACATCCCATTTTATTTATATAGGTGTGTGTGTGTATATATATATATAATAAAATGTATATGTAATAAAATCTGTGCATACCAACAACACATAGAACATTAAATGAAAATGTTCCAATTATTATATGATTATATATTATGTAATCATATACATCCTATTACATTTACATTATGTATTAAATAATTATTATAGATATATTACATATATGTAATAAGATGTGTATATGCACATTAGAATACACATGATACATAGAATGTATCAGAATACATGATTTATTTTCTTATCCTATAGAAATTTTACATATAATTTTGGTTTTTCTCTTTAAATTCACTGAAATTTGGCCGAAGTAGCTCTTTACCTTGTGAGTTTGGCTATACAAAAAATCAGTTTCAACAAGCTAGTTTTTAAAAGAAAGTTTTTTTTATCCTGATGCCACAGATTCACAGTTAAATTGATTAGTTTTATTAAGCGCATATTATATAAGAATGTATTTTGTTAATTGCTGTGATGGGTTTATAATACAATCTTGAAATGCTACAGATGTAGACATTGGAATTGTCTATCAAGATATGTGGTATTCAAACCACAAAAATAAATACTCTAATAAAAACAGTAATAAAAAGAAAGAGTTGAATTCAAGGAGTAAATTTGATTAACCCTATAGTTGGAAAGATGGAAAAGAGTTCAGCAAAGCAGCGGAACTAGAACTGTGACAGGGTCCTAGAAGCCAGGGGAGAAGAAAATTTCCTGAATGGTGAGATGATTAAATGGTCATCGACAGACATTTTGAGTACCTTTCTTTTACATTGAGAGCTTTGCTTGGAGCCCTCTTGCTTGGTTGTGTCTTGTGACCCATTGTGAGCATTCGTTAGATGACTTGATAGCATCCTAGATGAGAGAAAATAAGTTTCCCCTGAATATATATATTTTAAAAACATTTCAAGCCTTTAATCTGAGAATATTTTGTTCTTTTCTTAAGCAAGTTAGCTCATTAAATCTAAAAATAAAGCTCAACTAACTTAACTAATTGCATATTATTCTTCAGCACTTGGATGCTTTGTTGACTTAATAATTCTTACAAAATTAGTATTTCTCAATAATAAAAATTATAAATAATAAAATATTCTTTTCTCATTCTCCTGCTGTTGTTAAAATTGAAATAATAATATGCTATTCATGTCTCTTATAGACCTGGCCTTTTGTTTTTGGATTTTGGTAAGCATTTCTCCTACCAGGCATATAATCAAAACACACACACACACACACACACACACACACACACACACACACACACACATCCCTATTATTTGACAACATTGTGATGGAACCAAGAATTACTGAAATAAAACATAATAAAATTCCCTTATTCTTGATAGAGGAATAAAACTATTATAAGAAAATTGAACTTCTCCTCTTCCAAAGAATGTCTTAATAAATTTTGCACTAAAAGTAAATAATCTAAGTAATATATGATTGATATTCATATTGGATAGAAAAGTAAGACTTCTAGGAAAATAATCCCTGACTTTCCTTCTATATTTTGTAATAAAAAATTATGAGTTTTAAAGAAACTAATCATATATTTGGGTTTCATTAATTCTTTACTTGTATGAAAATGACAATGTATGTGTTAAATATTTGCCAGCTTTTTTTTTTTTAAAGCAAGGGATTAGGGGGTACCTGGGTGGCTCAGTTGATTAAATGTCTGACTTCATTTTAGCTCAGGTCTTGATCTCAGGGTAATGATTTCAAGATCCCTGTTGGGCTTTACTCTGGGCATGAATCCTACTTAAGACAAATCAGGAGAGTACTGGGGTATATTTTACATGTGAGAAAACCTGCTGTGGGTAGAGTGAGGAAAATTTGGATAATGTGGATACAGGAGGCAAAGCAGGGAAATCGTTAAAAGGCTCTGGTAATAGTACATGTGAAAATGTTATTTGACTGGATAGTGTTTCTTAGTAAAGAAGTGTAAGTTAGAGAAGAATGTGGGAAATATTTTGGATATAGAATTGACAAGATTTGCTTATGGATTGAAAACAAAAAATAATTGAAAGAAAGGATTCAAGATCATTTCTAGAATTTTGGACAGAGAAGATTTGTGGATGTTAATAAAAGAAGACTAAGGTAGAAGAGGATTTAGGAGAGAAAATGTAGGTTTCTAATTTGGCATTATAGATTTAATATTCTGAGATGCCAATTATATATGCAAATGGAAGGATATAGTGACAGTTTGAAATAGGAGTCTAGATTTTAAGAGTATCAAGATGTTACATGTATCTAGTTATATACTTAATAGTATTCAGTTGTATGAATATACCATAACTTATTTATCCACTATTTTTGTCTATGGATATTCAAGTTATTTCCAAAGCAACAAATATCAGCAACAAGGTTTTGGTTTTTTGTTTGTTTGTGAAAATGTTTTTATTTCTCTTGGATAAATACCAAATAATGAAATTATTGGAGAAGATATAAATTTAACTTTTCATAAAATTGCCATATAGTTGTCCCAAGATATTGTAACATTTAAAAGTATAGGTTTAGTGGCACCTTAGTGGCTGAGTTGGTTAAGCATCTGACTTTGGCTCGGGTCAAAATCTCACAGTTTGTTAGATTGATCTCTGCATCGAGCTCTGCACTGACAGTGCAGAGCCTGCTTGGGATCCTCTCTCTTCCTCTCTCTCTCTCTCTCTCTCTCTCTCACCTTCCCTCACTTGCATTTTCTCTCTCTCTCTCTCTCTCTCTCAAATAAAAAAACCTTTTTTGTAAAAGTATAGGTTAAAAATAATGATGTTAGTTTTATATTTAGTACCTAATATTTTGTTGCTTATATTGCTAAATATTACTTGTAAAATATAATATTTTATATTAAATTGGCTTGATTATTATGTTAGATGAGATTGAGAAGTAGAAAGTTAAGACTCCAATCATAAGCCTGTTGATGATAATGATGATGAGAAAGACGATGAATTGTAATAGCAGCTGTAATTGAATGACTATCTATGATGAATGCGCACTAAGTTAAGGCTAAATTAAGACATTTGTAGGGTATTTAAGACAATTGTTATTGCAACCCTATGAATTATATATTAAAATTTTATCTTTCAGGAAGCTAAGACATTAATTACCTGTCTCAGGTCACACAGATAGTAATAGAGTAAAGTGGAACCCCAGTTTGTTGAATTCAACCTCATGTTATTTCCGTTATTCAGAATAGATTGAGAGATTGAGTTTCTCAAACAAATAAAAGTTAAAGAGGTTCATGTCCACCAAACAAGCCTTGCAAGAAATATGCTATCAATGATTTGGCTAAAGGTAGACTAAAGTAACCATTGGACATCTAAAAAAACTTACTGATCTCAGAAGGTGTCAATCATTCAATGTTAAGATGCCAAAAATAAATGTATCTTTGTGGATACATGAATGTTCATCTTAGTATACATTTTTATATTTTATTAAATCTTTATAGTGGTAAGGTAATAACTTAAACCATTATGATGACTTAGATGGTCATGCTTAATTGTACTGAGTGCATTTAACAGAATTTTATCTTTTGTTTTGCCACTACCTAAGTGTAAGGCAGTGCAGCCTTTTTAAAACAAGCTTTCTTCTTTTTTTTTTTGACCACTTAATTATACTATTTTGGACAAGTTACTTAAGACTTAATTGCTTCATCTATAAAATGGTAATTGTAATTATACCAACTTTAAGAAATTTTCTGAATGTTAAATGATAAAATACAACCCTAATTTGGGCACAGGATACATGTTTAATAAATAATAGTGTATTATTATTACTATTATTATTGAATGAAGTGAAGAAAAATATTAAGAATGTTGTTCCATCATGCAAGATAATTAACTCTTCTCCAAGTGTAACTTGGCTCCCAGTCTGGACTCTATTAATATGCTACTGCAAGGCCCTGAGACACTTGCACCCATCAGATTCCACTGGGATGATCATTCCTCACATCTGACACATGCACGTAGTCTTCCTCGTAAGGAGTGTACTCAATCTATCAGGAGTTAAGTATTTTCATTACTACTTGTGAACATCTCTCTCTCGAGTACATTTTCAGCTGCTATAAGGATGGGAGGAGAAGCTTGCACAATATGGAGACACTGTGTTTTTCTCTCCTCCCCACCTTGCCTCCAAATCCTCTCACAACTCTTCCCTTCTGTGCTCCCATGTCTACTGAGTCAGGTACACTTATGTCCCTTCTCACTTCCCTAGTAAATTTGTTAAAACTTACTTAAGTTTCATTCATTTGTTAGGTTATAAGGAAGCTTCATCAGTTTTCCAATTGGAGTATCTGGCTAATTCACGATTTTAATTCAATTTCAGACCTTGTTTAAAATGGCGATTGTGTGTAACCATTAGAGCTTTCTGTCCAGGATTTAGTTTTTTGTAGCTATCTAATTTTGCCACAATTTCCAAGATTCAACTTCTCTACTTACCAAGTAGAAATGTGTATCTCTATGTTGTAGATACTTATATGCTAACAGAATATGTAGAATACATATATACATCCATATCAAGAAGAAACTATACTTATGAGAGAGAGATGGTAGAGATTAAGAGGAATACCAAGTGCAGTTTGAAATAATGATAAAAGTAATGATAAAAGAGAACATAGTATAAGACGGTTATAGGGTTGAAGCCTGGCTATGCTATTTACTGGCTGTTTGACCTTGGATATACTTCTTAGTTTTTCTAAAACTCTGTTTCTTTACTTCTAAGATAAATTTAGTGGTAGTAATAGTACTAACAATACCTTCAAAGGAGTACTGTTTTGAGGATGAAATAAGAAGATTCATGATAGTGCTTGATACACAATGAAGGTTCAATAAATGTTTTGACTATTATACATTAGCAATATATGTGAATTGCCAAGTAAACTTTGTAGGCAGCAATTAATTATTTGAGTCTGAAGAAAGAGTAGTAGCTTTCGGCAGGCAATAGATAAAAATGATAGATTAAAAAGGTCAAATTTTAAATGGGTAGACATAGCATATTAGAGGAATCATTTTCTATGGTTATAAAGGGCTGCTCTAGGAAAACTGAGTCAGAATTCACACAATATGATTGGTGACAGTGAATGAACTAGAATGATAAGTTCACTAAGGGAATAATTTGGAGATAGGGCTGAAAACATAGGTAGGAGAGTAGAGGATGTTGTATTTGAGGTTTAAGAGGTTCATACTTAACTTGGACTGCTTGAAACCATGGACATTGACTTATGCACACAATAGCATTTAACACAAAAATTTGTATGTGATATAGTTTTGAAATAATAATGAGAACTATCTAGCATGGTGTCTGGTACACAGAGAAGGAAGAATAATTATATGACTGTGACTATCATCCAGGAGTAATATTATAAGGGCATGAAATACAGTGATTAAATTCGTAGCTGTGCCTGCTTAAATCAAATAATTAAACAATATGATACCAGTACCAGTGCATAAAGAAAACAAAATGATTTTTATTTGTAATCATTTTGAGAGCTATAATTATACCATTTATATTCTTGTTAAAATAGGAAAAGGCAATGCTCTACCTTCCTTTGTAATTCTATAAATTGGATGACTAGAGATAATGAGCACATATGCATAATGTAATTGCTTGCTGCATGAACTTATTTGTTGATATTTACATTAATTCCTATGTTTTATGGGAATTAATCTGCTCTTAAAAACCTTCTTTATTGGCTTATATCAATTATTAGCTAGGCAGTCAATAGTAAGCTGTGTGAGTGAGTATTAGGTTATAGCAGTTTTAGCGGTCAGAGTTTGGTAAAACTTGTTGCCAGTCTGTATATATCTTTAATTAAGAACAAAAATATTTTGAGCAAGTTAATCACCCGACGATTGAATCCCAACTTTTCAGTCTCCCAACTACAAAATATTTCTAATCTGCATTATCAGCACAGAATATTTCTTTCTTAGCCAAGAATAAATGAGCCATGAGGCTCTTACTCATATTGTCCAATACATTTAGATTTTATCAAATAGTTGGAGAAAATTGGGGAGGGGGGGCTTCAGAGGCATTGGTAAATGGTTGTTCCACAGAATAAATAAAACATCTCTTTTATAAGGCAGTTGAATACCAATTTCATCTCTAGATCCAGAATAAGACTCAACCAATTATTTCAAATGGGAATTTATTCCAAATGATTTTAAATTCTGAGCCCAGCAGAATATTGAGATATTCTGAATGATAAGGACAACATCATGTTTGGTGAGGATAAAGGATTTATATGTAGGTTCTCTAATTCCTTTGCTTCCAGATTTCTGAGAATGGAAGCTGCCTGATTTTATGGTTATACTGTTCTCTGAGCTTATTTGCCTTCATTATTTTTTCTTGTATTTCTCCATATCACAACACTCCTTAAGGATTCACTCTGAGTTCAGACTTGTATCAATCCCCTTCATCTCTAACTCATTTATTCAGATTATCTTGAATGATTCTTTGCTGTTATCTTAGATGTTGATTTCCCAGATGCCTATCCCCACCCCTAATGTGAAGGTGACTTCCTTGAAGTCAGGGAATTCTGACTTTTTCTGAGCCTGTTATAGATATTCCCCCCAAATTTTTAAGGTGTTCAATAAAGAAAATCGTATTAAATTCAGTTTTATTTAGTCAGGCAGAGGCTTCAAAATATCAAGGATTATGATTGAACTGAGTTTTCATTCAATTAAATTGCAAATGATATAGGATTTAATCTCAATTGCTTCAGTTTCTATTTTTATATATAACATTTATTATATCTAAATTTATATGTTTAAAGCATGTGTAATTATTTTTTAAAAAATGAAATGCAAAAAGGCATGCAAATAGGGGTGCCTGGGTGGCTCAGTTGGTTGGGCAACTGACTTTGGCTCAGGTCATAATCTCACAGTTGGTGAGTTTGAGCCCCTCTTCAGGTTCTGTGCTGACAGCTCTGAGCCTGGAGGCTGCTTTGGATTCTGTGTCTCCCTATCTCTGCCGCTATCCTACTCATGTGTTCTCTCTCTCTCTCTCTCTCTTTCTCTCCCCCTCCCTCTCTCAAGAATAAATAAATATGAAAATCTTTTTAAATAAAATGGAAATATTAGAATATCTAAATGTTAAAAACTAGAAAATCACACGGGAAAAATTTTTGCTATAATAATGGAATTGAAACTTAACATCTAATTGGCCTGCTATCATTTACAAATTTAATATAGATACCTTATTATTTATTTAAAACATGAAGATACTTCTTATCATTACTACATGTAGTGGCCTTTTATTTTTCACAGAGATTTAGAATATATTGTGTAACTATAAACATCAGGTTATAGAAAATTCACCACTATTTGAAAAGAAATTAGAGAAAGAGTAAAAATTATACTGCCTATAAGATGTTCTTACAAGTCTTCTATTATAAAAGCAATAAAGGAGAGATGTTTATTGGTACATATTAAGTCTGTTTACCAATGCTTTTTAAAATAACACCATAAAATAAAAGGACTTCGGATAGCAGCATTAACTCAGATATATCTTACTTCACAAACATATACTTAATTGAATTAAGGCTTTCAATCAATTTGTTTTATATTCCCCTTGATCTTTTTTTTGAAAAATACTATTTTTTGTTTGACTACTTTATTCATTTTGAAGATATCAAAGTATATTCAAGTGTCCTATTATTTTTCTCACCTTTTTAAATAATGGATTTAAGAAGCTTTTATGATAAATAACTTCAACTTTATATAAGATTTAAAAATGGATATTAATTTTATAACACTTATTTGGAGATAGAGAAATAAGTGTAGTTTCTGGTTTGTGCATGTTTACATGTCTTCTGTGTAGTTCTGCTTCATATAGTGTTCATTTCCTTCTGAGGTTTTTCTTTGTATTTTTGCTTGTTAATTTATAAGATTTTTGAGTATAGGAATGATTTAACTTTTTTTCTATTATGTATGTTGCATATATGATCTTACAATCATATTATTTATGCTTTTACTTTATGGTTCCTTTATCATTACAGATATATCAATTTTTATGTAATCAAATATATTGTTTTTTACCTTAAAGACCTCTAAGTTCCTCGGTCACTATGATTTTTTATAAAGATATTTTTTTAACTTTCAATCTATACCTTTATTGATTTTATTTTTACATTGAGAACTTTTGAAGATCTAAAATATATTTTTCATATGGTTTGCAAAGTAACTTTATAGTTTTTAACTAGGAGTTTCATTGACACAACACAACCACTAAATTTCTCAATGATTGTGCTTTCTGTTTTGACTTTCTCTTTGTACTGGAAATTATTTTTTACAAACTGTTATTAAGTGTTGGTTTAATCATTATATTCTTTGATAGCATACACATTTTTGTCTGCCTAATTTGTCAAATTCTGAAATATTTTTGTTAAAAATATCTAAAAGGCATAATGAAACTATAATCATAGTTTTAAGGGTTTTTTTCTTACCTTATATACTTTTAAATTAAGCTTTTTTTTTTTTTTTTTTTTAAAGAGAGGTACAAAAGAGCACAAGTAGGGGAGGGGCAGAGGGAGAAAGAGAGGCTCTTCAGCAGGTTCCACGCCTAGTTCTCGATCTCATCTGAAGCTCAGTCTCATCACCATGAGATGATGACCTGAGCCAAAATCAAGAGTAGGACCTTCAACCAAGTGAGCTACCCAGGTGCCTCTTAAATTGAACATTTTTAAAATGTTATTTTCTCACAGATATTTTTGGAAGATTTCCTGTTTATATATATTTGGGTAGTATTTACTTTCCCATCTTTAATGGCATTTATGATGATGAAGGTGCTAGTGCCTATTGCGTGCGTACCGTATACCTGGTTTTTGTTTAAAACTCCTGAAAGGAATTAAATAATTGCATATTTTTATCATCCAATGAAAAACAACTGTGAAGGAAACATTATTGATTTTTCCTATTTTATAATAAAAGAAGCCAAAGTAATAAGAAATAAAGCAAATTGTTCACAAATATACAAATAAACTAAAAATGGTGGAAAATGAAGTCAACCTAGACAGCCTGTCTTTGAAGCTAGTACATTTAAGCACAACTTTCTATATAACCTATCCCTTTAATCATATTTTTATATTTAATTGTAACTGGTATTTTTCCCACTTGAGAAATCTTAGAATTTACATTCAATATCTCCAAGATGTCTCTTTCACTAATTAAAAAAATGTTTTCACTGATGATTTCTATTTCTTAGCACTTTTGCTCTTTATTATGTAAAGGCTCTTCGATTTCATTTCCAGGTTACAAATTATAGTTTTTAGAGTTGTACATTTTTTTAGTTCCTTTATAAATTTGCTAAATTTGAAAACCTGTGCCACCGCCATTGTAAACATCCCCCAAATGATACACTTGTTACAATTGATGAGCCTGTATTGACACAAAATATCATCCAAAGCATTTTTTACCCATTATGTTTATAGTTAATGTTTTCCTGAACTCTTATTTATTCTGTCTCAAGGGGTAGTTCACTTCTGTGTGCTGAGATCATTGATCTAGTTCATCCAACCCAGGTTTTTCAAGCAGCTGTGAATTGCAGATTTTCCTACCAAAAGTCTTGAAAAAAGACACATTAGAAAAGCAACTTTCTTACTTACAGGTGTCTGTAACTTCTAGTTCCTACCCAAACGGTTAGCAGTAAATGCACCTGACATACTTTAATACTACCACCATGGAAACACCCCTGCTTCATCTCATGTTTTTAAGATTATGCTTTAAATTTAAAAATATAAAAATAATTTTCTCATCAGAGATTTAAGCAGGAAAAACATCCCAGCTGTAATTATTTCCCAGGTATATATTCTGAGTGGGTAAATAGATCTCTTATTTGTACGGATCACTTTTATAACTTAGACTATTATACAAATGTAGTTATTTTGGTAAAACTGGTTTATTTTTTAGAAATCTAGCAGATTCTTGGACTGATATCTAATAGCTATAGGTTAACTTTACTTTGGTACCTATTTTATCTCCCAGAACTTAGGCTTCAGATTGCAATTCTTTTATTTTTTTTTTTTTGCAATTACCTTGGGATTCTTCACTATTCGAATTTAATTTTTTCTAACAGATACAAAATGATGAAAAGATGAGGGTAAAGGCACCGGCAAGTCTGTTCTGTAATTTTCCCACTACTTGCAAAATAGGCAAATTTATACTTTTTCATCTTCTAAGTCATAATTTCTATGATCTCTTTCAGTCTGTGATCATATTGGGAATAGGAGCTGATCATAATAGGAAGCTTTAGGGTTTAGTTTTTAGCAAACTACATGATGCAATGCCTGTCGGAATTTTTGACATTAACATAAGCTTTGAATATGTTATCACATTATGAATATAGAAATTATTTTTCTTTTTACAGTTGAAATCTATTTTATGAAATGTGGTTAGGGAATTTAGTCTTAACCTCTGTATCAATTAAGATTGTTGAATGTATATCATCTAAACTCCTGTCAGTAATGATTTAAGCAATAGCATATTTATCATGTCACATAAAAGATATCTGGTGATAGGTGGCTCAGCGATTGGTTAATTTAGGGCCATACTGAAGTCACCTGGACTCAGGAACTTGCCTATCTTTGCATCCTCCCATCCTTAGAATGCTGGCTTTCTTCTTTAGATTTGTCTCTGAACAGTCACTTTTCCAAGCAGGGGTGGGGGATGGTTCTTCACTACGTACCCTTTAATCAGTGAAGAAAGCACTTCCACAAAACCCATACCAGGTACAGACTTCCACTACTTTTTCATGGACCAGACTGGGTTATAGGTCTGTGCTATGATCTGAGTATTTGTAACCCCTCAAAATGCATATGTTGAAATACTGCTCCCTAAAGTGATGGTATTAGTATGTGGGGACTTCAGGAAATGATTATGTTATGAGTACAGAGCCCTTTGAATGAGATTGATGCCATTATAAAAGAGGCTACAGAGAGGTCTCTTTGCCCCTTCCTCCATGTGAAGATTCAGCAATAAAATTTCTACCCAGAAGAAGGCTCTTACCCAACCATGCTGTACACTCATCTCAGACTTCCAACCTCCAGAACTGTGAATAATAAATTTCTGCTGTTAATAAGAAATCCATTCTATGATATTTTGTTATAACATCACATGGACTAAGACAGTTTACGTTCCACCTGGAAATTGACAAAGGTGAGTGTGATCACCATTTATAGGCTTACAGCAATCGAGATTCAGCTCCAAGGACTTAGTCATGATCTCTGGGCACTTTACAGCCTGATGCCTGAACAAAATCAGACTTCTGTTAGCAAGTAAGGCAAGACTGAGAAAGTACATATGAGTATGTTTCTGACACAGAATTCTCAGGAGTTAGTTTGACATTATGCAAGATAACTTATTCATTCTGCATATTGGCAAAACTCTCTACAAAAACAAGACTCTTGAGACCTTTAGTGTAATTTCAGTTCTCTAGTTTTTGTGGTATTGTCTTCCTAACATTTTGAGTGTTGAATATGACTGATGTTTTTGTAATATGACATTCTTTCTTAGAAACTAGATTGATCCTTCTGTGTAAGCATCATTTACTGTTTATTCTTTTGAAATGCTGTGCTACTGCTACTCAAAGGCCAATAGCTGTAAATAAGTTTCATCACACTGTGTTTCTAATTTTACTCTTTAGTCCTTTTTGGGCCACTAAAAGCAATCAAAATTTAGGGTAGGACATTTCACTGCTGCCCATAGTGGCACTCATACCTTACATCAAGAACTCTTCTGTATTTATCTTTTTAATATAACATTTCTGAGTACGGTTTTGTTGAAGAAAATACTTTTCAAGTACTGTGGGGGTAAGTAGATTTGAAAAGCATTGTGGAATCTATCCTGATTATAATATCTGATGAGCAGATTATGTATTCCCACATACATTGATAATAACATGAGAATTTTTGATAGAACAATAATTATATAAACACACATAAATTAAGTCCTTGGTATGCCTCTGATCTTCTTTTCTATTTTTTCCTTGTTGTTCTAACCAGAGTTATCTTCATTATTATGATAAATATGGTTCAGTTGTGGTTCAAGATATAGTAGGTCTCATATGGAAAAAAGGAAGGCTTTTTCCTTTTCATGTCTACATAAATGTGACACAAAGTGTACTTTTTATTTCAGTGAATTTGGTTGACTATTTAACATCAAACAAAGATAATTGATTTTTAGTATTTTGTTATTATAGTAGTTTTAACATTATTTGAAATCAATTATGTTTTTATTTCAATGATCATATTTGCATGAAGAAAAACAATTTCATATCTAGACTCTGTAAACATCTTTATGATCAGAAGAGCAATTTCTTACTTTACTTAGAGAATAAGTTAATAGAAGTACATAAAATATTCTTTCCCTGGTTATTATAGTTAATTCAACAAATCTTAAACAAGCGTCCACTTTGTACTATGTAGTGACTGCTGGGTACTGGGGATGCAAAAATGAATTTCACATTATTCTTATTATCAAATTTAAAATCTAGTATACAGTATTTATAAAGCTCTGGTAGATGTGGGAAATCTAAAAGTTAAGAGGAAATGTTTTCTTACCTCCGAAAAGTTTACAATATAGTTGGGGACTCAATATATACATACAAATACACACACAAATATATGACATATGAGATAGTCTCTATCCAAGTGCTAAATAACTGGAGCAAAATATTGGATAGCATGTCAGAAGTGAGGGTGATTGCTATGAGCTGAGTGTCAAATAACGCCTGTTGATAAGGCGGGAAGTTGTGATAACATTAAAGGATAAATAACATTTAATTATGCAGCAAAGAGAGAGGGCACATAAATTTTCTGTGAAGAATCCTGTTTTAAGCAATGACTTAGAAATGAAAATGAACAAGCATCTGGTATGTGCAAAGTTTGGGAAATTCAATGGTAAGTGAATAAAAGGCAGATCTGGAAAAGGAGTAGGGTAAAGAGAAAAGGTAACAAGGTAGGGCTCAACCAGATATTCAAGGCAGTTTAAACAATAAGCTGAAAAGCTAAGGCAATAAAGTTTGGATATCTTCCCTTTTCCCTTCTTTTAGTCATCAGAGCCAGTCTCTTCTTTTCTACCTTTCTCTCTACCCTGAGCCTAGCTTGTAGGAATTAACCCCAGGAATTCTTTTCTCATTGGTCTTCAAATGGGTTTAGTCCAGGAAGAGTACCAGTGGGAGATCAGAAAGAGGCAGGAGAGTGGAAATCTGTGTATTATTCCCTGATCAAATGATCCTCACAACACAGCTCTTCCAGCCTTCAAGTCCTCCTACCTTTCTCTTTTCAGCCCTAGGAGAGGTGCCTGTGCCGTGCCCTTTTTAAACTCAGGATATTACACTATCGCATCTGATTTCCCTATATTCTTAATAGCTAGTTCTGTTAGAGGCAATTAGGTAGGTCCTAACAGGATACCTGAAAGCCAGCAAAGAAGTCATAGTTAGCTATCAGGGAAAGACACAGGCATGTCCTGACAGCACTCCAAACTAAAATCACAAGAAGCCAGAAGACCCAAGATGGCTGTCAAAGTAGGCCAGAACCACCTGACCTAACAGGGAAGGAAAGGCACCAAACCATGCTTCCAAGAAATTCCTAGCTCAAGTAATGAATACTCCATCCTCTTGTTAACAACTGCTGATATAGGATAAACACCAAAAGCCCAGGGACTTCGCTCACCCGCGCTCTCTCTCTCTCTCTCTCTCTGTTTCTCTCTCTCTCTGTCTCTCTCTCTTTCACCAGCTCTCATATCCCAAGAGTGTACTTTCAGTTTAACAAACTTTCTTAGTTTGTGTCTCCTAGTCTGCTGTGTTGAGTATGTCATGAATTTTCTCTTGTGAAGAAACCTTTGGCAACATCTGTGGAATGGGCTGGGTGGAGGCCTGGGGTCTCCCCAAGCCACCAGTCAACAGTACTCTCATTCCATTTTTCTCATATTACCCAAATAGCACATGGTATTTATGCTAAAATGGTTGTTATAGGATGATTGTTATTGCAGTAGAGATACAGAAATAGATTGTCAAACTAGAACTACAGAGAGAATTAATGAACAGAATTGCACATAGGTAATGAGGATATAGAACTACTATTGCAGGAATAATGATAGAAAGGGAAGGACAATAAAGACAATAACAAAATTTTAAATGTGAATTGAATACTCATGATGGTTGCAAGATATGGGAATTAGAAAAAATGAGAATTTAGTTAAATAGGGATGTTAGCAACTGAAGGGAGGAGGGAGTTTGAGTCACTGATAAGATTATTTTGTCATACACAAAATAGAGAAGAAGAAATATCTCTAAATTAGAGGAGACAAACAGGATTTTAGATTGAGTTTTATATTAATTATATTCATGGAGAAATGCCCAGTAGGTACATTGAGATGTGACTGGCATTACAGATACAGGTCAGAAATGGAGAGCAATTTAGTATTCTGAATAATGGTGATGTCATGTCAGTAGAGCTGAGTTCTCAGATAATGGAGCTGCCTAACATGTAGATCAGAGACTTGAGGACTAATCCTTGGGAAAAGCTCCCACTGATCCAGCATGAGAAGAGGGAGTGGTAAAAAAAAAATAGAGATAGCTGGAAAGGAGGACCCAGAAACTAAAAATGAAAAAAGATGCTATTTCAGTGGTGTATAGCTTATCCATACTGTTCAAATTAATTTGTTACAGTCAACAGTTAATTATTTGTTATAATCAAAATATTACATGATTAGTGCATTTTTTTTCTTTTGGAAAAACAAAATATACTTTTATTCTGGTCATATTTCAAGACTAATTAAAAAAAAATCTCTGCTGCTTTGACTAAGAAAGATTTTTACTACCTGACCCTAGAGCTATTCAATATGGACGTGGAAGTAGGAGAAAGAAAGATGAATAGGCAGAGTACAGAGGATGTTTAGGGCAGTAAAAATAGTCTGTTGTATGATTTTATAATGATGAATATAAGTCATTATACATTTGTGTCCAAATCATTAGACACAACACCAAGAATGAGCTGTAATGTAAATTACGGAGTTTGGGTGATAGCTACTTGTCAATTTAGGTTTATCCTTGCTAAAAAGTTGCACTATTCTGATGACGATGTTGATGATGAGAGAGAGTATACATGTGTGGGGGCAGGAAATTATGGGAAGTCTCTGTATCTTCCTCTCATTTTTATTTTAAACCTAAAATTGCTCTCAAAAAATTCTCCAAAAAAAGTAATTGGGGTATCACAGTTGTGATTCATCAAGGCAAGGGACAATCCGAGGTCAGTGAAAGTTGTAGGAAGAAAGGAAAGAGAAAGGAAGGCTAAGAAAACACCATAGGATATAAGATGCAGAAGGTACAGGAAATAAACTTCATGCATGTCAAAAATTTACTGAATAGTTATCATGTTTTATTTTTATTTACATGATCAGATTAATCTGTGCATGAAAATAGAGCTGTGCTGTAAAGAGGGAATAAATGATGACAGTTATTTGAGGGAAAGGATCACAGGAATAAGGATAAAGCCATTTAGAATAATTTGTTCCTCTCATTTGACACATAGATTTCAAACTTGTAACTTTAAAAAAAAATCTGGAAATGCAGCCAATTAAAGAAAATTAATATTAAAATGAATATCTGCAGTTATCCCTTTTTACATTCACAAGGTGTCTGTTCATTATCTATTCTGCACCTGGCTCTGGGCATACACAGGTAGCACAGAGTAGTGATTGAGCCAGTTCAGGCTCTAAAGCCAAACTGCCTAAGTTCCAGTATTGGTTCAGCTCCTTAATGGCTGTGTGATCTTGGAAAAGTTCCTTAGCCTTCTGAGTCTAATCTTCATCATTTAAAAAAGGAATATATTAGGGGTGCCTGGGTGGCTCAGTCAGCTAAGGATCCCCCTTTGGTTCAAGTCATGATATCTCAGTCCATAAGTTTGAGTCCTGTGTTGGGCTCTGTGTTGACAGCTCAGAGCTTGGAGCCTACTTCAGATTCTGTGTCTCCCTCTCTCTCTCTGCCCCTCCTGCTCACACTCTGTTTCACTGTATCTCAAAAATAAATAAGCATTTAAAAAATTTAATAATGCCATAATATCGTTATGGGTTTTCAGTGAGGTAATATTTGTAGAGCCTTGAATATGGTTCCTAGCATCAGAAAACATTTTATGTCTCTATTAAACAGAATAAGACAAGATAGATTGATGTGACAAGATTCATGTGCATATAAGATTTGTTTTCTTATGCTATGGTCAATAACTATAAAACCATAATGTCAAAGAAAACTATACTCCTATCCACATGAAAAAAAAATAAACACTTACTTCAACAACTGCGTAATTCAAATGTTTTAAATTCCATAGCTCTCATCGGCTAGCTATGGAAACTTGTGCAATTGACCAGATTTACCCAGTCCCAGACTGCTATTCAGATGGATACAGGTGAGGTGTCTCACCATTGTAGGTGTTCCACATTTGCCAACAGTTTACTTCCTCTTCAACAAATCCATCCCTTGCTCTCTTTGAGTCAACAGTTTTGGGAACCAATATTCTTCCTTCCCATGTCTAAAGATCAGTAATTAAAAGAAAAACATAAACAACAAAATGATCTTATTTCGGTCTGATTCACAAATGTTTTCTCCCATAGTACCATAAATCTTTAAAGTGCTTTTTTTGATATTCTTGACAGCTTGTGAAAACACATAGTAATAAATTCTTTGAAGTTGGCTGTATGTGCCGCTCAAAGTTTTTCCATCAGATTGCCTTCCTTAGTGTGCTCTTTTCCTCGAGTCTTATTTGATTCTTCCCACTTGTTCAAGCAACAAACAACTTCAGTGTTTTATTTAATGCTTTGACCTTTCAATTCACCCCAAGTTCTTTGTAATAGTGCTTTCTTACTGTATACTATTTCTTTCTTTGTAAACAGGTGAATTTAAACTTCTAGTTATTTGAGGTGTATCTGATCACAGTTATATTCTGAAGACAAAGGACCATTTTTCTTCCTAAATGACTACACTTGACCGTGAAAAGTGTTCTTTCTGTGACTGGTGTATTTCTCATAGATTAGTGACAGCTGCAGGCGAGAGGACAGCACTTAGAGTATCACAGATCTAAAGATTATGCTTCTCTCTGACTTGTTGATGGCAAAAAATCCAAGTACATTTAGACATAATTCATGAACTATGCTTGCCCCTAATAAATTCTCTATTGAACACAATACAGAGGATGGCTGAACTTTATGTTTTTATTAGATTATTAGAAGATAAAAAACTGAAATTAGAACAGCAAAAACATTCTGATTGAGTCTCAGGCTAGGCTCTTCCCTTTTAATAGCATTACTTTGCAAATATAGATTCGATTACTTTATTTCCTTCCCATGCCTTTAAGAATCTCATTACCATATACCCTCGTCAAAGGCAAGAATATAAGCTTTAGCTTGGTTCTGGCAGTTGAGATAATCAGGAAATTTGCCACTGTAACATGTAAAATCTTTAAATACTTTAAGAGGGCCTTACCTGTCTTGATAAAAGGTTGTATTTTAGCATTTTTCTTATGGCCAGTTTGGTTCAACAGACATTTTTTTTTTTAACGCATACTTTGTGTTTGGTACTGAGACACATGAGAAATTTTCTTGGCCTTGGAGAAGAGGATGATGTGGTGGGGACGGCCGGAAGTGCAGCTGATAGTTTCAGTTTGGTAGTGTGATTAGGGTGATTGAACAAGCACAGCTCACTGTGGGAACAGAAGGTCAGAGCAGCAGGCCCTACTTTGAGAATGGGGATTGAACTTCCTTGGTTTACGTAGAACTCCTTGGCTAAGTATTTATCACATGATATCATCTGAAAAGAGTGATCAAAACCATGGTGGTATATAGTGGTCTTAACTCTATTTTTCATTAATTAACAATAATGTTTATATTTACTTGGTGTCCTTGTCAGTTATGATGACCATAATTTACTTCTCTTTTATAAGCTTGTCATTTGTGTGGAGAGTGTGTGTATGTGCGTGTATGTGTGTAACAGTACTGGAAATCAAGTCATACTTATTTTTAACTGGCTTATTTTTCCCCCAGACAATTGTTTAAGAAACTACTTTTACCCATCTTCAGAAATATATTTGCATAAATCAAACTGGACAAAATATATAGCTAACTATATTATTGAAAATCAGAAAATGCTTATTGAAGGCTTTACTAAACCTTCACTGTAACACATTCTGGATGATGATAATTCCTTAAAGAGGTGACTGTGACTTTACTCAACCACTATATAAGGAAGCACGCACACACATGTACATATACACAGTTGTTTTCAGATAAATGTATGTGTTTAATTGTTTTCTCAAAGGATTTTCTTTATATACAGTAATATTTCATCTAACAAGAATGCATCTATCAATTTCTTCTATTAGCAGATTGATAAATCAAAAGGCCTTTATAGCAGACTAAATACCTTTTACCAAGACAAGCAAATTGTCCAAGCTTTATACTTTTAGGAGAGTTTAATAGATGTTTATATGACATAATTTACTTATATTTAACAAATAAATTTAACAAGGCTGAAAATATAACTTCTAAGGTCAAAGAAAATTAGATGTAAAATATTTAAGACAGAGAAGCTACTAATGGAGGAAATATATCAATTTTAAAAATATGTATATTGTGATTCTTAACATAAATTATACAAATATCTATCTTCATAATACTTGATATCATATAGTGCATCATATAAAATATTCCTTATTGTATGCTAATATTAATCATTTTTATTCTATCTTATGTGATGATTATTTTATAAATTTTTAAGGTTAAAAAATGGTAATAACAAAATATATGGGGATTTGATAATATAAATGAATCTCTAGATCTGAGGTTGACAAATTCAAGCCCTTGGGTAAAATCTGACTGCAGCCTTTTTTTGTGGATAAAGTTCTATTAGTATACAATGACACCCATTTATTATATATGTGACAACTTTACTCCACAATATAAGAGTTGAATACTTGTGACAGAGATTATATGGCCTGCAAAACTGAAAATGTTTGCTTTCTAGTCTATTACAGAAAAAGTTTACCAACCTCTTCCTCTAAGTGAAAACTAAAGAACTGACTAAAATTTAATAAATCATTATCTATGTTATAAATGCATTGCTGATTTGACAATAAAATAAAGAAATAAAAGTATAGTTAGAAAATATCATTAACAAAAAGATTCTATTAAATAGCTACATAAAATATTGAGTGTTTGAGAAAAATATAATAAAAATTGTTGTGATACTTTCGGAAAACATTATATTTGTTCCTTAAAAGATATTAGAAAAGTAGCAACTGGGTGGCTCAGTCGGGTAAGTGTCCGACCTTGGCTCAGTTCATGATTTCATGGTTAATGAGTTTGAGCACCATGTCGGGCTCTGTGCTGACAGCTCAAACCCTCCAACCTGTTTTGAATTCTGTGTCTCCCTCTCTCCCTGACTCTCTGACCAGCCCCCTCTCACGCTCTGTCTGTTTCTCTCTCAAATAAATATACATTTAAAAAATTTAAAAATTTGAAAAAGATATCATAGTTATACTATATTTAGTGGACAGAAGTATTCAATATTTTAAGGATACAAGTCTCACAAAATGACTCATAAGTTTTATGCAATTTCAGTGAAAAAATTCAAGAAATTTCCTTGTGGAACTTCACAAGGTGGTTCTAAAAATTACACTAAAAAGCGAAAGGCTAAGAATAGTTGGATACATAGGGTTCCTGGGTGGATCAGTTGGTTAAGCGTCTGACACTTGATTTCAGCTCATGACGCGATCTCACAGTTTGTGGGATTGAGCCCACATGGGGCTCTGTGCTGACAATGTGGAACCTGCTTGAGACTCTCTCTCTCTCTCTCTCTCTCCTCTCTGTCTCTCTCAAAAAAAATAAATAAGCATTAAAAAAAGAATAGCTAGATATTTCTGAAGAAGACACTTGCAGAAGGGGTACATATATCAAGACTTAAAATAAAGCTATATAATTATTATAGTGCTTTTATAATGATTGATAGTGACTCAGAGATGAACATATGAGCAGCCAGATTCCAAGAATTAGATCCACATATGTAATCACTCTTAAGGTAAAATGATGTCATGAAAAACAGTGGGGAGAATGGTGGGATGATTTATTAGTATGAACTAAGACAATCAGTTATCTATGTGAATAATAAAATAGATGAAACTACATGTTTACTTCACATCCTACATAAAAATCAATTTGAGATCATAAGCTTAATTATGAAAGGAACTTGCTGAAATATTTTTAAAAAGAATTTCTTCATGATGTCATGACAGCAATAGAATAATATACTTATAGAAATATACTATATGGATATTTGTTTAAAATCAAAAAGGGGGCCTGGGTGGCTTAGTCAGTTAAGCACCCAAATTAAGCTCAATTCATTATCTCATAGTCCGTGAGTTTGAGCCCCACATCAAGCTCTCTGCTGTTAGAGCACAGCCCACTTGGGACCCTCATCCCCTTCTCTCTCTGCCCCTTCCCCCATTTGTTCTCTGTCTCCTCTCTCTCTCTCTCTCTCTCTCACTCACTCCCTGTCTCTCTCTCTCTGTCTCTCTCTCTCTCTCTCTCCCTCTCACACACACACACACACACA
The DNA here is from genome assembly GCF_006229205.1 of Suricata suricatta. Classification (NCBI taxonomy): domain Eukaryota; kingdom Metazoa; phylum Chordata; class Mammalia; order Carnivora; family Herpestidae; genus Suricata; species Suricata suricatta. The sequence continues at coordinate 32,804,835 of NC_043714.1, forward strand.
CGCACACACACACACACACACTAAATAAAAAATAAATAAAATCAAGAAGGTTTTAACTGGACCACTTTCTTACACCAAACACAAAAATAAATTCAAGTGGATGAAAAACCTAAATGTGAGACAGGAAACCATGAAAATCCTAGAGGGAAATACAGGCAGCAATCTCTTTTTTTTTTTTTTTTTGGCCTAAAAACTTCTTACTAAACACATTTCTTGAAGCAAGGGAAGCAAAAGCAAAAATGAATTATTGGGGCTTCATCTAGATAAAAATCTTCTGTAGAACAAAGGAAACAATCAACAAAACTAAAAGACAACCTATCGAATGGGAGAAGATATTTGCAAATGGTATATTTGATAAAGGGATAGTATCCAAAATCTATAAAGAACTTGTCAAACTCAATGCTACCAAAACAAATAATCCAGTTAAGAAATCAGTAAAGACATGAAGAGACATTTTACCAAATATATACAGATGTCTATCAGACACATGAAAAGATGCTCAACATCACTCATCATCAGGGACATACAAATCAAAATCGTGATGAGATACTGCCTCATACCTGTCAGAATGGATTAAATTAACAACATCGAAAACAACAGATGTTGGTGAGGATGGGGAAAAGGGGAGCCCTCTTACACTGCTGAGGGGAATGCAAACTGGTGCAGCCACCCTGAAAACCAATGTAGAGCTTCCACAAAAAGTTAAAAATAAGAACTACCCTAGATCCAGCAATTACACTACTAGGTATGTACGCAAAAGATATAAAAATATTGATTCGAAGCGACACATGCATCTGTTATTTTTATATGCTTACTATTCATTGAAAAGTTTAAAAGATAGGCCTTATAATTATAATAGTAGAGAGTATAGTTAAGAAAATTATATTCTTTAATAGTGAATAAGGAAAAATCCCAAAGTGCAGTTCAAAATACTGATTTTAACTATAAGCAAAAATGTAAATATTAAATCATTTTCACACTGAGATTAGACTGACACAGTTATTTCACTTTATATCTAAGCTCATTCAACTGAATCTTCTGAACTGATTTCAGTGTTATGTGGATAAAATGTTCTATTTTGAAAATAAAGTCAGAAAGCGATGTTTCTAGTTTATTAAAAAGTCTGCTATACAGAGCTACCAAAAATGTATCGTTTTTTCATATAAAATTCAAATCACACCAAGCCAATAATTTAAAAATGAGTAAACCATGTAACACATGAATAATATCAATCCATTAAGGACCTTTAGATTTTATAACTGCAATAGCTAATGAACATGCAATGAACACTTAAGCATGCATACCTATAAAGTATGCATTTTAGCATATGCTCCATTAACTTTTTACTAAACTTTACATACTAATTTTTTAAAGTTTATGATTATTTAAAATAGATACTGACTTTTTCTTTGATGTTCAACTCATCCAAAAACACCCAGAATAATATTTGACCAATTTATTTGGGTGCTCCATAACCCAAACAAGTTGACATAAAATTAATCATTACAGAACCCAAGTAAAAATATGTAGCTACAAATCTAACAAGAAGAACTGTTATCAGTCTCATAGCATTTGACAGGGAGCAATTAAGAGTTCCATGTCTGGGGGCACCTGAGTGGTTCAGTCAGTTAAATGTCCAACTCTTGGTTTCAGCTCAGGTCATGATCTTATGGTTTTGTAAGTTCAAGCCCTGCATCGGGCTCTGCACTGGCAGCATGGAGACTGCTTGGGGTTCTCTGTTTCCCTCTCCTTCTGCTCCTCCCCACTCGCACTGTCTCTTTTTCTCTCAAAATAAATACATAAAACTAAAAAAAAAAGAGTTCTGTGTCTAGGAAGGATAAGAAGTTATGATAAACATGTTAGTCCATGAAACCCAGAACTAAAGCCAGCCTCAGACACCTCAGTTCCTGATTGGATCATGTTAATATGCTCTTACACTCACTACTTAACTGTCAGTTGAAAAGTAAAGTATTTCAGAGAAAGATATCATCTACAGCAATAACAGGTTTTCATACTCAGTGTTCAACACTAAATAAAACGGGGCTGAAAAAGGAAGAAATGACACCAAAAATAGACAAATAGAAAGCAAATATGAAGATGGCAAATTTAAACCTAAATATATCTGTTTTCACTATATGTAAACAGCCTAAGTATTTTAATTAATAAAAATTATCAGAGTAGATAAAATAACTCCCTATATGCTGACACATGTTATTACAAATACACCAGAAGTTGCAAAGTAAAATAATGGAAGATGATAAACCAGATTACACTAACCCAAAGAAAGCTGATGTTGCTCTTCTAATAGAGAGTAGACTTCATTGCAAGAACATTATTAAAAGTGAAAAGAGATATTTTATAATTATTGTAAAATAATATGCATTGAAACTTATTACTTCAAAACATAAACATTGATGGAAAGGAAAAGGAAGGGAAAGGAAGAAGGAAGGAAGGAAGGAAGGAAGAGGAAGAAGAAAAAGAAGAGGAAGGAAGGAAGGAATGAAGGGAGGAAGGGAGGAAGGAAGAAAAAGAAGTATGCAAATCCTACACGATAGTGAGTGATTTTAATAGGATTGTCAATGCACACTCCAATGCAGGGCTTGAGCTCACAACCGGTTGTGAGATCATGATCTGAGCTGAAATCAAGAGTTGGAAACTTAACCAACTGAGCCACCAACGGCACCCTTACAACTGAACTTTTAGAGGTTAAGGATATTTGGGTAGAATAATACTGGTCTTAATGTGGCATCAGATAATGATTATATTCAACCCAGTCTCCTTCGCTTCTGATAATCTTCCTATATTAGAGAGAAGGAAACACATTTATTTATCTTCAATGTTTTAAGATAGTGATATAATATTTTAATATTTTTAGAGTACCTTTACTTATGAGACCATTTATTTAGAAATCGGTGGTGAGATGAGACTCGGGTGATCCATGTAGCTTTATAAGAGATATGAGTTAAACTGGGTCTTAAGCTGGGTGCAATTCAAATAAGCAGTCAGTGTATTTGGTATTTCAGATAACTCTTTCATGTGAATGATTGAGGAGGTGGAAATTCCATGAGAAGAAACCACTCTGTTTTGGAGGAAATAAAAATAATTTCTTCTACTTTTCTGATCCATTATATATCTAGACTCCTCTTGCCAAAATTCATGAGGGACATAATAGTAAGCTTTATTATCCAACTTTTAAAGGGCAATGTATTAACTATATCTACAAATTGATTGATTTATAGATTTTGCTTAGAGATTGCATAGGTTTTCATATATTCTTCAAATATCAATTATTTTCCTATAATTGGAAATGTCATCTTCTTTGGCTCAGCATATAGGTTTGGTATCAGTGTACTCAGGGAATTTCAGTTTAGGCAAACAGGCCAGTCTCTCAGCTAGTGGGTTGAGTTAGGTCCCAATTAGACTGTCCTCATATTCAGATTAGTTCCTGCTTCTACCTCTTAGATATCACAATATACCCCTAATATGGCCCAAATCCTTCAATAAGCATGTAAGAGATTATGATATGTGACATTTTCATATCACTTTCTTACTGTACATTATTTGGTTATGAGAATGTACTTTCTTCATAAGCCATTTAAATCATAGGGGAAATGTAACTTTTTCTGAGACATAGATACCCTGGAGAATCTAATGAAAGCTATAGAAACTCATTCAAGGAAATAAATGGAAATTTACAAATAATCACAAAGTATGGCATGAGATATTAGGAGTTCAAGAATCTTCTAAAAGTCTATCCTTGGTCTAAGTTTATGAACCCCTGATCTAGAGAGGCTTTGTATTTTCTATCTCCCTTTTCAGCCTCATAGGAAAAAAATATGTTCCACAGGGTTAAGAATATGATCTTTCCTTGGTTTATAAATAGCAATTCTAATTTTAGTTATTGATCTTATTTAATGTGTAAACTCCTGAAAGCTAGAAGCATTGGAAAAATGAAACAAGGAGAACAAAAATTATACCTGAAGAAATCTACTGTTTTTCAAAAAAATTCATTTGTGTAAAATGCAGTTTGAAACAAATTTCAACAATGTTTTTATATAAAAGAAATCTTAATGGATTTACCAACTCTTATTACTCAAAACCAAGTATTTGGGTCATGTATTATTAAAGAAGTATAAAAATTTTTAATCATTACAATAATTTCCCAATAAATGTAATTATCAATTTATTTTTCAATAAAATACAGGAGAATTTAGAAGTGAGCGAAATGGCTCCTTTTGTATACTTCCAACATCTATCTTTAGCGAAATAGAATTATCTACCTAGCCTTAATGTATCCCCCCAAATTGAAAAACGTTGAGTTGTACATCATTTAAATAGCTTTGTAATGTTGCCAGATTTCAAAATGGCTATATTCATTAAAATTCTCAGAAAATACAGAGAGGTATTAAGTAGAAAATGATAGCTATCTGCCCTTTCATCATTCAGAGATCACTATACACATCTAATATATATTATTTAAGATATTTCAGATATCAATATAAAGATATCAAGAGAGGTAACACAGGTGTGGAAAATAACCCAGCATGTTGTTTTGAATCTGCATTTTAAATATATTTTAAAATGTCCAAAACTTAAAATTTAATACAAACTCACTCTGTAATTGAAAGTAAATATAAGGAGTTTAAAGGAAAGGGTAATAATTTTTTTTTGTCATTTTAGCTCCACCTTACCTTTGAATATCCTGGTATTTACACTTGTGCAAGTTTCTCTGAGCTAACATAAGCCTTTAAACAATTACATAAAGTAATATAGATTACTGTTTTTGTAATTGTTACGTTTATTAAAATTTTCAACATATATTTTTGCTGCTATTTGTTTTTCTCAGTCTAAGAATTTTTAAAGGATAAAGTATGTAAATGTCACTAATTTTAAACAGTATGTAAAAATTCAGACTTAACTGAATACACACAAACATACACATTAACTGGCGGCTATTAAAGAAGATTCCAGTAGGGGGTTATTGAAATCTGCTGCATTAAATGTTTTGTAAGTATATCCTTAAGAATGCATTTCTATAAAGTAAATCCTAAGATTTATGTTTCTGGATAAAACATTTCATATGTCCTTTTTTAATTTTAGTAAATATTGACAGATCATTTCCCACTTTAAGAAGTTTTACAGTTTCTCAAGTTATGTAGAAGTATTGCCCCAGTCTCATAGTTTAGAGTACTTTAGTATTTTCGGTCTCATAGACCGAAACATTTCTCTGTTTACTAGTAAGGTTGAGAATGTTTCTTTTGTGTGCAGTTTAGTTATTCTCTTTGGGAAATTGTTGTTTTAATAATTTGTCATTTTCTTTAATTTTTAATCTAGGATTTGTAAATGTTCTTTTGTTTGTTTTGAGAGAGTGAGAAAGTGCAGGCGAGTTGGTGTAGAATGCAGAAAGAGAGGAGAGAAAGAGAGAATCCCAAGCTGTGTTGAGCCTGATGCAGAGCTTGATCTCACAACCATGATGACCTGAGTCAAAATCAGGAGTCAGATGGTCAACCAACTGCACCACCCAGCTGCCCAAACTCAAATTATAGGTGTTTATTAGATATTATTAAGGACATAGTAAATTTCATCACTTTATTTTTGTGCCATTGTGTTTATTTTTCCATCTATAACGTTCTAATTTTTATGTTACTAAATTTGCAATTTTAAATAAGAAAAGCTACATATTTTTTTTCTTTCCTAGTTCCAAAATATATTCTCAGTTATTTTTTAACCTTCCTGCTCTTCTCTTTGGAATTGCTGTCCTAAAAATATTTTAAATATATATTATTTTAAAGGTACCTCATATTAGTTATTTTAAAATTATTATATATCAATAAATTTTATTTGCATTTATTTTCAACTGTTTATATTTTTTATTAATTGTTTTGTATTTCTCTTTGGATTCACTATTGTTCTAAATGAAATATATCTTTCTAAATTTGTTTCACATGATGTTAAAAACTAACTTGATGCTTATTTTTCTTTACTCTGTATTTCTATTTTAAATTAATAGAATTTTAGATTGAAAGTTATATTTTTTGAGTGCTTTTAAGATGACCATAGTTACAAAGCAGAATGGAAGTGTAAATATTAGTAGTTTTTTAAATAACTCAGCGGTACAATAATTCAGTATAAACAATGTTTACATACATGCAGTATGTAAAGGGTATTAGAAATGTAATATTTTCCGAATAATATTGATAGGGGAAAATCTGTTATAAGATGGCTGACAGAACTGATAGGGAAATACCTGTCCCTGACTGAAGACTCCCTTTCCGGGTTTTTCTTCCCACCCTGCTTGTCCAGCGCCAAATTACTACTAATGAGGTATGCGGAGGTAACAGACTGTAACTTGTTCCCTCTGCTTATGCTCAGGGCTCAGACCTCTGAGAATCATCTCCTCTGAGCCCACTGGTGTAAAATAAACCTCCTGCCTTCCAAGATCTCCAAGTGCCCCATGGTTCTTCTGCTGGGTGATCCAGACCAGAATCGGTAACATTATGAAGTTTGATGATACTGGTTAATTCATCAAGGAAGAAAGCCTTAAGAATATTATTCAAAGTCAGGGATGACTTCTGCTTTCTTAATGGTTTATTAGGTAATTCAAATAAGTCTTATCCTAAAAACAATTATAAAATCTGGAAAATTATATGTAAAATATAATTACTAGAATTTACTGATTGTTAACAAGATATGAAGTGGGGGGGGAGACGCAGAGGAGAAAGATTAATGGAGTACACCAAATCCTGAGCAGGAATGCAAAATACAAATATACATTGAGATTTTGTGTATTGCTTCATTTTTAAGATTCAAATCTTACCTGTATTGGAAAATTTAGTTCCATTATCACTTATGTAATAATTACTCCTCTCCCATTATTTTTGGTTTCTTCTAGAAATCCTAGTATGCTGAATGGTCTCAATCTATCCTCCATATCTCTTAAAATCTTAATTCAAATTCCTTCTATATTTTATATGTTTTATTCTGAATGATTTTCCTCATGTTTTATCCATTTCATGAAGTGTTTAGTTGTAATTTATGCGTACATTGAATTTTTAATAATTTTTTATTTTAAACAGTTTAATTCTGTTCTTTTGCAAAATGCCTTTTTCATTCCATAATGTCATTCTCTGGTTTTGTGATCTAATATAAATTGTATATAGTTTCTTCTATGTTATTCATTTCTTAAAAGTTCTTGGTTGACTTACCATCATAGGGTAAGTCAATTTTTTTGTTTGTGAAGTTTATATTTTTTACTGTGATTTTGTTATAGCAGGATTTGCTTCCGATGTGAGTTCCTTTTCCCCTCAATTCATACATAAGACTTTAAATTTGTACTTTCTTGGATCCTAGCTGTTTTTCTGGCTGTGTATCAGACTTTGCAATAATCTTTTAGCTTTGGGTCTTATACTGTTTATAAATGTATACTCTGCACTCACAGTTTATAGACCTAGGCCGTATCCAGTTCCACAGTAGATTAGTGGGTAAAGTTTTTGTTGCCTCCATTTCACATACAGGTGATCCTCCAAGTTCCAAGGCTTTATACAAGGAGGCTCAGTTCCGGTTCTTCACCTTGCTTGGTCTCAGGTCTCATCTCCTACTCCCACATGTATGACAGATCCTTGAATTCAACCCCTTAGGCTTTTATCCCAGTCTGATATCACTGTGACTATTTAAAACCTCTCTTTATTTCTGGATTTGCAAATCCTATCTCAGATATCCATGCAACTTTTAGTTGAAACTATTCAGCCTTTCTATGGATTTGAAATGCAGAAGCAGAAATCCTCTCATGTCACCTTAACCTTATATATGTTTTCCCTAGGAAGCTTCTCAACTTCAGAGATATATGTTATCTATGATATATATTTTCCGCCAGGCAAACATAAATAGAGATCCTTTATGCAGTTATATATATGTATTCTCATTATATCCTAATAATTTATAATAAATATTATAGTGTAACATTTTGGCATGCTAAATATTTATCTTTTACATAATAAACTAGGATACTCTACATGTGTGTATATATATATGCCAGTGATTTATGTACTGTATAACACATGTACATTTTCATTATTGCTACCAACATATGATGATAATAAAATAAGTAGAAGACCAATATGTAAGTACTATTTTCTTCACTCTTTCAAAAATATTTATTGAATGGCTACTATGTTCCAGGCATTATTCTATGCACTTACAATGGATACAACAGATCTATTCTTTTAAGTTATTTTCTTCATGCTAGTGAGAAAATGGAAACTTTTCCTTGCTCTGGGAACATAACATTGGGCAGAAGTATGACACCCATGCAAGACTGTTTAGATCCCCTTTTTTAATAGACTTGGAATTTGACCTGCAATCAATGCTTTTGCAGACTCCTAGACTGCTGCTGTCACCATCACTGGTATTTGCATGTTAATGAATGATAATGAAGTTTAAGTTGCCTCCATATTTTTATAGCTTCAACAATGGAGTGCCTTTGGAACCCTGGAAGTTAAAGCTCAGACCGATTCAGAAACAAAGGAGTACACTGTGATCACAGTAGAAGATTGTGAAATTCTTAAAATCCCAGCAAAGGATTTTTCAAGGTTAAAATCGGTATGATCAGATCTAATCTATATTAACAGAGTAGGTGTATACATTCAAGCTAAGTTTTGCCTCTAGACAGAAGATACCATGTTTCTTGTATTTTTTAATAGAAGTTGACTTGGAGGTGATAAAAATGTGGTTTATTTGATGAATATTACTTAAGCATCAGATGATGATGGGTAGTTAAAGTAGAAAGAAATGTCTCTATGAATATATTTTATGTATATTTTGAGCACTTTTGGTTTTTTGTGGATTTCATATCCACTCATTTATGCATTTAGTTATTCATGTATTCATTCAACAAACATGTTTTGGGTGTCAACAGCATGTCATGTGTTAGGGATACAAGACAATCTAGAGACAGATCTCTAAATTTGTACAGTTCACCTGAAAAGAAAAAACAGTTGGGAATAATTGGCATACTATTTCATTGTTTTAATAGATATTAAAAACCCAGAGCTGCATGAATAGTTGAGCACAACTTAATTCTGACCCCCTAATTCTGCTACATTAGGATAACTTATTTACTTCAAGTTTACTAACTTATTCTCCTCTAGTCAAATATAGAATTTTCTCTTTTTGATTTCTCTTCACTTGATGGCAAAGAAAGTTTGTATAAACGACTGCATTGAAAGGCCCCCATTGCCCTGCTCTGCCAGCTTTTCTTGAAAGGATCTAAGTCTGGTGCCGGTGCAACAGGGCACTGGCATCAGCCACAGCTACAGCTGGGCACTCTGGTTGGAGGGAGATGAAGAGTCATCCATCTTCTTGATTTAGGTCTCTAAAAACAGTCAATATTTCTTTTGATACAGTGATCTCAGTGTCAGTGGTACAGATGACTATCTCAGAATTCAACTTCTTTCCAAATCCTTGGTTTCAGAGTGGCTAACTGCTAACAATATTTGATATGTTTTATTTTCAAAATATAAGTATCAATTATTTGATATTATCACATACAACTTTTGAGTTTAGTCTAGATTATGACAGGATATTTTTAAATGCTAAAATACTTATGGAAGGCTAAAAATATTGTGAAAGGAGGGAAAATATAATTTTAGTAGCACATCAGAAGACTGAAATTTCAATATGGTTATGTGGTCATAGAATGATACTCCTATAAAATTCAAATGTATTTTATGCTATATAACCTTTATTTTTCTGTTATGCCTTTTATCTCTCTACTATACATTTCTCATTTTTTAATGACTTTTTTCAGGAAAAATTAAAACATGAAAATAAAGAAAAGGTGAAATTAATTCATAATTGTCCGTATTATGAGGAATGGCCTACTTTATCCATATGTAAGCTAGCTGCACTCATTAAATGGAAGAAATTTCCTCCAGGTCATGGTGAGTTTAATGCAATTTTGAATAATTTTCTTCATATAACATATTATTGGAATTTGTAATTTTCCATAGCTTTAATGTTTGATATTACATTTCTTCATATTATTTTACTTAATGTGTTTAAGCACATTAATTTACTTAATGTGACCTTTTAATAAACATTTAGATTACTGCCTATTTTTTATTAAAAAAATCACTCTGTATCGGCTTGAAGATCTCAGGACTGACCTTATTTCCAGATCCCTCTATATCTACCCATGGCCCTGCCCTTCTTGCTCCATTGTCCTTCCAGTCAATGTAAAGACCAAAGAAGGAGAAATGCAGGAGAAATTATATCCGTTTTTCCTGTTCTCCTGATTGAACACCTACTTAAGCAGCACGCTTTCTTATCTGTACCTGTGCTACACATAATCAGTGGAAAATACAGGGAAGAGGTGAAGCTGAGATAAGGTGTAGCAACAGTAGGCTGCCGCCATGTCCAATATTCAGAGTGACAGGGATGTGTGGATTTCCTGGTTACATGTACCAAAAAAGTGTAGGTGGCATTAAGTCATTTTGTACAATTATTTCTATCTATGAGAGCTCATTAGTAAGAGATGCCATCTGCTGTGGACTGAATGTTTATGTCCCCCCAAATTAATACGTTGAAGCCCTAATCTCCAATATGATGCTATTTGGATATGGGGCCTTTGATAGGTGATTCAGACACCTGAGTGGAGCCCTCATGAATGAGATTAATGCCTTTATAAGAAGAGACACGAGAGAGATGATCTCTCTCTCAGCCATATGGGAATACAAGAAGGCAGCTGTCTGCAAATAAGAAAGAGAGATCTTACCAGACACTGAATCTACTGGCATCTATATCTTGGACTTCACAGTATCACTGTGAGAAATAAATTGTTTAAGCCACCCAGTCTGTAATATTTTGTTATAGCAGCCCAAACTAAGTCACTGATACAAGAACTGTGGTAGCTGGATCAGAGCAGACTTGGATCTCTTCCAGTAAGTAATCCCTATTTCCCAGTAAGAGATAATAGAGAGAGGTTTGCAGCCTTGCTGGCTTTTCTCTTAGTCAAACAGTGGAGTATCAAATACCTATGATTATAATGGAAGAGGTAGTGTTTGAGAGAAATACTTCCATTTGAAGCTTGCAGAGCCCTGAGTATATGAGGGATATGGCATTAAGGGGAGGAGAATATTTCTGAACTAAAATTAAAATTAAAATTCTAAAAATAATGGGTCTGAGTTGCAAATTCCATAATGTGTCTGTTAATGAAAAAATATGGTGAAGTTAAGGAAAACCTGGTAAGATGTCCTTTGAGGGAGTCCAAGTATAATACAAAAGTGAAGTACAGCATAACACCAATACAGAGGGTTGATTTACAAGAAAAAATAAATATGACTACAGGCAAGGTTATGCTTCAAAACCTGAGGTTCTCTTATAAACTTGCTGTATTTGGTGAGGGGTACCTGGGTGGCTTGTCAGTTAAGTGTCTTTTTCTCTTTCTCTCTGCCCCTGCTCATGTGCTCTCTCTCTTTCTCTTTCAAAAATAAACATTAAAAAATAATTTGGTGAGATTATAACCCTTTACTATATTTGCTCCAAATTTCTTTCCAGTGTTTGTTTTTATATTTTATTTATCACATTTTTGAAATACAATATTTAACCTATATTTAACCAAATACATACTTTTTCATGCTTGTAAAAATTGAATTTTAGAAGTATTTTTCTTCATGACACTTTTTTTTTCTAATGAGTTATTAATGGCATATATAAGAAAGCAAATAGTAAACTAATTTGGGAATTAGGAATTGAACATTTCTAAATTCAGCATATTTTATTGAATAGAAATATATATCTTTTTAATATATATGTTTTACCTTATCATGAGTTCCTCTTTTTGTATCAGAAATACCACATTTTGGGCCATGCCTCAATTCCAAGGCTATTTTCTATGAAATAGACTAATATGTGTCCCAGTCTAAAATATAAACCTAAAATATTTAAATTTAGCATCAGAATGTTAAGAAGGTACTGACTTGATGCAATTTTTTAGACTAATGCTGGTTTCAAGTTCTTTTTAGTAAAAGTTTTTAAAAATAATGGTGGAGGGGTGCTTGGGTGTCTCAGTTGGTTAAGCATCCAATTTCAGCTCAGGTCATGATCTCATAGCTCATCAGTTTGAGCCCCACATTTGGCTCTGGGCTGACAGCTCAGAGCCTGGCACCTACTTTGAATTTTGTGTCTTTCTCTCCCTCTGCCCCTCCCCCGCTCATGCTCGCTCTCTCTCTCTCTCTCTCTCTCTCTCTCTCTCTCTGTGTGTGTGTTTCTCAAAAATAAATATTTTTAAAAATTAAAAAAATAAGAGAATAGCATAAGAATAATGGTGGAATCTATCTGTTGCATTAGACAGTCTGTGATTATATTGAATAAGTCAAAAGTAGCATTATTTTGCCACTGATTTCCAAATATAAATATGTGGTGCTTACATTTATACAGTCTTAAAAATCATTTGTCCTCCCTAGAGAAGAATGACAATTACAATAAATGATCTTCAAAGCCCCTTTCAGCCATGAAATACTGGTGTTCTTATAAATAAACATACCTAGGTGAAAAATAAGTTCTGTCAACCTAATCAAATTTTCTTTTATGGTGGTGACAAACTTGATATATCAAAAAGAAGCATCAGATGTAATTCTTCTTGACTTTACTAAGATTTATTTTGAGTTTTTATCAGAATATGTAGAGACTGTTGCTTAAATTATACTATTATTATCTAGGTTTAACATTAGTACCAGTATGATTTCCAAAGCATAATTATGTGTGCTTTGATCTTTTAGGAATGTATATTGGATGAAGTTTCAGAGAGATTTAGTTAATTATTAAAGAGCTTGGTAGAATTTAGGATTAATCTTTGGCAATCTATGAAATAAATAATGCTTATTTTTGTCTCTGTTTCCTTTGTTAATTTCCTAAGTCTTCTTATTTAAGCTTCACATGCCAACAGATCTTGACTGTAATAGATGTGTACAATGTTGCTTGTAATTTGGGCATATCCGGTTTCTATCACACCAATTAAAGTCTTCACAGGTATGAAGTATGACTTCAAAGTATGACTGGCAGGAAAATGACAACCAGCTTATTTCGCTAATCAGTTTCTGAGGTTATTGTGTCTAAGAAAATATATAATAAATTAAGTTGGCATCAATGAACTATTTATGTATATTTCATTGTTATCCAATCTATATCAGCATGCTCTGTCTTTTCCAGGCAAAATTTGACATAGGAAACAATAACTAGAGATACTTTAAAAAAAAGTGGTAATCATCTTAGTTCTGAAAGGTTACATATGCTGTTATACTAAAAGCAAAAAGGATAGCTAATCTTAGCAAGCCAAAAGTGGAGAGTTTCAGACACAGGATATGCACTTGGAAATTCTACCTAATAGAAGTGTAAAGTTTTGGGCTCTAGTTCCAGTAAGTTTTTGGCTTCTGTCTTTTACAGATGAGATAATTCTGCAGGGTTTCAAATTCTTAGCCCCTGTGCACACTTTTGAGTGCCCCGGAAACAAGTTGGTGCTTATAAGTGCTATTGATCCTTATGGATTTTTTTTTCTTCCATTTCTTTCATATGGGTATTTTTTGCATTAAGTAGATATTTTCTAATGTAATTTATTAATTCATTTAATGGTTTATTAATAGCTTTTACAGTTTAGAGCACTTTTAGGATCACAGCAAAAGTGAACCAAAGGTACAGATATTTCACATATACCCCCTGTATCCAGTCTTACCCACCTTTTTTCCCATTATTTTTAAATATAATTTATTGTCAAGTTAGCTAATATACAGTGTATACAGTGTGCTCTTGGTTTCAGGAGTAGATGCCCATGTTTCATTGCTTTCATACAACACCCACTGCTCATCCCAACAAGTGCCCTCCTTAATGCCCATCACCCATTTCCCCCTCTTCCCGGCCACCCCCCATCAACTCTCAGTTTGTTCTCTGTATTTAAAATTATCTTATAGTTTGCTTCCCTCCCTGTTTGAAACTGTTTTTTCCCCTTCCTTTTCCTCATGGTCTTTTGTTAAGTTTCTCAAGATCCACATATGAGTGAAGACATATGGTATCTGTCTTTCTCTGACTGACTTATATCACTCAGCATAATACCCTCCAGTTCCATCCACATTATTGCAAATGGCAAGATTTCATTCTCTCTCATTGATAAATAGTATTCCATTATATATATAAGTCACACCTTTGTTATCCATTCATCAGTTGATTGACATTTGGGCTCTTTCCATAATTTGGCTATTGTTGAAAGGGCTGCTATAAACATTGGGGTACCTGTGCCTCTATGAATCAGCATTCCTGTATCCCTTGGGTAAATTCCTAGAAGTGCTATTGCTGGGTCATAGAGTAATTCTATTTTTAACTATTTGAGGAACTTCCACACTGTTTTTCAGAGTGGCTACACCAGTTTGCATTCCCACCAACAGTGCAAGAGGGTTCCCATTTCTCCACATCCTCCTCAACATTTGTTGCTTCCTGAGTTGTGAATTTTAGCCACTCCAAATGGTGTGAGGTGGTATCTCAATGTGGTTTTGATTTGTATTTCCCTATTGATTTGTATTTCCCTAATGATAAGTGACGTTGAACATCTTTTCATGTGTCTGGAGGTCTTCTTTGAATAAGTGTCTATTCATGTCTTCCTCCCATTTCTTCACTCAATTATTTGTTTTTCAGGTGTTGAGATTGGTAACTTCTTTATAGATTTGATATTAACCCTTTATCTGATATGTGATTTGCAATTATCTTTACCCATTTCATAGGCTGCATTTTAATTTTGTTGATTGTTTCCTTTGCAGTGCAGAAGATTTTTATCTTGATGAGGTCCCAGTAGTTCATTTTTGCTTTTATTTCCCTTGCTTATAGAGATGTTTCAAGTAAGAAGTTGCTACAGGTGAGATCAAAGAGATCATTGCCTGTTTTCACCTCTAGGGTTTTGATGGTTTCCTGTCTCACATTTAGGCATTTCATCCATTTTGAGTTTATTTTTGTGTATGGTATAATAAAGTGGTTCAGTTTCATTCTTCTGCATGTTGCTGTCTAGTTCTCCCAGAACCATTTGCTAAAGAGACTCTTTTTTCCATTTGATATTTTTCCTGCTTTGTTAAAGATTAGTTGGCATACATTTATGGGTCTAATTCTGGGTTCTCTATTCTATTCCACAGGTCTATGTATCTGTTATGGCAATAGCATAGTGTATTGATAACTACAGCTTAGTAGTAGAGTCCAAAATCAGGGATTGTGATGCCTCCCACTTTGGTTTTCTTCTCCAATATTACTCTGGCTATTCAGTGTCTTTTGTGGTTCCATGGTTCCATACAAATTTTAGGATTGTTTTTTCTAGCTTGAGAATAATGTTGGTGCAATTTTGATTGGGGTTGCATTGAATATGTAGATTGCTTTGTATTGTATTTGTATTGACATTTTACAATATTTGTTCCTCTAATCCATGAGCATAGAATGTTTTCCCATTTCTTTGTGTCTTCTTTAATTTCTTTCATAAGTTTTCTATAGTTTTTAGCATACAGATCTTTTACATCTTTGGTTAGGTTTATTCCTAGGTATTTTATGGTTCTTTGTGCAATTATACATGGGGTTAATTTCTTGATTTCTTTTTCTGTTCCTTCATTATTGGTGTATAGAAATGCAACTGATTTGATTTTGTATCCTGCAACTTTGCTGAATTCATGTATCAGTTCTAGCAGCCTTTTGGTGGAGTCTTTATTTCAGGTTTTCCCTGTCACATATCATGTCATCTATGAAAAGTGGGAGTTTAGCTTCTTTGCCAATTTGGATGCCTTTTATTTCATTTTGTTGTCTGAAAACTGAGGCTAGGACTTCTAACACTATGGTAAACAACAGTAGTGAGAGGGGACATCCCTGTCATGTTCCTGATCTCAGGGGAAAAGTTTTCAGTTTTTCTCCACTGAGGATGATATTAGCTGTGGGCTTTTCATATATGGCTTTTATGATGTTAAGGTATGTTCCTTCTATCCTGACTTTCTTGAGTGTTCTTTCTTACACCATACACAAAAATAAGCATTTTACCAAATTCTTTTTCTTCATATTGATAGAATCATGTAGTTCTCATCCTTTCTTCTATTAATGTGATGTATCACATTGATTAGTTTGCAAATACTGAACCTGCCCTGCAACCCAGGAATGAATCCCACTTGATCATGGTGGATAATACTTTTAAGATATTATTGAATTCAGTTTGCTAGAATATTGTTGAGAATTTTTGCATACATGTTCATCAGGGATATTGGCCTGTTATTCTCCTTTTAAGTGGGGTCTCTGTCTGGTTTGGGAATCAAGGTAGTGCTGGCTTCATAGAATGAGCCCAGAAGCTTTCCTTCCATCCTGTTTTTGGAAGAGTTTGAGAAGGAGAGGTATTAACTCTGCTTCAAATGTCTGGTGGATTTCCCCTGAGAAGCCATCTGTCTGAGGACTCTTATTGTTGGAAGATTTTTGTTAACTGATTCCATTTCTTTGCTCGTTATGGGTCTGTTGAACGTTTCTATTTCTTCCTGTTTGAGCTTTGGTAGTGTATGGGTTTCTAGGAATTTGTCTATTTCTTCCAGGTTGTTTATTTTGTTGGCATATAACTTTTCATAGTATTCTCTAAAACTTCTCTATATTTTTGTGGCATTGGTTGTGATCTCACCTGTTTAATTTGTGATTTTATCTATTTGGGTTCTTTCTCTTTTCGTTTAGGAAACTTTGGCTAGGGGGTATCAATTTTTGTTTTTGTTTTGTTTTTGTTTTTGTTTTTTTTAAAAAAAAGCTCTTAGATTCTTTGATCTGTTCTACTGGTTTTGTTTATTTGTTTTTGTTTTTGTTTTGGACTCTATACTGTTTATTTCTGCTCTAATCTTTATTATATCTTCTTCAGCTGACTTTTGGGTTTCTTTCTGTTATGCTTCTAGTTCCTTAAGTGTGTAGTTAGGTTTTGCATTTGGGATTTTTCTTGTTCTTTGAGATAGCCCTGAAATGCAATGTATTTTCCTTAGGACTGCCTTTGTTGCATCCTAAAGGGTTTGCACTATTGTGTTTTCATTATCATTTGTTTCCATATATTTTTAAATTTATTTTTAATTGCCTGGTTGACCCATTAATTCTTTAGTAGTATGTTCTTTAACCTCCAAGAATTTAGAGGCTTTCCAATTTTTTTCTTGTGGTTGATTTCAAGTTTCATAGTGTTGTGGTCTGAAAATATGCATGATATGATCTCAATTATTTTATATTTATTGAGGGCTGTTTTGTGACCCAATATGTGATCTATCATGTAGAATGTCCCATATGCACTGGAGAAGAATATGTATTCTGCTGCTTTTGGATAAATACTTCCGGATATATCTGTCAACTCCATCTGGTCCAGTGTATCATTTAAGGCCATTGTTTCTTTATTGATTTTCTGCCTATATAATCTTTCCATTGCTATAAAGGAGTAGTAAAGTCTCCTGCAATTACTGTATTCTTATCAATAAGATTGGTTATGTTTTGGTTTATATATTTGGGTATCCAAGTCAGGGTCATAAACGTTTACAATTGTTAGCTCTTCTTGATGGATAGACACCATAATTGTTATGTAATTTTCTTCTTCATCTCTTGTTACAGCCTTTAGTTTAAAATCTAGTTTGTCTGATATAAGTACGGCTACTCCAGCTTTCTTTGGACTTCCAGTAGCATGACAGAAGGACCCTGCTGACACATTGATTTCAGAAATCTGCTGTCCAGAACTGCCAATAAATAAACTTCGCAGTTTTTTAAAAGTTTTTTTAATGCTTATTTATTTTTGGAGAGAGAGGGCAAGAGGGGCAGAGAGAGGGGAAGAGAGAGACTCCCAAGCAGGTTCCACAGTCAGTGCAGAGCCTGATGCTGGGCAAGAACCCATAACTGTGAGATTATAATCTGAGCAAATCAAGAATCAGACACTTAGCTGACTGAGCCACCGAGATGCCCCTAAACTTCACAGGTTTAAATCACCTAGTTTATGATAATTTGTTACAGTAACTACAGGAAGCTAATACAACTATGCACCATAAAACCATTGATTTTCTTCTCAACTGATTTTGAAATTTGACAAAGATATGCTATCAGAGAATACATCCAAATATGCTTTATAGGAAGTAGGTATTTTCACTTTTCACTTCTAATATAGCACTCTAATTGCAGTAACAATATGATAAAGGTGAAGAATATTATAAACAATTATGTAAAGTAAAAAATTGCTGATAATTTAAATAATTATCCTGTTGCTAAATAGAAATTAAATTAAAATAAATTAAACATTTATTTAATTCAAATCCCTTAGAAATAGATAGGATACAATTAAATATCTTTTAATAATAGAACATTCATCTATTCACGTTTTTTATGAATAAATAGAAATTTTCATGAGCAACAAGCAAAGCTGAAGCTTTTTACCTAGCTTTCTACTTCTCATGTTATGGCCATTATAACTTTTATTTTATCATTATAAAAATTATAATGTCTCTTATTTATGCAATTGAATTTTGGCATTCTATCTATTGACATTTAGAAGTAAAGTTGCATTTTCCTCCACCAAAAAAATAAAATGATACAACTCCATTTTCTCACATTTTACAAATGAAATATATGATATAATTTTTTACAATTGTTAGCTAATTGTTAGGTAATTAATATTTGATGTGTTATAGATTTTAAGGGAGGGGGAGGAAGAGAGTGAAAACAGAAAAGAGGTTATTTTACTTCTTCTAAATTTTAAGGCCTAATTTATTAGTGTACCAAAGCAAATGAAAGTTCTACTAGAGATCTGTCCAGGCAAAGAGCATGCCTGGTTTTCTTTTGTTTATGGTGAGATCTTGAGTATGCCTAACAAGATGAAATAAAGAATCAAGAATGACTCTCTATCGAAATATTAATGAGAGGAGGGAGCTAAGATGGCTGTGTAGTAGGGGGACCCTAGGCTTACATTGTCCCTCAAACGTGACTTTAAGATAACCATTGAATCATTCTGAATATCCAAGCAATTGACCTGAAGACTGACAAAGCAAACTGCACAACTAGAAAGAGAGAAGGGCTCACACTAAGGAAGATAGAATTATGGATATGTAATTTGGAGGAGAAATGGATTGCAGGTGGTGCAGAGGAGAGGCAGCCCTGGTCACAGAGAAAGCCAAGAACAGAGAGCACAGGGATACACACAAGAATACTTCTACAAAACCATTGTCTGCAAAACCTAGAGGGGTTGATTTTCATAAGTTTTTGCAACCAGTGAAGCTCAAAACTGGAGTTTTAGATATCTTGTGGCTTTGCTGGTATAGAGACCTGAGGGCGCTGCCCTACTCCTGGAGAGAAGGCACGCAAACAACCTTGGGACAGATGGTGTGATCTGAGGACGACCTACATTACACAGGGAGAGACTGTTCATACTTCTTGGAGCACATCTATTGTTATGCCCAAGTTTTTAGTATCACCCCAAAAAAAGACCAGAGACTACCAGAGGACTGAGTAATGCCTGCAAAAGCAAAGGGCTTTATTATGGGCTTTAGCTCGGGCTCAAGACTCCACCAACCTGCTGGCCATGTGGGGAGAGCGCCCCAAACAAAGGCGGGGTAGGGCTTTTATGAGTTTGGGAAAGGGGAGTTACAGGAAATGATGACACAGGCACAGCGCTCCAATCCCTACCCCCCTTATCAATACTGGCAGTTGTGGGAGCCAATCACAACATTTAGATTATTGACCAATCAGAGTGGGCCCAGGACCCTTAGTAGGGCGTGACTAGGCCCACATCTAGAAAGGTCAAAGGTGTCAGCCGGCCTCTCTTGATTGGGCGCCACAGGAGTTGTCCCTCCTTAATGTGCGCCCTTTCATATGGAGAAGTTGGCACCTTCCCTTTAAGTACAGGGGAAGGCTGAATCAGACCTGCATCCTTACACTATGAAATGTGGCATTGGTTCTCCAGGGAAAAATAACTGATGAGCACCATTTCCCTCCTCCACTACTCAGCATAGGCACAGAAACACCTGCCAATGGTGGTTAACCTGGTCACTGATTGTTTAGCCTGCTTTGCTTCAAATCCCATGCTCCTGTGCTCTGGCACAACTACCTCTCTGGGTTAAGCTTGCATCAGTCCCAGTGCAGTGAGACCCTTTCCCAGAGGAACAGAGCAGGTCGCCACCATACCAGGTGCCTGAAATTTGGAGTTTTAAAAGTCAGCCTAATGTGCAATGAGCTGCTCCAGGCTGGCATACAACGCAGAGACATACAGTGTGAAAACAGCAATCCAAAAAATGCCTGGGATTCATGAGAGTAAATTATTTGCTCTTCTTAAAGTCTTAGAGAACAACAAGCATGTATTCCCCTCTCCTGAAACAAAGTAACTAGCTGCTGCCATTTCCTTCCCCTGCTCCTCAACCTAAACTAACTTCAGTAAATAGCACAATGCCAACACTGGCTGCATAAGTTGCTTATACCAACTTCTGCTTCACTTTGCTTTGGGGTACTGCTTTTTCTATGGCAGCGCACTGGACCCCTTCCCCAGAAAAACAGCACAAACCCATGCACACACTACATTTACTGAACATAGAATTCTACAAAGCATCATTTCTAGTGGCAATAGCATCAGGTCTCTTTTAGCAAGAAGACTAGAGCACATCTAGTTAAAACGTGCCTTACTCTGGCCAAGGTCCACATACTGCCCCTTGAAGGCAAGGAGAACCTCTGCAGATAACTAAGCTGAGTCAAAGAGCAGCCAAAACAAGGCAGCAGAGTGTATGCAGCACACAATAGAGACACTTTCTGAAGCATTAGGCCCTGGACACTACATGACCTCTTCTTCATGAAGCCATTACTCTCAGGAGCAGGAAACAAAAGGCCTTTCTACCAAACAGAAGAAAACAGAGACTAGGCAAAATGCCAGTGTGGAGGAATTCATTATAAATTAAAGAACAAGAAAAGGTCATAGCTATAGGTCTAACTAAAACAGATATAAGTCATATGCCTGATCCAGAATTTAAAGCAACTATGGTAAGGATACGAGCTGTGCTTGAGAAAAGCATGGAAGACACCAGGAAGACCCTTACTGCAGAGAAATGCGGAGAAATGAAAAACGCAATAACAGATTTGAAGCAGTCTGGACGTAATGATCACAAGAATGGAAGAAGCAGATGAAAGAATAAGTGATGCAGAACATAGAATAATGAAAAATAATGAAACTGAGCAAAAGAGAGAAAAATTACAGATCACAAGAATAGACTTAGGGAGCTCAGTGGCTCTATCAAACATACTAATATTTGTATCCTAGGAATTCTGGATGAAGAGAGACAAAAGGGGACAGAGGGTTTATTTCAGGAAATTATAGCTGTAAATTTCTCTGATTAGGGGAAGGAAATGGACATTCAAATTCAGGAAGCAAAGAGAGCTCCATAAAAATGAACAAAAGCAGGCCAATATCAACACACATTGTAGTTGAGTTTGCAAAATGTAGTAATAAAGAAAAAGTCCTAAAAGCAGCAAAACAAAAGCAGCACCTGTGTGGCTCAGTTGGTTAAGCATCTGACTTCAGCTCAGGTCATGATCTCACAGTCCATGAATTCAAGCCCCATGGTAGTCTCTATGCTGACAGCTTAGAGCCCAGAGCCTGCTTCAGTTTCTGTGTCTGCTTCTGTCTCTGCCCCTCCCTCACTTTCATTCTCTCTCTCTCTCTCTCAAAATGGTAAATAAACAGTAATTTTTTAAAAATCAGCAAGACAAAATAAGTCCCTAATATATAAGAGAAGGCCCGTAAGGCTAGCAGCACATCTCTCCACAGAAATTTGTCAAGGTAGAAAAGAGAGGCAGTATATTCAGCATGCCAAATGGCAAAAGTACACAGTCAAGAATATTCTATCCAGCAGGTTATCATTCAGAATAGAAGGAGAGATCAAGAATTTCCCAAACAAATGAAACCTAAAGAAGTTCTTGACCACTAAAGTATCCCTGCAAGAAATATTAGAGGGTACTCTTTGAGTGGTAAAAAAGAAGAAGAGCTATAAACACTAGAAGGAAACAGAGAAAATCTCTAGAAACAACAACACAAATAATAAAATGGCAATAAATACATATCTATCAATAATTACTCTGAATGTAAAAGAACTAAACATTCCAATCAAAAGACACAGAATGTCAGAATGGATTTAAAAAAAAGACCCATCTATATGTTGCTTACAAGAGACCCATTTTAGGCCTAGAGATATCTGCAAATTAGAAGTGAGGGTTGGAGAAACATTTATCATGCATATGGACATCAAAAGCTGGTGTAGCAATATTTATATCAGACAAACTACATTTAAGCCAAAGACTGTACAAGATGAAGAAGGACACTATATCATAATAAAAGGGTCTATCCAATAAAATCTAACAATTGTAAATATTTAGGCACCCAACTCAGAACACCCAAATGTTATAAAAGAATTACAAACATAAAGTAACTCGTTAATAATACAATAATAGTAAGGGACTTTAGCACCTCTTTTACATCAATGGACATATAATCTAAGAAGAATATCAACAGGGAAACAATGGCTTTGAATGACACACTGGACTAGATGGATTTAATAGAATATTCAGAACATTTCATCTTATAGCAGCAGAATACACATTCTTTTCAATTATACATGGGATATTTCTCCAGAATAGATCACATACTAAGTCACAGATCTGGCCTAAACAAATACAAAAGGATTGAGATTGTACCATTCATCTTTTCTGAGCACATAAACATGAAACTTAAATTCAACCACAAGAAAAAAAATGTGGAAAGACCATAAATACATGGGGATTAAGAATGAATGGGTCAACCAAGAAATTTAAGAAGAAATAAAAAATTACATGGGAACAACTGAAAATGAAAACACAATGGTCCAAAACCTTTGGGATGCAGCAAAACAGTCATAAAAGGGAAGTATAGAGAAATATAGGCCTACCTCAAGAAGCAAGAACTATCTCAAATAAACAACCTAACCTTATATCTGAAGGAACGAGAAAAATAATAACAATGCCTAAAGCCAGAAGAAGGGAAATAATAAAAATTAGAGCTGAAATAAATGATATGGAAACAAAACAAAACACAATAGAATAGATCAATGAAACCAGGATCTGGTTCTTTGTAAAATATTAGTAAAATTGATAAACTACTAGCCAGATTTATTAAAAAGAAAAGCGAATGGACCCAAATATATAAAAATTACAAAAGAGAGAGGAGAAATCACAACAAATCCCAGAAAAAGTAAGAATAGTTATAAGAAAATATTATGAAAGATTATATGTCAACAAATTGGGCAATCTGGAAGAAATGGATAAATTCCTAGAAACATATAAACTGACAAAGCTGAAACAGGAAGAAATAGGGAACTTGAAGAGACTTATACTCAGCAAAGAAATTGAATTAGTCATCAAACATCTCCCAACAAACAAAAACGTCTAGGGTCAGATGCCTGGCTTCCCAAGCGAATTTTACCAAACATTTAAAAAAGAGTCAATGCCCATTCTTCTCATACTATTTCAAATGATAGAAATTTTAAAAACCTTCCAAATACAATCTATGAGACCAGCAATACCTGACTCCAAAACCAAAGACTCCACTAAAAAAGAGTACTGCAGGCCAATATCCCTGATGAACATGGAAACATAAATTTTCAACAACATACTAGCAAGTTGAATCCAACAGTACATTAAAAGAATCATTCACCATGATCAAAAGGGATTTATTCCTGGGCTGCAGGGTTGGTTCAATAATTACAAATTAATCAGTGTGATATACCACAATAATAAAAGAAAAGATAAGAGCCATATGAACCTCTCAATAGATGCAGAAAATCATTTGACAAAATACTGCATCCATTAATTATAAAAGCCCTCAATAAAGTAGGGATAGAGGGAACATACCTGAACATGATTAATGCTATATACCAAAAACTCACAGCTGATATCATCCTCAACTGAGAGCTTTTCCTCTATGGTCAGGAATAAGATAAAGATTTCCACTTTCACATTGGTATTTAACTAGTGCCAGAAGTCCTAAACTAAGCAATCAGACCAAAAAAAAAAAAAAAAAAAAGGAAAAGAAAAGAAAAGGAAAAGCATCCAAATCAGCAAGGAAAAAGTCAAACTTTCATTATTTGCAGATAACATGATACTCTATATCAAAATCCAGACTCCACCAAAATATTGCTAGAATTGATAGACAAATTGAGTAAAGTCCTAGGATACTAAATTAATGTACAGAAATTGTAGAATTTCTAAAAACCAGTAATGAAGAAGAAAGAGAAATCAAGGAATCCAACCCTTTTACAACTACACCAAAACCCATAAAATACTTAGGAATAAACCTAGTCAAAGAGGTAAAATATCAGTACTCCTAAAACTAGTAGAACACTGATGAAAGAAATTGAAGAGGACACAAAGAAATGGAAAAACATTCCATGCTCATTGCTTGGAATAACAAGTATTGTTGAAATTTCTATACTACCTAAAACAATCGATACATTTAATGTGTTCCCTATCAAAACACCACCAGCATTTTTCATAGCACTAGAACAAACAAAGAATAACAGCTACAAAAGATCCCAAATAACCAAACCAATCTTGAAAAAGAAAAGCAAAGCTGGAGGCATCACAATTCTGGACTTCAAGTTATATTACAAAGCTGTAGTGATCAGGCAGTATGGTACTGGCACAAAAACAGACACACAGATCAGTTGAACAGAATAGAAAACCCAGAAATTGACCCACAAGTGTATAGTCAATGAATCTTCAACAAAGCGGGAAAAAATCCAATGGAAAAAAGATTGTCTCTTTGTGTTGGGAAAATTAGACAGTAATATGAAGAAGAATGAAACTGGACCACTTTCTTAAACCATTATTATTTTTATGGATGAAATGGATCAGAGACCCAAATGTGAGACAGGAAACGTATAAAATCCTAGAGGAGAACATAGGCAGCAACCTCTTTGACTTTAGCGATAGCAACTTCTTACTAGATATGTCTACTGAGGCAGTAGAAACAAAAGAAAATATAAACTAGTGGAACTTTATCAAGATAAAACCATTTTCTGCACATTGAAGGAACCAATCACACACACACAAAAAAAAACCCTTTGGAATGGGAGAAGATATTTGCAAATAACATAGCTGATAAAAGGTTAGTATCCAAACTCTATAAAGAACTTATCAAACTCAACACTTCAAAAAGAAATAATCCAGTTGAGAAATGGGCAAGAGACATGAACAGACACTTTTCCAAAGAAGATATTCAAATGACAGACACATGAAAAGATGCTTGACATCATTCATCATCAGGTAAATACAAATCAAAACTACAATTGTAAATCACCTCACACTAGTCAGAATGGCTTAAATTAACAACATAGGAAATCTGTTGGTGAGGGTACAGAGAAAGGGGAACCCTCTTACACTGTTGGTGGGAATGCAAATTGGTTCACTTATGTTCCTTAAAACATTAAAAATAGAACTACCCTATGACCTAGCAATTGTACTACTAGATAATTACCCAAAGGATATAAAAATATTCATTCAGAGGGACACATGCACCATAATGTTCATAGCAGCATTATTAACAAGGGCCAAAATTATGGGAAAAGCCCAAATGTCTCCATCAACCAATGAATGGATAAAGGAGATGTGGTGTACACACACAATGGAATATTACTCAGCCATGAAAAAGAGTAAAATCTTGACATTTGCAATGATGTGGGTGGAGCTAGAGAGTACTTTGCTAAGTGAAGTATTTAGAAAAAGATAAATAACATATGATTTCACTCATAGGTGTAATTTAAAAAACATAACAGATAAACATAGAGGAGAATAAAAGGAAAGGCAAACCAGAAAACAGATTCTTAATTTCAGAGAACAAACTGAGGGTTACTGGAAGACAGAGCTCATCATAAGTGAATTATGATGAGCTCTGCCTGTTATATGTCACTAAATTCTGCATTTGAAGCTAATATTGCACTGTATATTAATTAATTAGAATTTCAATAAAAACTTGGGTCACAAGAGAAATAGTGAGTAGAAACAGTCTTTATAATAGTTTGTAAGACTGTGTTGACCAATGATGACTCCTTTCTTTTTCATTGTACTTATGATGGCTATAAAATAGAAATAACATTCAAAAACATAAAACTGAGCCTAGCATTTACAAAGGATCATAGTGTAATCATATGTGACTTTAAGGAAGTATAAATCTTAGAATAATGCTCTCGAATAGAAATATAATACAAGCTACATATATAATTTAAATATTTTAGTAGCTACATTTACAAAAGTAACAAAAAACAAATGAAACTAAATTTAATATATTTTAACTCAATATATCTAATTTCAATAGGCAGTCAAAATAAAATTATTAACCAGATACTTTATATTATTTTACTTATGTTTTTATATTAAATCTTCAAATTCCAGTGTACTTACGGCACATATCTGTTTGGTCTAGCCACATGTCAAATGCTTAATATGTACACATGGTGGGTGACTCCACAAAAGATAGTAGCTAAGACTTAGGTAATGAAATATTTTTTCTGGTATTACAAAACAAAAAAAGGACAAAAATAATGGTGTAATAAATTTGCAGAACTGGATTTTTTTAAGACTACTGAGGAGTAAAGATTAACTATATGGCTACTTTTTTAAAGATCTCATTTATCATTTTAGTGACTACTTTCTAAACAGTGACGATAGCTTAGAAAATAATCTCTGTCATTAGTCTTGTTTTCTTTGCTGTAACATTTAAATGTCCTAAATTTACCTGGAATTACACATATACAGATGAGAAAGAGTATGTGTCGGGTGTGGGAAAGTTAAGATAATCTCAGAAAATGAAAACATATTTACATGTAATACTTGTATTTTCATTATTTCAGCAGACTATATTGACTATATCAGAGTAATAAATCTGTGGAATACCACAAATCTTTATCTCCATAGATGTTAATGAATCTCACAGTGATATTTACATTTGAAACTTATTAATGTAGAATTACACAAACTAAGTTGTGTTCTATAATTACCAGGGAGTTTGGCATCTCAAGGTATCCTTTAAAAATTTATTTGATAAAAGAATCTTCAAATCACTTTATAAATCTGATTTTAATATTAAGACTATAACTATACTGTTATACTTTCTTTGTCATAAAGGTAATTTGATATTCCACACAACTAGGTCCTAAGTACAAATATATTCCTATTTTTTAAAGTTTACTTATTTCTTTTGAGATAGAGAGCGACAGTGGGGTAGGGGCAAAGAGAGAGGGACACAGAGGATTCTAAGCAGGCTCTAAGCTGACTGCAGAGAGCCCAATCTAGGGCTCGAACTCGTGAACTCTGAGGTCATAATCTGAGCTGAGATAAAGAGTCAGTCATCTAACTGGCTGAGCCACCCAGCTGCCCCTCTTCTTTATATTGTATCTTTGGAACCTGTAATACCTCCCATCCTCTCCCTTACTACACCCCACCAAGAAAATGGTATTAGCTGCTTAGGTTCCTAGAACATTGCACAAAAACTTATTAAATCATCTAACCCCTAAGTATGATAGAGGCCTTGAAAAATATCCTTCTCTGTTTCTGAAAATAAAGTTACCGTTTACCCAACCCATCACTCCATCTTGAGCCATTGAACAACATAAATGGTTATTCTCCTATCTTTAAATATATGTTGGTTACTTCATGCTGCTAAGACAAGGAATCTGATTGGGTAAGGGAAAAATGAACATTTATTAAACATGTACTTTATGTCAGCTAACTTTCTCGTTATGTTTACACATATTTTCTCATTTAATTCTCTAAAGCTTTTATCAGGTAAGTATACTTTATATTAACAGAGAAACTTGGAGTGCCTGGATGGCTCAGTAAGTTAAGGGTCTGAGTCTTGATTTGGGGTCCGGTCATGATTTCACACTTCATGAGACTGAGACCTGTGTTGGGTTTCATACTGACAATATGGAGCCTGCTTGGGATTTTGTCTCTCCCTCTCTCTCTCTCTCCATCTGCCCCTCTCCTCCTTGTTCTCTCTCTCTCGATCTGCCCCTCTCCTCCTTGTTCTCTCTCTCTCGATCTGCCCCTCTCCTCCTTGTTCTCTCTCTCTCTCGATCTGCCCCTCTCCTCCTTGTTCTCTCTCTCTCTCGATCTGCCCCTCTCCTCCTTGTTCTCTCTCTCTCTCTCTCTCTCTCAGAAATAAATACACTTAAAACATAAATAGAAACTTTATTAAGGAAAACTAAAGCTCAAAAATTTATTTTTCCAAGGTTAGACTTTTGGTAAATGTCATATTTGAAATCCAGGACTGACTAAGGAGAAAATGAATCTTTTCATTATATGATTTTCATTATATTATATTGTCATTATAAAATATAATGGAAAATCTTCCTTCCACTATATTATCTCTCCAAGAGGTTTTTTAGGTATTTGGAAAAATCAAATCTGCTTTTATATTAGCAGAGGTAGGCGTGTTCTACTCCAGGCAGAACAAAAATCTGGACTTTAATTTTTTTTTTAACTCCAGTCAGGTCACTGTCATTTCACATATTTGCCTTTATGAGCTCTGAGGATTAGCCTTCCTTCATCAATGCCCATGTTTAGTACGCTGCTTCTGCTTCAGGCCAGACCTCTGTAGTCCTCATGCTCTTGTTAGATAACATGCAGTTTATAGAGTTTCCCCTGCTCTCTTTTCCAAAGGATACACCCAACTGATGTTTCAAGAACTTTTATATTGCTATAACACACAGTCCAAAATAGGTATATGGTTAAAAACCTCCTCATAATAATCTATCCCCTTGTTTTCTGTTGTTTTTGTTTTTGTTTTCAGTTAGACCTTACAGAAAACAGCATAAATGAAATGGGAAGTTTGGGGGTATATACAGCCCTGAGTTATATTAAAATATATTACCCAGAAAGTCATCGATTGAAAGAAGTTTGGGTTATAAAGTTGGTAAAGATTATTATGTCTTACGCTTGTTGGAGAGAAACAGAATGAGGATAGAAGACAATACAAAATGGGTCTTCAAAAATGTCCTAAATATGGGACAGAATGAGGAATAGCTAAGGAAATTGTTCTAGACTGTATGTCACCTTTGTGTAAATGGGAAAAAAGCACAGCTTTCTCTCAGGTGTAGCTCTGTGCCAGGACCCACAGCCCGGTCACTGGGGCTTTAGCTGTGTTTCAGCCACACTGACGCCTTGCACAGTGAGTAACCTGTGGAACTGTATGTGGTGGCCCTCCATCCCTCTCTCCCTCTCTCCATCTACATCTAACATCCCAGCAGCATATACCTTATCTTGGATTGGCATTTCATTAAAACAAGCAGGTGCGGGGAAAAGGAAGAAAAATATAAAATAAAAAATAATGGAAGTAAAACAAGACGGTTTCTTGGACATTTTATTTAACTAAGTATTATTAATATGTGGAGAACTATGTAAATCAGTCATCCATGACTCAGCACTACCTGCAGTTTAAATATATATATTTCAAAAATATCAATATTATTATACTTTTTATGTTATAAAATATTTAAAATGTTACTAATATTATTCTCAAGAATGGAAAGATTTTATAAAGTGTTTACTTCTGTGTACATGTATATATACACAAGACACTAGACATAAGCAAAAAATATTATAATAAAAAGGAATTGTATCTCTGTCAGTTAGCATTTGCAATATGTAAGACCCAGAACTCTTACAAAGTCATCAGAAACAGTACATATTCTTAGTGACTTTAAAATCCATATTGAAAAACTAAAAAGAACTGTAAAGGTATACATTGTTAAATTGAAAGTGACGTAATTAACTTCTAAAAGGCTAAAGATGTACAGATGCACTGGTATGTTAAACCAATAACTGGTAACATAATTGAAAAAAATTAAATAACTGTGTAAAATGACATATAGGGGGCTTAAGAATTTTAATTGAAAATATTCCACATATTCCTTATTTCCATGTTATGACAGGGGGTAAAGACCTCATTGAATATGGATCCACATTTATTTTTTAATACACCCATGAATTACAATATTAATTCATTTAAAGAGGAACAAGAAATAAAATATTTTGTGAAGCTTAGTGTTTTTGGTTTGTTTTTCCCAAGTTCTTACCTGCATCTAATTAGGATATTTTCTTGTGCAACTCAAAACTGTTAGATCTCTCTGATGCATTCTATGTTTAGATTTCATAGAAACAAACTTTTTTCAATAAAATATTTATTGGCCTAATATTTGATTAAAACTTAAAATTCCAGTGAGAAATGCAAATGAAATGAGCCACATTTTTGTGTGTTGAAATAAACACAATCAACTGTTGTCCAGAATACAGTTTATTTGATGGTAATTGAAGTACATGAACATGTTAAAGTGTAACTTCCTAGCTGCAGACATTCAATGAGACATGGGCCTGGATCATATTGTACAGTTTTTTAGTTTGTGACCTCTGTTAAATGGAGTCTTTAAGAGAACTTTTGCTAAAATCTTAAAGGATCAAAGCCTAGCAAGGGTATTTCAGGAAGCCTTCATGAATTATTTCTTTAATATGTTTTACTAGGTATATTTACATCTTAAATGACAAATCAAACTCAAAGAATCAAGAGAAAAACTACTAATAAACTTAAAATGATTTATTGGTGTATATAACTGGGAAGCTCCGGAACTTACTTTCAGACGCTTTAATCCAAATTATGAACTAATTGCACTATGATTATTTGTTCCAGTCCTTGGGTCTGTTTTGCTTTGTATTAATTCTCTTCTCCAGCAATTTTCCCCATGTTAATAGCCAAAAATATCTGGGGGATACAATTTTTTCACAGCAGACAATCCCTGTGAAAAAGTCTGTTCCTGATTGTTCCAGGAAAAATCTAGTAAGACTCTCTGGCTGGGCTGGAATCACATATATAGTCTTCACAATTCACTCTGACTAGGAGAGGGATTTTGTTGTTCATCTGGAGCTCCACCACACCCTGCCCCTGGAAAAGAGTTCTCCTTGAACAGCTTGGACTGCCAAAGGGAATGAGTGTGTCTCTACAGAGAGGCTGGGACAAGAAAAAAGCACCCTTTATCCAAAGAAGTGTGGCTTTAACTAACCTTCTTTGAAGTTATTTGT
Organism: Suricata suricatta; assembly: GCF_006229205.1. Classification (NCBI taxonomy): domain Eukaryota; kingdom Metazoa; phylum Chordata; class Mammalia; order Carnivora; family Herpestidae; genus Suricata; species Suricata suricatta. Next base: position 32,835,969 of record NC_043714.1, read on the forward strand.
GTAGCACATGGGCAGAATTAGCCAGGAGACTGGCCCCTTTTGGACGCAGATATGCTTTGTCTTCTTTGTGATTTTATGTCTTCATGACCCTAAATCATCTCTGCTGCTGTATCACACTATAAACTGCATCAGACCTATCATTTCCTGGTACCTAAATAGGCCTAGCTACTTTTAAGTTTGGTCTTTAAATTGCATATCTTCCTCTATATTTCTCAGAGACAATGTTTCTTTTTGTTTGTTTGTTTGATTTGAGAGAGAGAATATACATGCATGGGTACATGTTAGAGAAAGAGAAAGAAAATTCCAAGCAGGTTCCGTGCTGTTAGCAGAGACCCAGACATAAGGCTTGATCTCATAAACCCTGAGATCATGAACCCAGCCAAAATCAAGAGTTGAAATCTTAACCAGTTGAACCATCCAGGCATCCCTCAGAGGCAATGTTTCTAATGATATTGTGTCATGTATTTATATTTGTAACTGACTTTATATGGGTTCATGAAATATAATCCCTTGCATGAATGTCCTGGAATCTCTAGAATGACCCTTGATCAGGATAATTATAAGAAGAGTTTTCAGGTTTCCAAAGTTTGAACAAAGCAAAAATCAATGTATCTATACCAGCAGTATCTATCTATCTATCTATCTATCTATCTATCTATCTATCTATCTATCATCTATCTATCTACCTATCATCTATCTATCATCTCAAGTGTCTATTATCTCCTGGACTGAGCAACACCTGGAAGATGTTCCCATTATTAAAAGCAAATTATTCACTTGTACACTGTCTCCTTAAAGCACCACATCAGTGCTTTGAGATAATCTATTTTTTTAAAAAATGATAGCTTGTTCCAAGGTGCCAGTGCTTTTGTTTTAACCATTTCTCACTGGTATGTGTGCGTTAGATATGCACACAATTCTATATCCTCCTAAGTCGAAAGCCACACTATTAGTTTTATGTCTTTAGATATTGTCACTACTGAACTTACATCCTTGGCAAAATACGTTTTGGATCACAACCGAATGTTTATTCAAGGTTTTCCATGCTACTAGTTATAAGAAAAGGAGCAGATCTTAGTTCCTGTGAATGTAGTGGAGATTTACATTGCTCTTAAAAAGAAGAGAAAAATAAAACTCTGCTGGGTGCAGTCTATTCCCACCTATAGTATTCTTACTTACTATTTTAATTATGTGCATGTCTACATGCAAATGATAGCCACGTGAGTCATTAATTATTCATAAGTTTATGTGTTGACTTTAAACTGTTATTTGCATGTTTTTATTAAATCTAGCATTTTGGAAGACTAAAGACTTTTACTGCATAAAAGTCTTTTATTGAATTAAGACAAATCTTAGATTAGGAGAGGGCATCTCTGTCAAAGACCTATATTTCCCTTTTGGTCTCTGTAGAAACCTTTAAATTACAGGAGCTTTTAAGAGATAGTTATAGCTCAGAGAAGAATATGGGCGTTGACATAAATTTAGGCTTACGTGTTATAGTAGTAGAACTACTTAACCATCTCAAATGGCATACTTTTTATTTTTTCAATTATTTTATTATTTAATTATTTAGAATGTTTGCAATGGTAGTACTATTTTCTGATTTTATTTTAACATTAAGTCAATTCTTCACCCAGAAGGCTGGGCAAGGCTTTATATTAAAATGTCATATACTTAAATTCTGTTTCAGAGAGGACAAAGCGATATTGAACTTGAGAGGTTTGCTTCTTTTTTGCACCTGCTGTATTAATATTAATCCACTATGTTTGTTTGACAAATACTATTTAGAAAATATTTCTGGAACTTATCTTGAGATCATGTTTGCCATAGAATATGAAAAATAAATCAAATTTGAGTTGCTATCCAATAATAAATGACATGTTTCTGAATAATGTGATAATAATTATTTAGAATTTTATACAGAATCATTTTGTTTATATGCTTAAGTAGTTATTTTCAAGAAGCATTTTGGCTCCTTATTTATTCATGTTACTGATCAAATATTTAAGTCACAGTTTTAAAAAGAAGAAATATACATTACTTAAGCAAATATTTCAAACATGACAACTATCAATAGTTTTTAATGCAAGAATATCACAAGAACATCTCTTAACAAACCATCTCAACCACCCATTTAGTGTCCTGCATAAACTGCCTTCGTGATGTTTTTGTTTCTCACAGGGAGATCTGATACCTTAGACTTTGTTCTTATGCTCTCTTTGATTTAAAGTTACCTGAAGATTTTTTTACATTACTTGTTTAACAAAATAGAAAAATATAGGGGAGCCCAGGTGCTTCAGTCAGTTAAGCATCTGACTTTGGTTCAAGTCATGATCTCATGGTTTATGAGTTCAAGCCCCATGTCAGAGCCTGGAACCTGCTTCAGATTCTGTGTCTCCCTCTTTCTATGCTCCTCCCCGGCTTGCTCTCTCTCTCTCTCAAAAACAAAATTAGAACTTAAAAAAAAATTTTAAGCCCGCAGGGCCTAAAAAAATAGAAAAAAATAGATTACATAGGTATATAAATTCACATTTCTAACATTTCATTTAGTTACTTTTCTTATACAATCACAGTAGGGAACACATGTCAACAACAGAAATAATTTGAATAATGGTACATCGAGAAAAAATTTGTCCTACCCCCTCCCATTTTCTATCTTGTGTTTTCTAGTGTAAACTGTTGTTTTTTGTTTTGTCTGTTTGTCTCAGAAGACTGAGATAGCACAGCATCCTTTTCTAGAATATTAGAAAAATCCTTACTGAGTGCCAGAAGCACACTGTAATAATAGTATGAATATTTTAATGTGCCTAAAATTAATTTGATTACATTTTTAAGTAGCAGATGATACCAATGCTATCTTTCAAATTTAGTTTAACATGGAACTTAAAACTGACAAAGATAATATAAATATATATAACATATTAAAAAAGAGACTAGGAATCTTAAATGTGAATATCAATATAAAAATCCTAAAAATTATATTGGAAAACATAAGTAAGCAGCGCTTTAAAGAATAATGTGCCAAAAAAATTTCTTTCTAGAAACTGAATGAGAACTCAATATATTTTTAAAAGCCTTTAGTCTATTTAACTAAACTATAGATCAAAAGTAGAACCATACCTGTGTTCATGACAGCTAAAAAAAAGCCTTTGAGGAAATTCTGACACAAATTCCTTATGAAATGAAAATAGATGAAAAGTTTTTAAACATGGTAAAATTATCTGGATCTTAAAAATTAAGTTAACTATATTTAACAGTAAATACCGGGGCGCTTGGGTGGCTCAGTCAGTTAAGTGTCCGTCCAGCTTCAGCTCAGGTCATGATCTCACGGTTCGTGGGTTCAAGCCCCACTTCAGGCTTTGTGCTAACAGCTAGCTCAGAGCCTGGAGCCTGCTTCAGATTCTGTATCTCCCTCTCTCTCTGACCCTCCCCTGCTCTCACTGGCTCTCTCTATCTCTCAAAAATAAATTAAAAGCATAAAAAATTTTTTAAAAACCAGTAAATACCAGTGATGAACTTACTACCATGTTAGTTTATTATTTAAGTTTATATTGAAATTCCAGTTAGTTAACACAGTACAATATTAGTTTCAGGTAATCACAAATAGTGATTCAGTACTTCCATATAACATTTTTAAATGTAACATTTTAAATAAAATAAGTAAATAGCATGAACTTGTAAAAGGGGGAGGTAAAATGATGATTATTTACTTATTATTTTATTGTATACTTGAATATTTGTGAAGTCAATAAGAAAATTATTAGGAATTATGGAATTTGGTGAAACTGTTGGTGGCAAGATTAATATTTAAATTTATTTTACAAAACTACTTATAAAATTTAAGGAAAGAAAAGTTACACATATAATATAACCAAAAATATTAAATATCTAGAAATACACTTAATAAAAAGTATATATAAATGTCAACTCAGCTACATAAAATAAGACAATGAATGAGATAAAACTTATTCTTGAATAGGAAAACACATTACTGCAAATCATATATGCAGATGTATATAGATGTTCAAGAAATACTGAAAAGTGAAAAAGTGCCAGAATGTGTATAGAGATTGCTTTTAGTCGTGTATAATTATTTACTAAATCATATCCATATATAATTATATAACTATAGAAATATTCATTAATATTAATTTGTATTATATACATATACATTATGTAGTATAATATACACTTAAGAGCATCACTGGAGGAGAGTGACCACGTAGGTTTGAATTACTATTTGTGAGGTATTGGACAAATCATGTAACTTCTCTGTGCCTCATTTTTCTCCTTTGTAAGTAGGGATAATAATAGTACTTATCTTTGAGGGTTGTTATAAGAATTTTCTCTTGTGATCGGTCTGGCTTGAAGTATATTAATTTTATTGATCTCAATCAGCTTTGGGCTCGTTGATTTTCTATATTTTGCTATATTCCATTTCATTGATCTCTACTCCTATTGTTATTATTTCCTTTTTTCTTCTTATGTTGAGTTTAATATGCTCTTATGGTGTCTGAAGGTAGAAAGAGAGGTGGTTGTTCTAAAACCTTTTTCTTTTTTTAATATAGCCATTTAAGTCCATTTAAAAAGTACATAAGCTATTCCCTCTGTGTTCAGGTGTACTGCACAATTGTTGGTTCTTGATCTTTGTTTTCATCCCACTCAAAATGCTTAGTAATTTTCCTCTTGACTTCTTTTTGAGCCATAGTTTTTTTTTTTTTGAAATATGTTATTAAGCTTCCAAATATTTTTTCCAGTAATTGATTTTAAATTTAATTCTATTTTGTTTGAAGAACATATTTTATATGATGTAAATTCCCTTAAGTTTGTTGAGACTTGTTTTATGGTCCATAATATGGTCTATGTGGTAGTGTTTCATATGCACTTATAAACAACTTGTATTCTGCTATTATTGGGTGGAAATTTTGCTTCAATCAAACCTGGACTATGTTGAACATTTTTTTTCCCTAAATAGTCAGTCTTTTTTGATGTACCCAAGTTACAAGTATGTTAGGCCCATTGAACTTGTACATTATTTCACTATTGCACTGTCCTGTGTGTGTGAGTGTGTATGTGTGTGTGTGATTCTTCTCTGTTCTATTTTGAATTCTTTCCATTACTATGTCTTCATTTTATTAATATTTTTCTGCACTGCCTAATCTATTACAAATCATATCCATTGAATTTTTCATATCAGACATTCTAGTTCTTATCTCTAGAAATTAGATTTAGATCTCTTGTAGCCACAGGAAGAATGCATTTTCTCTCTAAAGGAAATGAGTTATCTATCTGTCTGTATCTATCATCTATCTAATGCAGAAAGTTAACATAATTTTACCTAAATTTATTCTAATACTTTATTAGGAAAACAGTGTTCTGTGAGAAATAAATTAATAATGAAAATTGTAGAGTTTGAAAATAATAGGGACGAGATTAACCAATCAGGAAAAAGATTCTACATAGCCTATAAATGTTTATACACATACATATATTTTGTAAATGTTCATACTTTGATAATATGGGTCTGCATAACTTATTTTGATGACTTTTAAGTGAATCATGTCTTTTTTCTTTTTGAATAATTACACTTTTAAAATGATTTGAACAAATTAAAAAAATATTTATATCCTCCAGCTTGAAAGCCTCTTAGGCTAGTGACACATTTCAAAATCAAGTCCAGATTTCACACCATATGAACAAAAAAATATTGAGTGTCTTCTTGCTTTTTGCATTGCATGACATTGGTTAGATGTGCTTGTAACTCCAAAAGAGAAAAAACAAAAATAAAAATATATTTGTAACCCAGTAACATTTAGCTTTCCTATACCTGCTTAACTTTTCATTATTTATCTTATCTAGGTAACTATATTTCAAGCTTTTTAAAAGCATAATAAATACTGTTATATGCATGAAAATAGGATGTGCTAATAGTTTAATTAAATGAAATAATTAAACTGGTTACTTTTGTTTCAATAGTTGCATTTTTACATAAGAAATGCAATAAAATCATGTCTTCAAACTTGATAATAACATATTTTCAACAACTCTAAAAATTTAACTAAAAACATATCTAAGATTTTTCTCATCTCTGTAAACACATCTGGTGTGATTATAATTCTGGAGTTTAAATAGAGAAAAATTACTTTGTCAAAGTTAAAATTATGTACCATCTCTCTTAGGTCAATGATTGATTAACATTATTTCAAAAACTGAAGGAATTTTTGTTGATAGGAAATTGTGTGTGTGCATCTGTGTGTTACTCGGGATATGTTTCAATGGAGGGAAAAATGAGAAAAATATTAGTAACTCAAGTTAAATCTTAATACCAATCTGTTTTCTGTTGCTGTGGTAAAAAACACAAAATGTGAGACTCACGTGACTTTTAGGGTACAGTTTTGTCAACTACATACACAGTGCCGTACAGCAGATCCCTGAGCTGCCTTGTTTGTGACAAGTTGCTTTTATTTGCTGCTTTATGAATTCTGTCTTGTGACTTTTTATTATGATTTTCCTTGGAGTTAATTGCGTTCTTGAATATATATTCATTTTTTTCTCAAAATCAAGAAGTTTTTAGTCATTAGTCCTTAACATGGAGTCTGCCCCTTTCTCTTTTCATCTCTTTTTGGAACTCCTATAATATGCATGTTGTTCTATTTGATGGTGTCCTACAAGTCCTTCAGACTCTCTTCATTCTTTTTTATTATTTTTAATTTAGGTCCTGTGCCTCAGTAATTTCACAAGCACTATCTTCAAGTTTGCTGATTTTTTCTGTTGTTTGGTCAAGAGCTGTAAAGTCTGTTGGATGAAATTTTCAATATACTTATTTTATTATTTAGTTCTAGAATTTCAGTTTGGTTCTTCTTCATTGTTTCTCTCTCTAATGATATTCTCATTTTGTTCATATATCATTTTCCTGATTTCACTTAATTGCCTATCTGTGATCTTTTAAATTCATTGAACATCTCTATAATATGTGTTTTGTGTTTTTTTCCCCCTATGTCTGAACTTTCATACATCTCCACTCCTTTAGGGTCAGTTTCTTATGACTTAATGTGTTTCTTTGAATGGTCCACATCCACCTGGTTCTTTGTATATTTTATTATTTTCTGTTGGAACTTCAGAATTAAAAAAATCAGTAACTTCTTTAGTCTGCATCATAGATTTTCCATAGGCAGGTTTTTCTTCAATCAGCCCAAGTGGATGGATATTCTAGGGCTTTTTGAAGCCTTTTCTGGGGATATATTCTCTTCGGGTTTATATGCATAATCTCCTTATTGAAAAGGTTTGTCAAGTTCTCTACCCAGTGCCTGTCTGTAGT
>NC_043714.1:32843386-32844947 GCF_006229205.1 Suricata suricatta
TATACAGTACACACAATTCTTCTGCACATTAGAGTCTTGCATAAGCTAACACCGTAATAAAAACCTAAGCCAAAAGCATGAAAAAGTTGTTAGAACTTTTATAAGAAGTAAACTTATAGCATGTGTTAAGAATGATATAATTATACACATTGATGAAATACTTCTAATTCAAGAATTTTTCCTAAGGAAATAATCAGTAAATAGTTAGGTGCATTAACTATTCAAAACTGAGCATGTAATATTTTATGCAATTTAAATGATAATCAAAAGAGAAATAAATAAATTATAATAAATCATAGAATATGTTATGCTTCCATTAAAATTCAGAACTCTTAAAACTGTTATTGTCATGAAATATGCTCATTTTTTAAAGGCCAGAGAAAAAGAATTCCTTGAACTCTGTAGTATCCAACTTTGACAAAATACATAAATATTATTTACTTCTGAATTAAAAACCTGGAAAATATACGAAAAGCTTAATAATTAATTCTATAAGAGCATAATTGTGTTACTTATGCTTTATGATCTTCTGTTTTCCCAATATGTACACATTGAGTAAATGTATTATTTTCAAAACCAGGTGGCTGGAGGCCTCTGAGAACACACCGCTTTGCAGCGTGCAGCTTCTCCAGAAAACTCATGCTACAGCACACAGAAGCCAACGTAGCTTGGTAGCCTCTCCCTCACAGGGAAAAAGAATTGTAGTTTATGGTCATTCAGTATCTGGTTGCTGTTTTGGTGGGCCACCTGACAGACTGGCTTCTTCCTCATTTGCTTTGGACCATGGGTGGGACCTGGCATCCTCTACATGCATGAGAGCTGTGAAAAACAAAAAAGAAATGAGTGGCATGCTGCTTCTTCAGAGGATCCGTGGGACAATAGACAATATAGCAGACGGTGCAAGATTATGAGCTCCCGAAAAAAAGTAACCAGCAAATTTCTCTAATTAGGAATCTACACACAGAAATCCAGAGAAGACACATCCATGGAAAAGGTATGAGAAGCGCTCAGATTCTCTATCTAGACCGACTGGTAAAGGTATTTTCCTGTATAATTATCATTTATAAAGACTGTGAGAGGTGAACGTTTTTTCAAATGTACATATAATGGAAAAATAGTCTAAGCAAAGAGACAAAACAAATCTTCAGGAACCAACCCTTAAAAATGGAAAGATATGAATTAGCTGACAAAGAATATAAAATGTCCTAAATAAATATGTTCAGAAAGTAAAAGCTAGCAAGATGGTAGAATGGAAAGTCTCAGAACCATTTTCCTCTCTGTCAAGTGGAATTAACATTACACAACGAATTGCTTTTAAATCCATAAACCAATTGAGAAGTTCTTACATTGTAGGCAAGCACAAAACCAACCATAGGGGTGCCTGAGTGGCTCAGTTGATTAAGACTCAGACTTCGGCTCAGGTTAGATCTCACGTTCCTGGGTTCGAGCCCCGCGTCAGGCTCTCTGCTGCCAGCTAGCTTGGAGCCTGGAAACTGCTTCCAGTTCAGTGTCTCCTTCTCTCTCTGCCCCTCCCCCTCTCATGCTATGTCTCTCTCTGTAT
>NC_043714.1:32845047-32851721 GCF_006229205.1 Suricata suricatta
GACGGAATTTTCAACAACTGCCTTTAGAGTTTTATCCATTTGAGATAAAAATTCTTACCTGAGACATTATTCAACTTATAAATAATATGAAACATTTAAATTAAAAACTCTTACAAATTTATTGAAAAAAATATGGAACTATTTTATTAGTATTAATGGTCTCAATTTTGAATTTATCAAGGGAATTTTAACAGGTTTGATCCTATGCAAAATAGTAAAGTTTATGTGGTAAAATTATAAATAAGTGAAGTTGTTCTAGGAAACTAGAAATAAATATTAGCAAGGTATACAGTAAAGATTAAATAACCATAAAGTGTGAATAATTACTACAAATAAATAAAAGACAATAAGCCCAGTATTAGATGTGGACAGTATACATAACCAGAAATTCATAAAATATGCAAACAGTAAATACATAAATAGATTTTAGCCTTCAGTAAATATCAAGGAATTAACAAATAATGAGATTTTATTTTCAATTTATCAAAAATCTATCAGATTTTATTATTACATGCTATATGAAAATTCAAAGAATTTGTATGGTTTTAAGTTTTTATTTAAGTAATAGTTATTTAACGTACAGTATAATATTCGTTTCTAGGGTAGAATTCAGTGATTCATCACTTAGGTGTAATACTCAGAACTCAATACAACAAGTGCCTCCCTTAATATCCATCACCCATTTAAACCATACTCCCTTCTACCTCCCCTTAGTAACTCTCAGTTTATTCTCTGTAGTTGAGTCTGTTTTATGATTTGCCTCTCTTTTTTACCCTTATGTTCATCTATTTTGTTTCTTAAATTTCACATATGAGTGAACTCATATGGGAATTTTTATCTCTCTGGCTGATTTATTTCACTTAGCATAATACACTCTAGCTCCACCCACAGCCTTGCACATGGCAAGATTTCATTCTTTTTTATGGCTGAGTACTAATCCATCATATGGATAACTTCCTTATCTATTCATCAGTTTGGGCTTTTCCCATAACTTGGCTATTGTTGATAATGCGCTATAAATATGTGCCCGTTTGAATCAGTATTTTTGTATCCTTTGGGTAAATACCTATTAGTGCAACTGCTGGGTTGTAGGGTAGTTCTATTAACTTTTTAAGGAATCTCCATACTGTTTTCCAGAGTGGCTACAGCAGTTTGCATTGCCACCAGCAGTGTAAGAGGGTTCCCCTTTTTCCACATCCTCACCAACACTTGTTGTTTTCTGTGTTGTTAATTTTAGCCACTCTGACTGATGTGAGGTGGTATCTCATTGTAGTTTTCTTTTATGTTTCCCTGATGATGAGTGATGTTGAACATCTTTTCATGTTTCTGTTATTGAAAAATTTGCACCTACCTGTAAATGCTCATAAAGGAAATTTATTGTAGCATATTTTTAACTAGCAGAAACTTGTAAAAGCTTAACTTTAGAAAAAATGATTACATTTCTCTAAATTATGGTACCTCTACACTATGGGGTCTTAAAAATAATGATGTTTATCTACACATACTGAAGTGGGAAGTTCACTAGAAAATATTGAAAGTATAAAAGAAGAAATAATTTAAAAAGGAAATCATACCACAGAATAATGTAAATGACATGATGCATTTACTTTAAACTATGTATGTGAATGTACCCCAATGTTCATAGCAACAATGTCAACAATAGCCAAAACATGGAAAGAACCTAAATGTCCATCACCTGATGAGTGGATCAAGAAGATGTGGTATATATACACAATGGAGTACTACATGGCAATGAGAAAGAATGAAATCTGGCCATTTGTAGCAAAGTGGATGGACCTCAAGGGTGTCATGCTAAGCAAAATAAGTCAGGTGGAGAAGGACAGATACCATATGTTTGCACTCATAGGTCTAACAGGAGAACAGGAGAAACCTAATGGAGGACCAGGGGGAGGGGAAGAGGGAAAGAGAGTTGGGGAAAGAGAGGGACTCAAAACTTGAGAGACTATTGAATGCTGAAAACGAACTGAGGGTTGAAGGGGAAGGGGGAGGGGAGAAAAGAGGTGGTGGTGATGGAGGAGGGCACCTCTGGGGAAGAGCACTGGGTGTTGTATGGAAACCACTTTGACAATAAACTATTTAAAAAAAATAAACTATGTGTGTGAAGCTAATGGAACAAACAACATACAATGAGATAGAATTCAATGAAAATATTGTAGTAAATAAGGCATAACATATTGACAATAGGAATGAGAGTAAGAAGTGTGACCGTTAGGAACATATACACATCAAAGAGCCTCAAAGTATATAAAGAAATAACTGATATGTTTATAGCAAGAGACAAGTGCCATAAACATTGCAGTTAACTATTTATGTACAGCCTTTGCAGGAACTGATAGACCAAATAGATTAAAATTAGAGACAACTAGAAAGTGAATGTTACAAATAAAGAATTCAAGCCATTATACATATGTAAGACTGTATCCATATCCAAGAGCTGTACCCCCTACCACATATAAGACATAATAACTATTTACAGAAATACATTCTATAGAGTGTTCACATAGAATAAAGAGCAAAATAAACCTTAGAATTGATTTTAAAAGGACAGAAAAATACAGTCTTAAGTGTTTGTAAAGTTACATATTATTGTACCCCACTGATTAAAGGCTATTAAGAAAAATCTCAACCATATAATAACAAAATCACTTTACTTTAATATATGTGAAATGCAGTTAAAGCAGTAGATAAAAGAAATATGTGGTGTTGAATACATCAGAAATCACGAAAAAGAGAAGTGAATGATCTAGGCATTTGATGTCAAAGGTTTGGAAAAAAGAAAGCAAGCCCAAATAAATAACATTTTTAAAAATAATAAAATGAGAGAGATCAATGAACTGTGAAAAAATAACTGTACAGAAACAGTATTTGTTTTTGAAATGAAATGCTGTTCAGAAAAGAGCTGCTTACAAAAAAAAATAAACCTTTTTCAAGCAAATGAAATGTAATAAAGACAAAAATTTAAGGATAATAAAAAGTGATAAAAAGAAGTCTATTCTAATGATTTGAACAACTAGTTGGAAAAATACACTTCCATAAAATATAAAATATTTAAGGAAAGAGAAGAATGTATTAGAAAACTTGAAAAGGCCAAAAGTCATTTTAAAAATGGATTTTTTAATGATCAAGATAACACACAATTAATTGATCAAAGCAATTCTCTCAGACTTATAAGAAAATTTCTATCTTATACAAGCCCTTCCAGAAATAACTTTTGTATTATTTACTATTCGCTGCATAAACATTTACCTGGTAATTCCAGAGTTTGAGGAATTTGGAAGTCTGTATCTATAGTTTTGAGTTTAGGCTGACTCTTGCTCTTGCTCCTTTCTTTCATTCAATGACTTTTAGTTAAAACCCAGATGTGATTGAAATATCTGGAAAACTTGAGGATTAAAATTTAGTATAATAATAGGAAATTCATTTGTAGCATTTACTTTGTGGTAGACACAGGTAAATGTATATAATGTATATACTAAAGTAACTCTTAAGCCTGAAGCGAATCAGATCTAATATTACAAAGCAGTGCCCCAAATTCAAATGAAAAGAGAAAAACAAACGTGTAATTCTGAAAACACTAAGCCCCCAAAAGTCTTAGTAACAAAAGCAGCAATATTAACCATAGCACAATAAAACAGGTCCTTGAACATCAGTCCTTTTAAAATATCATGATTGTTACTTAACCTTTTAATTTCTGTATAAGTCTAATTACATGAAACAGAAGTTGGTGTTTTGATTTTTTACTTTGCTTTTCTGTTTGGAGTGTCATTGCAACTACTGTATTGTAAATGATGGAAAATAATTGCACATGTTAAAAAAATATAAAACTTTATAAAGTAAAAAAATAAAATTTTTAAATAAAAAAATAAAATAAAATCTATCTTTAAAACTCAAAAAATAAAATAAAATAAAATATCATGAAAAGACAGGGTATATGTGAGGAAGGAATGTGGAATACCATGAAATATCATGTACATACATTTCCCATAGTTCTGGTTCCCATAGTTCCCAAAGTTCTAGTTTTGAGCATATATATTCTTGAGTATATATATTCATATATATATGTCTATATAGAATCTGTCATCTGTCTGTCTACCCATCTAATCTATTACCTATATATCTACCAATATGTCTACTGAGAAAGAATGGAAAAGTGTAGAGAATTCATAGTTGGAGTTGGTGGGAATATAAATTGGTACAGCCACTATGGAAAACAGTATGGAGGTTCCTCAAAAAAATTTCTTTAAAAGAGCTTATATAATTAAGTAATTCCACTTCTGGGTATTTATCCAAAGAAAATGAAAACACTAATTCAAAAAGATATATGCACCCTTGTGTTCACTGGAGCATTTTACAATGACCAAGGTATGGAAAAAGTCAAGAGTTCTACAATAGATGAATGGATAAAGAAGATGTGCTTTATTATCATACAATGGAATTACTACCCAGTTATTAAAAAAGAATGAAGTGCTGCCATTTGCAATAACATGGGTGGACCCTGAGGGTGTTATGCTAAGCAAAATTAGAGGACAGAAATACCATATTTCTATGTTTGTTTATATGTGGAATCTAAAGAACAAATGAACAAACAAAATGAAACTCATACATACAGAGAATATATTCGTGGTTTCCAGAGGGCAGAGGGGTTGAAAAATGGAAGAAATGGGTGAAGAGGATTAGAAAGCAGAAACTTCCAGTATTAAATAAGTCATGAGGACATAATGTACAGCATGATGACTATAGTCAATAATGTATTATAAATCTGAAAAGTTGCTAAGGAAGTAATACTTAAAAGTTCTTATCACCAGGAAAAGTACTTGTAATTTTATATATTGACAAATAGTAACTGAAGTTATTGTGGTGATCATTTTACAGTGTATGCATATGTTGAATCATTACATTTCATACTTGAAACTAATATAATGTTGTATATCACTTATACTTTAATATCATTCTTTTTCTAGTAACCTAGAGTTACAAGAAAAGCTGGTATCCATTCAACTAGTGCATATCCTGCTTGGAGCTGCATCAGTCTTATAGATCCTCACATACACTTCTCCAAAACTGTGTTTTGGTCTGTTAGGCTAATCTGGGGTTTACCTTAATTAAGAAGATTTCCTTTAACAATCTTTCTTATCACTAGTTTCCATTTAAACTGAAACCTTACCTGTCCTAGTGATGATACCAATAGCCAGTAAGGAATTATCCTTCTTATGACTTCTGATCTGAAAATTGGAACAAAATAGTTTTATTGGACTTGTGGCTAGTCCCTACCATATAATAAACAACAGAAATAAAGAGAACAATGCAAAATACTTAGTTTCTGCGAATCCCTCTGATTTTTTCTATCCTATTTGCTTTAATATCAAGTTTTATTTTTCATAATGATCTAATGATGTCTAGTTTTAGAATATCTGCCTGAGTTTTTGATGAGGAGCTTCAAAACCTAATTTTTAAATAGAAATCAACGTTAATTCCTGAACATCAATGAATATAACCTTTATATAATAATAAAATTTCATCTACCTAATGCATGACTAGATCTTCTCACTTAATATTGTTTATAAGCCTTTGAATATTTCTATGTTGTTTGTCATTTTCTATGTAACCCAAGAGGAAGGGGTATAGAGATGCGAACATTAATCTTGGCCTCACTGACATAAGTTGTTTGTAATGGGAAGCAGGATCCAAGGCCAAATAAATAAAATTAGAAAACATAATAGAGGGAGGGGGTTGTTAAGTTTTACATGTAGTTTGTATGATTTTTTTTCTAGTCAAAACAGTAATATATAAAATTTCCTACCTCAGACTATTACCTAGATGAAAATGTTTTTTCTAGATTGTCTTATTTAAGATAAACATTTGTTATGATTACTATAAAGACCATATACAATTTACTCAGGTAGCAAATATCCCCCTCTATGGAATGAGACTGCCTTGTAGATTTTGCTGTAGTGGTTCAACTTTTCCATTGTTGCCTTGCCTTCAGTGATGAAAAGTTTCCATGGTCTTTATCCTCTTTGATTTTACATGTGCTTCTCTATGATCTATATAGCGCTTGACTTTCAAGAAAAGATTTGCAGTAGTGCAGTTCTGGAAATTTAAAATAATGGTCTTCTTTAGTGTTTTTAAAAGTGTATCCTTTTCTTATAACAACTGCTAGGAGGCTCCATGCCTCCCTTAATTTTTTTTTAATCTTCTTTTTCTTTAAGTTTATGTACTTTTGAGAAACAGAGAGACAGAGAGAGAGTGGGGGAGGGGCAGAGAGAGAGAGGGAGATATAGATTCTGAAGCAGGCTCCAGATTGTTTTCTCTAGATTAAAACTTTTAGTGTCATTTTGAGGGCGCCTGGGTGGCTCAGTTGGTTAACTGTACAACTTCAGCTCAGGTCATGATCTCACAGTCTGTGAGTTTGAGCCCTGTGTCAGACTCTGTGCTCAGAGCCTGGAGCCTTCTTTGCATTCTGTGCCTCCCTCTTTCTCTGGCCTCCCCTGCTCTTGTCCTGTCTCTCTCTCTCTCTCTTTCTCAAAATAAATTAACTTTAAAATTTTTTTTCCCATAGGAAGTGTGTCTTGGGCTTTTCCCTTATTATTTTCTTTACTTTTTTTTTCCTCTTCTTTTTTTGGTGGTGGGGGTGGTTATGTTTAAATGAAGTT
>NC_043714.1:32851821-32884945 GCF_006229205.1 Suricata suricatta
AGTCTAATTACATGAAACAGAAGTTGGTGTTTTGATTTTTTACTTTGCTTTTCTGTTTGGAGTGTCATTGTAACTACTGTATTGTAAATGATGGAAAATAATTGCATATGTTAAAAAATAAATTGTGTTATATTCAAAAAAAATCTTAGTGTCATTTTGTTTTATATAAAATGAGGATGGTTAAGAACTTTTAATTTAACAGACTTTTAAAATACAGTGTTTTCTCACTATAAATATACAGCGTGAATTATGAATAGTTCCTTCTTTCAAGCACTGGACAAGATAGTAAAAAACAGATAGAATCTTGCCAAAAGCCAATAAAACAAGCTAGATTTTTCATTTACTTTTAAAAAGTCAACATAAAGGCAATGAAAAAAACATAGTAATAAGGGCATTAATCCCTCTGTTTATAATACTGAATCCCTTGGTCCATTTATAATCCAGAGATGTTACTGAACAGGGTGGTAAAATTACTTTGGAAAATGCCAACTGACTCAAGACAAAGTAAGTGAATCCTAAATAGTTTCTATTAGTGTTACTGTGGCCACGATTCTATTTCAGAGCAAAAGTCAGATGCTTAACCAACTACCCAGATGCCCTCCATGCCTCCCTTTGTATCCTAGTGATTACTAAAAGAAGTAAAACAGTTATGTGATAGTCTCTAGTATCATATAACCTTTCATTTGGTACAATTTACAGATAATTCTACAGACACACTTTACTTTTATATCTTAAGATAAATTTACAGTATCAATGTTTGCCTGTAAGAAACACAGTATAAGACAGCAGAAGTGTTATCATAAATTTTTATTTAAGTAAAATAAATGATTGGTGACAGTAGAATAACCTTTTAATTTTTTAATTATAAATTTTGAGCTCTGAATGTTATATGAGGAAAGCGAGATAGCATACTCTGATAAACATGTCAGCAAAATAATTGAAACGCTACTTGATTTATCTTAAAGTATTTTCCATTGTACACTGGCAATTATTGTTTGCTTATGGTAAATTATGTTTACCAACTGTGACCTTGTTCTTTTTTAACCATAATTTTTAAAGAGCTGTGCTATCCTCTAGTTTATTTTTCAATAACACCAATGTTTTTCCTCATGCTAATATATACTTGTTTATACTATGAAATGAATGCTTTTGAATAACTGATAATACTTTTTAATTGTCTGCTTTACAAAAATCACAGGAAAGATACAATATATTTTTATATTTATGTTATCACTTTTGTGTTTGGGATTTTCAGAAAAATATATTGATATGTTTTAGAATGAACAAACCTGAAAGTCAATTTGAAATAGTAATTTTAATACATATAAATCCAAGTGATTTTATGATTTAAATCCTATTATGTTGATAATTTAAGATTAATTCGATCAGATGGTTTTTATTTACATTGCTTTTTAATCCATTGATAGTTGTAAAGGTATTATCTAGTTTACCTTTAAGTATATCTTGGCCTTAGGGTGGCTTCACAAATTTGAGAAAATAGTGATGATAATTAGTAACATGATTTGTTATGTAATAGTAATGCCAGACCTTAGAGTTAAGTACTTTATATCCACTTAATTTCCATGTGTTGAGTATAGAACAGCCACTCCCAATTTTTTATGTTAGAGATGAAAAACTTGAAGCTCAGAGAAGTTCTATAATTTATCTAAGGTCACTTAAGAAGGTGCAAGGGCACCCTGGGGGTTCAGTTGGATAAGCGTCCAACTTGGGCTCAGACCATGATCTTGGGGTCTGTGAACGCGAGTCCTGTTTTGGTCTCTGTGCTATTATGACAGTTCAGAGGCTGGAGCCTGTTTGGATTTTGTGCCTCTCTCTCTCTCTCTCTCTCTCTCTCTCTCTCTCTCTCTCTCTCTCTCTCACTTAAAATTTTTTTAAGTGTCAGACTAGGGTTTTAAACCAAACCTGTATGGCCTCAAAGCCATTGCTTTTAACCACTGCTATATTTAGTAGAGGTCCAGGCCTGGACCAAAGCAGATTGTTAAGCTAGCAATTTAAAATTAGCCATGGTAGGAATATTAACACAATAAAAATCAGTAAGTGCTAAACACTGGGACTTGTCCCACACTGTCGTCTGCTCCACCTGACAGTTTACTAGCATACTGTTTCCTTTACTCCAAAGTTTTGTCAGTATTTACTTGCATATTAGGTTACAGATATAATAAGTAAAAGATGTAAATTTTTTATCATTTTCTGAGTAATTCCTATAAACTGCCATCCATTAAGAAATTTGCCATTAATAGTTACTGAATTAAATGTTATCTCTTATAGTCACATCTAAAATAATTTTTTGTAGAGAAGAGTAAATAATGAATTATCTCTTTTATTTTCAGTGATAGTGGAAAGCGGGAAGATAATTACTTTTGTGGCTTATATTAATTCTGGATATTGTAATGTTTATAGAAATATTATAGGACTTATGAAACTACAACCCAAAAAAGTGGTAAGTTTTAAATTTATGTATCCTCTTTAATGACAATTGAATCTTGCCTGATTATTGCATATTTATTTGTGTTGTGAAATTTCTGCTCAATTATTTTACTATTTTTTATTGTTTCTTTTCACTGAGTTGTAAGATAAAGGAATGTAAGATATATTGAATTGTAAGACATAAGAGTGACTGGAAGCACATTAAGAGATGATTAATATCTTTATTCCTTAGAGATATATAAATTAAAACCACAACAAGGTACCACTTCAAGCATATCAGGTTGGCTAAGATACATTTAACAAATGACCCAGAAATTTCAATCTAGATATTTACTCAGGAGAAATAAAAATATACATCTGCAAAAAGACTCACATGAATCTTTATAAGCCAAAAAAACTATAAGTAATCCAAATGTCCACTGACAGTTGAACAAATAGAAACATTGTGATATATTCATACAATGTAATGCTATACCTCAATAAAGAGAACCAATGATGCACACAAGAATATGGATGAATCTCAAACCATTAGCTTGGGCAAAAACATCAAAGCCCAAAGACTGCAGGCTGCATAATTCCAGTTTTATGAAGTTCTAGAACAGGCAAAACATTAATGCAGAGTGATAAAAAAGTTAGGATTTTTTTTTTTTTTGGTCAGTCAGACAGTCTTCAATGTAAGTCAGTTTAATATGTAAACTTAGTTGAATTCTGCTATACTAGTTATATTTAGTGTGAGGAATTGCCATTTATATAAATGGCAGTTCTTCAAGTGAGATATTGATTTTAATCCCAGAATACTTGTTAAAGGCTTTCACCTCTTCTGAGTCCCTGTCATGTCATACTCTGAGACCTACATTTTTTTTTAACTTGCTGCTCATCAACTCATCCTTGTTTTCATGGTGTTGAGGTCTCTCTAAAAAGATAATTTGGAGTTGCAACTTTTTCTCCAGAGATATGCATACAGAAAGCCTGTTGCCCTTTTCCACTGTGTCTAATTTGGACCAAAATGGCTAGTTCCCTTAATCAAACTCTCTTTCCATGTTTCTTTCTTATTTAAACAAGAAAGTCTGAGTGGAATTCCATCTTTGGCTATTAATTCCATCAATTCTGGTCTGGCATCTGTGCTTATTTTCTTATTCTCTGTTAGTCTAGCCAAGAACTGGGGCTGAAGTAACAAATGGTAGTTCACAAAACATTCAAAGCTAAGCTCTCTTTACAAAATGATATCCTAGGACCTTGAAAAATGGGATAAGCTCCAACATTCCTAAACATCTTGGTATATAAAAAATTGAGGACACCTGGGTGGCTCAGTTGGTTGAGTTTCCAACTCTTGATTTCAGTTGGGGTCATGATTCCAGGGTCGTGGGACCCAGCCCCACATCAAATAAACTCTCTTTCTCTCTCCCTTTGACCTTCTACACAACTTGCACTCTCTTTCTAAAAAATCTTTAAAAAAATACTTTGTAGATTACTAAATGACAGTACTTTCAATTACCTTAGAAATTGAAAGTTGTTCTGTATAATTTAACTACATGTGTAAATAACTGTTTTCTCTGATTTGAATGAAATTGCATTCTTTTTTTACTTTTTAAATTCATTTTTTTATTAAGAGCACTGGGTGTTATATGGAAACCAATTTGACGATAAAGTATTAATAAAAAATAAAAACTTTTAAAAAATGAAATTATGTTTTAAATACCATATACCAAAATGCTTTATTTACATCAGTGAATTTCTGATGACAGCAGTATTTATCCATTGTATAAACATGGTTTCATTGAACACCAATAATCTATATCTCTTACAGAAAAAAATTCAAAAACTTGTTTGTATGGGTACACTTAAGGAGAAGGAATCCTTTGGTGAGATTAGTATTCTTCTTCAAGTTCCTTTCACATGCACAATAGTTACTGGAGAAGAGGTTGAGATGGCGATAATTGAAGATAAGGACCTATTTGGTAAATACATGCATGTCTTTCATACCATTTTATTTGATGAGTTTTTGATAAGCATGGATAATTTTCATAGAAATATTAGGACACTCAAGTAAGTGTATGTATATATATTTTATTTACAGATGCAATATACCTGTAGATAGCCTCCCTTAACACCTCTTAATTCTGTCTGATTTAATTGTGCTACTTTTAGAATGTATTAACAGTATTTCTAAACACTATGATTTCAAATTAATAAAATATTTGCTTATTCCCAACTTATCATTAATAGCAGCATTCTTTTCCTTTATGAAGTATCTTTTAGTTTTTCATCTCTACAAATATTGCTTCTATGTTTCCAGTTCAGGTCAAGGTATACTGTCTTCCAAGGTACAATATAGATCAAGTGTATATGAAGATCATGGCTGGTGGTGTTTTAACCTTTATCTGAAATTCTAGTATTCTGGAAATATTAAAAGAATAATTTAAGATTCATGCAGCCACCTGTGTTTGGTCCTACAAACATTATACTCAAGTAAGATACGTAGTGGACTATGAAGGATAAATGAACAGGGGTTAATAAATAATTATATAATAGGATATTAAAGAAAGGTAAAATTTTTGTCTAATAAAAGTAAGAATATCAAACAGATAAAGGATAAAAGAGGAAAAACATATAGACATTAAATGGGTGAGAAATTTGCTTTAAATAAACTCAATTAGAAACACTTTCATGATTATCTGCATATGATTAACTGAATCCTTTTATCCTGAATTTCAAGGGTTTTTATTAATGTTGTTTAAAGAATATTACTCGCTACTTGCTTAACTGTGATTTTGCTTAAGTTCAAACTCATATATCCATTTTTTAAGTTGTAAATTTGAAATAACATTGATTAATTTTTTTGTTTCTGTGATAGTCAAATATAAACCCTCCTCAAGGTAAATATCACTTAAAAATAAATACGAACCAGCAATTAAAATTATAATATTCTCACTTGTTGTAGGCTAGGTTTTCCTTTTCCTGTACTAATAATGTTAACTGGTGCAAGGCAAATACACTGTGTAAATCAACATTTCACACATGAAAGTACTTCTTGGAATCGTGTATTAGAATCTTCTTTTGCTGTCTGTCAACCTAAAATTAAAATAGATGGCTTAATATAAGCTTTCGTGGTGTTTTTTATACGTGCTGTCCATACTTAAAATTTCCTTCTATGTTTTTTTTCATTTAGGACTGATGTTATAAAACTACTGATATGTTGTGTGCCTAGTTAAACAATTTCTAAACAGAAATATTTTTTAGGACTATATTTTTCTTGTTTTGCCATGACTTATAGGAAAACAAAATATTTTACAGTTGACCTTTTAGCAACACAGGTTTGAATGGTGTGGGTCCATGTTTACATGGATTTTAGAGAGACAGAGTATGAGTGGGGAGGGGCAGAGAGAGAGGGAGAACCAGAATTTGAAGCAGCTCAGGCCCTGAGCTGTCATGACAGCACAGAGCCCATTGCTGGGCTGGAGCTCATGAGCCCTAAGATCATGACCTGAACCAAAGTAGGACACTTAACCGACTGAGCCACTCAGGTGCCCCTATTTTTGAATTTTCATATTACTTCATTCTTTTTACATCTATTCCACTCTTTATCATCTGATATATGAATCCATCTTTGTAAAATAGCATAGGGAAGGACTTAAGGGAAAATAAAATGTGCCTTAAAAAATATCAAGTTGATGAGAAATGGAAGCATTAAAGTAGAATAATAAACATGAGCAAAACCCAGGATGTGTGATCTTGTAATCAGGATGATATTGTTATTATCTGGTATATTACACTGGTGTTAGGAATAATTGTTTATGTTTGAGATGGTCCATTAAACAAATAAACAAAAAATAAATAAAACCGATGTGCTCTGACAGAATCCTCAGTCATATGTGTATTACTTTTCCTATGCTTTCTAATCTATCAAAGATTGTTAAATTGTACTATTTCTCTTTAGAATTGTAAATATATTGCTGAAAACCAAAATTAAAGTTCATCTTTTCTTGAGTATACAAATCACTCTATTTATTCCCATATTTTAATATGATTTTAACAAATCATATTGAAAGGACAATGTTGCTTAAATGATACAGTTTATCAACAATATTTAGTAAATACATAAAGGGAACAATGCATTTACCATAACTATACCTGGGGATAGGTAGAACAGAATTTAAGAAACATGAGAGATTATATAAATGTTAAATATTTTATCATGAGAATTATATATATAACTATCAATAATCATAAAGGAAGCCATGCAATAATTAGTTTTGAAATATTTAAAAATACTTGAAGAGTGATTTCTTTTTTTAGGTTGTTTACTTTTGGAGATAAGAATTTATTTTTCAAATTTATGTACATGGTTCTCAGACATTACTTTGAACATCTAAATAAAAATGAGAATAGAAATGTTATTAAATTTAAGCAAATATAAATATACTCTTTTTATATAATGCTACTGGGAATATAGTTCATCAGATTATTTTTATGAAGGTAATATATTTTGTGTCCAGATTCGGAACTTATACCTCAAATTACTTAGATTAAAATTATGAATACTAACTATTTTAATTTTACTGATATCAGAAATCTCATCCTACCATTAAAACACATATACTGCTTTGGTGATGAAAAAGAATTGCTTTTCATATAAAAAATGAATTACCACTGTTTTTAATTATATCTCATTCAACTATTCATGACTGAAAAAATAAGGGATAGCTATAGATTTAAATTGTCTTTCCAACAAGGAAAATTTCAATTTCAAGGTGACATCACTACAAATTCTCTGAAAGTTTGTTTGTTTTTAAATGGAAAGAATGTCCAAAGGCCTTTATGTCTGATAATGATTCTCTTAATTAAAAGCCTAGGACTAGATTTTTTTTTTTTTTTTACTGTAGATAGGTCTTTTAAACATTTCAGGAGCAATGAATACATTCTTATCAAAAAGATCTACTTCCCAGTCCATCAGTATTTCTACTTGCTGAGGCAAGTTATAACGAGGTGTCTTCTTGGTAACAATGTTAGTCAGAAGAGCCAAAACTTTTGCACAATTTGCCAGAGTAAATATGCTTCCCTTTCGTTTGTTTTTTGTATTTGCTGTATGATAAAATTTTGCTATAAAAATACATTTCCAATTTAAAAATATGGTATGAGGCTTAAAAGTATATTTTCTCTTATGAATCTTTTTTCCACATCATGACTGTTGTTAAAAGAAAAAATTCAAATTAATTTGAATAAAATTCTTGTTTTATTTTGGGTTTTTATGGACAAAGTTTTGAGTGAAAAAAATATATTTCATATAACTGTTTCTCAGTATGTTATTTTATTCCAATAGACATGTTATAAATACATTGAAGAACTTTTTTGTTAATGATAAAACCCTCCAAATATTTTGAATATATTGCAGACATTTAAAAGTAAGTCTTTCTTGAGGAAATTAGTTTGCCTTAGGAAGATATCATGAAATAATCATGTGTCTTCTTTTGATTGCTCGAGTGTCATTTTCCTCAGTCCTCAAAGCCATTTTGGAATTTAAAAGAGCCCAAATAAATAAATAAAAAAATAAGCCCAATAGATAGCATTCCTTTTATTTGCCAGAGTTCTAAAGCAAATGAGAACAAAAGAATAGAGTAGAAGGGAGATCAAAATAGCAGCTTTATTCTTGACAAAAATTAGAGAATTTAGTTCTTATTATCTGTAGACTAGAGTCCTATTCTGGAAGGCCAAATTCACCTGGATTACCTACAGAATCATTGGCAATGGTAGACCACCAAATATCTTCTGACACAGAAGACAGAGTAGGGTTTCCTAGTAGAAATTATGGAGAAATAGGAAGAAACATCCTTTGTGGTAGACAAGCTGGATCCCAGGAAAGGTGGAGAGGAAATGTTAAAACTTAGTATCTCCATCTTTGTTCCAGGATAGGAATGATTGACATGGCAGGATGAATGTGAATGTTAAGTTTTTCATAATCCTGTCTCCTGAAGAAGTCAGTAATAAATATTTCCTCTAAAATGCAGAAATCCCTACATCTACTGGGTCATTGTGTGGAACACGAACACACCATTTTGTTGCATCCTATGTATAACATGCACACTCCTGGAGTTGAGAAAAGTTGTAGTACCACCAAATTCTATCAATTCTCCCTCCTAAATACCCCTTAAATTTCTTTCCACATCTTTATATCCAATGCCATATCTTAGTTCATAATTTAATTATCATCAACTTAGATTTCCTGTAGCCACTTAATTAGCCTCCCTGTCTCTAACTTTATTATTTCTAGTCCATTATTCATACAGTCCCTAATTAAACTTGCTACAATGCAAATCTTTCAGTCTCCCCCCTACTTAATTCATTTTGTTGACTCCCATCATCCATAGCATGAAACTCACAAAACTGTGATATTTTAACAAAATTTAGGGTAAATAGAGGAAGATACATTGTTCTCAGTGTAAGTTATGACTTATCAGATTCCTTACATCTCAATCACTTTTAGCTCCACCAGGACTGAGGAGATCATCTGTATCTCACTGCACCTTAAGCCTTTGGTTACACACTGATTGAGAAACTCTGAACTCTATAGAAAGCTGAAGATTCATAAGACAGCTTACGATCGATTGCAGTATGGGCTCTGCCAAACCACTTATCTCTTCATCCTTATTGCTTCACTGCTCATCAATATTGAACTGAGTATGATTTCTGGAAAATGCCATGTTGTTTTATGCTTCTTAGCACTTCTCTGAAATGGGTTTTCTCTCCTTTACCATCTGAAAAACCATTTTTTTAAGGCGGGAAAATCATTATTTATACTTGTAAATTCCAAGTATTAGAATTTTCCTGTTTCTAGGAAATTACTCCTTATAAACATACTTCTTGCTACACATAGTACATTATTTTATTTTATGTCTACAGATCTGCTTTTCCTAATAAACTTTGAATTCAAAAGAAAACATTAACAATAGATGCTCAATAAGTGACAAGACATTACAGAGTCCTCCTCCTCTGTAAAGTTGTACTGATGACTTTAGATCATGGTGACCTTTTGACATATTGACACTCATTTAAAATACACAATGAGTGCTATACTGAATATAATTCTAGTATTGTATTTACATGGTCCTTTTTAGGACTACTAGTATAGAATTTCCAGCTCAATCAGTATTTATTTCTTATCCTGCTAATTGGATTATAAATTTCTTTAGGTCAAGGAATATGCCATTGTTAATTTTTATATCCCATAGCACCTAGATTCTTTATGGATAGTCAATCCTTTCCCCTCCCCCCAAACCTATTGATTTCCAAGTATCTCTATAAAGTCTCAGTTAGTTTTCTGGATAGGGGTTACTATTGACATTGTCTCCAAGATGGATATTTTGGAAGGTCATGTTAGGAGGAAATTATCTATGATTTAATAAACACGGATGGCACTGAAGATTAAATAACAATAGTTCTTTGTTATGTGATACTTTATTTGTCCAGAAATGAATGGCTTTCTTCATTCTCTGATACTCATACATATCAATAATCTGTCTCATGGAAAGTCCTAAACTTTTAGGGTGCATGGGTGTTAAGCATCTAACTTCAGCTCAGGTTATGATCTTACAGTTCATGAGTTCCAGTCTCTCATTCGGTGAGAATGAGCCCCACTTCTGGTGAACACAACCCCTGCTGTGGGTGAGCCCCACTTCTCTCTCTCTCTTTCTGCCCCTCGCTCACTTGTGCTCCACTCTCTAAAAAAATGTTTAAAAATAAAATACAATAAAATATCTAAACTTTTATATAACAAAATTCTTTTTTTTAAGTTTTTATTTAAATTCATGAACAGTGTAATATTAGTTTCAGGTGTACAATATAGTGATTCAGCACTTCTGTAGTTAGTTCAGTTCAGTTAGTTCATGAACAGTGTAATATTAGTTTCAGGTGTACAATATAGTGATTCAGCACTTCTGTAGTTAGTTCAGTTCAGTTAGTTCATGAACAGTGTAATATTAGTTTCAGGTGTACAATATAGTGATTCAGCACTTCTGTACAACACGAGGTGCTTATCACAAGTGCCCTCCTCTGTCCCCATCACCTATTTAACCTTATCCCCCCCATATACACACCTCCATTCTGCTAACCATCAGTTTGTTCTCTACAGTTGAATCTGTTTCTTGGTTTGCCTCTCCCTGTTTTTCTTCCCTTTGCTTGTTTGTTTTGTTTCTTAAATTCCACACATGAGTGAATATGCAGCAAAATTCTTAATGTTAGGTTCAATCAATTTACATATATATTTTCTTAGATTTCCAGAACAAGTTTTCATTATGTGTGAGATAGTGTGTCTCCTTTTTGTAAACCATGTAATCAGTGATATTTTCCACTTTTCTTAGATTCCCAGAAAGAACAATGTCACCTTAACTTTTAATTGTGGTAATTTCTTTTATCTAGATAAACACACACTAGTATTTCTTTCCTTCCCTATTTTTCATTTCTGATAGTTTCATCATTTTTTAGTTACAACTATATATTTACCTTAAGACAGATTATTTTTTAGTTGATATGTTATAAATCTTAAAAATATGTAACTATCAACTATCTTATATAGAAGTAGATGGATGACATCTTTTAATAATAAAGAAAGGCAGAATTTACTTCTTTTAACTAATAGGTTTAAATATTGGCTGATATTTTTTTCTCAAGAAAAAAAACAAGTGTTATTGGAAACTAGACTTTTCTAATGTTGATCAATGACCAGTAATATTTCTACTGACCCAGAATTACACAAGCTTCAGCTCAATGGATTTAAGTGAAGCCATCATACACATAGGTGGTATTGAAATATAGTTGACCCTGATTGCAAATAACAAAATCTGACATTCAGCAGGGCAGAATTTCAGTTTTAAGTCATGTATCAAAAGCAGAGTTAATGATGCATCTCTTCCCTGGACATGAAGCATTCTGACAACAATAAGTAGTTCAATTTTAGTCCTTAACTTTCATAGGTTTCGATTTTTTAATCTTGTAACTACATGAAACCTTAATCTTGAATTTACTTTCAACAGAGAATTTGAATGACAAGTCTTGTAAAGTTAGAGTTAATGTGTTATATTTACGTTAAAAATGTTTTGTTTACTTCAAATTTATAATTGCCTATGAGTAAAAGGAAACTATTATAAATTTTTGGCTAATTGGAAATTAATATGCCATGCAGAATGCCTTGCTGGTTTAACAGACAACACAAATTAATCAAATATGAAATTCAACCCAAAGACTGATGAGAACCCAGTATATCTTATACTTGTTTTTAGAATTAGTTCATATAAAACTTCAGATTAAATTTCTCTGTAAATTATATGCCTCAATATATCTACAGACTCAAGATCTATGCATATATCTATGTAATTGTATAAGCTTAAGATTACATTATATTTTAATAAGTTTTAATATTTATATTGCAAATGCTTACTTAATTGTTACAGTCTACAATAGTTTGTATCTAACTAACTCAATGTTACAGCTTCTGATCATTCCAACCACACTTTCATAGTATAGTATTTTTTATGTTCTTTTGGTTTTATTATTTGGCAAATCTAATCACTTACACAATCCTGACTCCCTTATAAAAAAATTCATGGAAAATAAAATCAGAATGTAGACAATACTGTATCCCATCAGCAGGCACATGGCAGTTATATTTAAGATGTAATATACCCACTGAAATGTAATAATTAAATTGAATATTTACTCTGCACTTCATCCATTTTGTATTGTGGCATAGTGTTTTTCTCAAGAATTTCTGATAGCGTATCATGCCTGATGGGTAAATATTTTCTAAGAAAATATAATTGAGTAAAATGTATCACATAAGTAACTTGATAAACTCACTTCTATTTATAGAACAATGCACAAATGACAAAGATTTTAAAATTTTATTCCTTGCACTAGGATTTTTTTGAACCAAGATTTTAATAACAATAATTTTAGTAAAAGAAGCTATCATTGAGGACTCTTTTTCCACTGTTGAAATTTATTTCCTCTACCATGTTCTAGACTGGCATACCTGTATGGAAGGACTGACTAGAAGTTTAGCAATCTCCCTTTTCTCTTCCTGAGCACACAGGGAGGTTAAGTTCCCCAGCCTCTCTTGCAATTATGTTGGAGCCCTGCAACTGGCTCTGACTAATAGAATAAAGGGAAATTATTATAGCCTGGCCGTGAAAGATACAATCTTCCATGACCTCACTCTCTGTCTGGAAGTGAAGTGCTCCAAGACAGCAGAAACACATGAGAGTGGGAACCATGGATCCTGGGATCCTTTCCTTGGATGGAACTTCCCAGAAGACTAGCTCAGCCAGGAACATCTGTCTTAGACTTTGTGCAAGTGTCAAATAAACATTTGTTGAATTAAGCAATCATGATTTTGGTTTGTTTGTTATAGCAACTAGCAAGTGCTACCTTGAGTCATACAATTGGAAAAAATGCAAAATTTTCTGAGGGGTTCTTAGAAAAGTAAAAATTTCCAAATTAGGACATTAAATGAATATGTTTTTCATGGTTATTCTTGTATTCTTAACATTTAGAAATCTTATACTCAAAAAGATTTTCAAGACACATTTAAGAATAAGAATATAAATATGCATAAAGAAGGTATATGCTAATTTTTGGAATAAATTTTAAAATCATTTTTAGATAGTGTTATCATAAAAATATCACATAGACAAGAGATAGCAGAAACATAAATTCAGCTCTTTAAAAAATTAATATATTTTAAAAATCCACTGATAAAATCTTTTACAAACATCTGATAAGATAGTTACATATTTCTGGAACATAATCAATACTATAGAAGATACTATGTGGTGGCAGTTAACACAAAGAGAAGTCAAATTTAAGACATTTTGAAGAGAAAGCAAAAAGATGAGAGAAGAGATAGACAATACACAATTAAACAAACACAAAGATGAGAAACCCAATAACCATTTCAGATGAGTGAGGAAAAAATAACAAGTGATAGACCAGGGACTGCTTAGAGGTACTTCTTTAATTGTGGGGTTCTGTTGCTGTCTGAGAAGGTAACATCTGAGGTTAAGACTTGCATGTTGAAAAGGAGCCAATTAATGTGCAGAACTGGAGATCAGGATTTGAAGCTGAAGGAAGAGCAGGCATCAAAGTTCTGAGAAGGGCATGATTGTGGCATGAATATCAAAAACGAGACCGAAGCAGTCATGAGGGGGTAGTAAAGAGAGAAGTCTGGACTGGTAGACAGAGGTAAAAAATGTTCAATTTGCCGGGCCACGACATTATATATGATTACATTCTAGTTGTAAGAAAAAGGCTTTAAGAGAGTTTAAGAATGATTTCTACAGGAACTGTGATCACTAAGCCAGGAAACTGCACATGCTGTAGAGCTCTATTTCAAATTAGTATGTTAGAAGTGCTAGGAATTGCAGTTAAGAAACTATTTAACTTTTTAACCTAAGAGCTTTCACCCTTAGAACCCATTTGTTTCTATAAAGTCTAGACCTCCAGTAAAGAATGGTACAATTTGTGATTATCTCATCTCATCCACATTATATATTCCCTCCGTCTCAGTATTTGATCCAATCAGGCTGAGCCCTTAAGGCCTTTTCCCCCTCAGGAGACATTCTCATTCATCACTATAAACCATCACTATAAAAGCCCTTTTTATGTCCTAACTTCGTATCAAAATCATATCTACTCTCTGTGACCTATAGAAAAACCTCCTTTTCTATGAAGCATATACATTACTTCATTAATTTTCTCCTTTGTTTAAGACACTATGATATAGTAAGATCATGAGTGTTTCAGTTAAAAAATTCAGCACTCTAATTCATGCTCTATCATTTACTGTGAATTGTGATTGTAAAAAGTCATTCTAGCCCTTAGATCTTAACATTTTAACGGTAAACGTTGATATAAAAATATGTTATGTCAGATATCTTATCTGACATTATTCATGTGACTCTTTCTAGAAAGATCCTGGCATAGGTGAAAGAACCTAGAAAAGTGTCTGGCACACATTTAGCATGTATAGTCATAGAATTTTAGATTTGGGTAATTTAATAGAAATATGCATACTTGTAATTATAATAGCTAACATTTAGTGATGTTTACTGAGTTAAGTTTTATTTGCGTTATTTCACTTGATCCTAATGAAAATCCTTTTAGTTAGGTTTATTAAACTTGTTTTATAGAAGTGGAAGCTAGGGCGTATATAACTTGTCATTTGCACAATTACACCAGATTGTAAGTGGTAGACCCAGAATTCAGATTCAGATCATGGAATATTAAGATGAAGTATAGAAAAATGAATAAAACTTTGATTACTTACATAAACAAAAGTGTCCTTTAATTACTAGCTAAAAGGTCAATGTAATTTAATAATTAATGTTACTATTTTACTATTAAGATGTCAAATATCAAGAGTATAAACTCAAAATTTAAGAGATTTTTCTAATCAAATATTGTCTAGTTAGAACTAGAAATGACCAGAAAAAGTATAAAGTAAAATGAGTGATCCAATAACAGAAACCTAGGGTCTACATGAAATAACTCATAAAAATATCATTAAAGAATATAAGCAAATAAAGACATATTTTTGACTTGATGACAAAATTTAAATTTATAAAATATCATCTTTTCCACAATGTGCATATAATTTAAATACAATCTGTTCAGTATTTCAATATGTCCATGAATGTATCTAACTACCCAAATTGCTAGTAAATGAGATGAAATGATTTTACATTCATATCAAATAATAAATATCCCAAATTTAGAAAAATAGTTAATAAATCTTAAATATAATATAAGCAAAAAATGTGATGTTACTACAAGAAGATATATATTAATCAGATTCAGAAAGGACTGAGAAATCAATCCATGTAACTATGGATTTTCCTTTTAGAGAAATAGGTGCTCTCATATATCATTTGGGGGAGTGTGAAATCCTTTTAGAATGTTATCTGACATTATTCATGTGATTTTTTTAAAGCACAAACCTCCTGACTCAGCAGTGTAGTTTTAGGATTCATTCCTCCAGGAAAAAGACTACCAGAAAATGAATATTTATTACATCACTTCTTTTTGTTAGTTTGTTTTTTTGGAGTGGCCTAAAACTAGAAGCGATCTCAATGACTATCAGCTAGTAAAGTAGTAACTAAATTATAGAATAAGTGGGTTATAAAGCACTGTGCAAATACCAACTGGTGTGATGAAACATCTCGTGTGACCATACTCCATTTCTCCTAGGACAGTCTCAGTTTAGAATTGGTGTCTAAACTGAGTTTTAATAGCATAGTCGTTCTTGGTTTGGATAATGAATTAGTCTTTCCAGTTAAACTGCTATATGTTTATATTAAGTCATTACTAAAATATATTTCAGGATATATATAAAGTAGATATAAACAAAAAATCATATGTAAATATTTATATGAATATACACAAAAAAATGGCAGATACATACCAGGCTGTCAACTTTTGTTGACAGTATTTGGATTAAGGTGGATATTTATTTGACTTTGGAATTAGAAAAAACAACTGTAAATAATATTTAAGTGGCAAAAAGAAAAAAAAATTGAATAGCTGACATGGTCCCAAATGTTTCTGAGACCTTCAAAATCTTCATAATTTTTTCATTTTTGTTTTAATATTCAGTTTTGTTTTTAAAAAGTATTCATTTCTTTAAGTAAGCTCTAGGCCCAATGTAGGGCTTGAACTGATGACCCCAAGATCGAGTCACATGCTCTACCAACTGAGCCAGCCAGGTGCCCCAAAGGTGTTCATTTTTTGATGTGATTTTATTATGGAGATATTAGCTAATTGAAAAACTAATAATGGAAATCTTAACTCATTCCAGTTATCCCCACATGCCTCTTACAGAGATAATTATTTCAGCTTATCTTTTCATGAGACTCATGATTTTATACTTGGTGCCATGGCCATTTGATAGTACTAATCAGGGGGATTGAACTTCACATTTATTTAGCACCTACCATATGCCAGGCACCATGTTAGGTGCTATAGAAGTGTGTTATTCTCTTTTTAAAGAAAACAACTAAGGTTATATAATATTAAACTTTTTCGGTCTACTACACTTAGGAAGTATAGATCAACATTTAAACAAAACTCTCCATGACTCCTGATACTTTTCTTTACCATATAGCTTTCCATCCATTTATAGTCCTGTTATTTTTCATATTATAATATCAGTATATCCTTATTTTTCACACTGAAAATTTTATCCTACAGGAACTCTTTGAATGACAACTCCCCAGTGCAAAATTGGCCTGAGTTTAGAATTATGTCACCTTTATCAACATTTCCATATGTATGACAAAATTATATAGCAGCAAGTTGTATTAGCTTTGTTTTAAAGAAACACAACCTAATGTTAGAAAAGATAAATGAGTTGTCCAACCATACATTCCAAATCATGCGGAGTCAAAAATAGAATTGCAAAGAAGTTAAATGCTTTTGGTTTCCTAGTCTAGAATATCTATTTATGAGATGCCAGCAACTCTTTTTAGAAAATGGTGATATAAATTTTATTGCTTGTCAGAACTGGTAATGATTATGAGACCTTAGTATTTTTGACTTGCTAAAAATAAAATTTAAAGAAGACATATTCATTTAAGACTATGTTGGTCTTCAAAGTCATTTGATATATGCTTTAAAATGTACATTGTTGTATTGAATAATATAATAATATTGAATGTAAGAGGAAGGAGAAGTTTTAATTGGTTATTATCTGTATATTACATTATCTAACACAATCTTTATAAATTTGGCTATCTATACCAATTAGATACTTCTAAAATATATTCATTTCTCTACAAATATTTACTGAGTCTTTGTTTTCATGAAATTTACATTAAATTTGAAGGATAAATATGAAAATATATAGGTATCATGTATATTAAATTCCAGGCAGTAGTAAGTGCTCTGAAGAAAACTTAGAAGACAAAGATAGATGGAGAGATGCTATTTTAGATAAAGGATCAAGGACCATCTAGTAATTTACCTGAGACCTGAAAGCAGTGAAGGATGTCCAAAGGAGGAAGGATATAGTCATAATGAATAGGGAGCATGAAGAATGTGAGGTGGGTGGTGCATGGCATAATTAAGAATAAATTCAGTATATTTAAAATTAGTGACTAGAAGAGGAAATTATAAGATGAAATCAGAGTGGCAGCCAAAGAAAAGTACATGCAGGAACGTTAAACCATTGAAAGGACCTTAGACATTATTCTGGGTGAGGCAGAAAGGCATGCACATTTATAAACAGAGGCAGTATATAATCTGATTTAAGTTTTCAAAGAATCACATTGATTCTATATGCAGAACAGATTTGAGGAGCAAAGATTGAAGTGAAAACATCAGTTGCGTGGGAATAAAAAGTTTATATAAAAGATGATGATAGTATAGTCTCAAAATTAACCTATAGGTTCAATGCTATCAAATTCCTAGCCTGTTTTTTTTGAAGAAGAGGATAAATTGATCCTAAAATGTATATGGAAACACAAGAAATCCAGAATAGCCAAAATAATCTTGATCAAAAACAAATATGGAGGACTTACGTGTCCCACTTTTAAAACTTACTATAAAGTTGTGTAGTAGTGGCATAAAGACAGACATATATATCAATTGAACAAGATTGAGAGTCTAGAAATAAACTTATATAACTTTGGTCATTTAAATGTTGGCATAGCGCCAAGACAATGGAATGAGGGAAAGATTGTATTTTCAACAAACAATGCTAGGATCAATGGATAATCACACACAAAAGAATGAAGTTGGTCCTTTTAAACTACATACAAAAAAAATTAAAATGGGCCATAGAGAATCATAGAACTAAATATAGTAACAAAAATTATAAAACTCTTAGAAGAAAATTTGGGATTAAATCTTTGTGATGTTGAGTTAGGAGACCCTTGTTGGATGAGATACCAAAACACAAGCAAGAAAAGAAAAATTTAAATTGGCTTCATAAAAATTAAAGATGTTTGAAATTCAAATTATACTCTCAAGAAAGTGATAATTTACAGAATGGGAGAGAATATTGAAAATAATTTTAAAGAGATGATGATGACTTAGACTAGAAGAGTAACATTGAAGGTGATGAGAAGTGGTCAGATTCTGAATGCATTATGGGTAAACCATAAATATTGTTGGCTTTTAACTATTTTTTACCCATAAAATTATATTTCGAATAGTTCAAGATAATATTCTGAAGGTATACCTACAGAGCATTTTTAAATATATATTTACTTTTGAGAGAGAGCATGAGTGGGGGAGGAGCAGAGAAAGGGGGACAGAGGATCTGAGGCAGGCTCTGTGCTGACAGCAGCAAGTCTGATGTGGGGCTTGAATTCACAAACAGTGAGATCGTGACCTGAGCTGAAGTCAAACACCCAACCAACTGAGCCACCCAAGCACCTGCTTATAAAATTGTTTTTTGATGCCAAAGATATGTGTTCTAACCTGGAGGCCAGTCCAGCGCACCTGTCCCCCGCGTTCGGCGGTACCTGTTTCGTCTGCCCCTACCGGCAGGGCGGAGAATTATCGCGGATTCTTTTCCTGAGGGAGGGAGAGAAAAAGGCGACAGGAGAGGGAGACGCAGAGAGTAAAGACAGAACTCACGGTTTCTGATCAGGCAAAAGAGAGAGAGAGCTTTATTCAGAAAACTGTCTCTTATGAAGGTTTTAAGGCGGGAAAACAAAGCAGCTGACCAAGGTCAGTTACCAGGTAAACAGAGTCAAATGAATATCAAAAGAAACGCCCAGATCTGCCTCAGCAATGCTGGGAAGGGGGGAGTTAGCACTGAATAATCTAAAATACGGTTTTGATCTTTTTTGCACCTTGGCCATTTCACATCTGGCCCAGCATGACAGACGCCAACGTTATTTTGACCAGGAAATGGCAGTCTCCAGCCTCTAGATGCAAATCTTGTTTACTGGTTCACTCTCCGGAGACTGATAATCCTTGCCTGAGGCAGACAGAAAACTTGGCGGCCCCGGACAGATATGAAATGACTATAAGCTTTTTTAGGCTAAGGAATTGGAAAGATCAGGAATTTAGAAGACTGGGAGTGGAATAGGACTGAGGATAAAAGCAACTTTGTTTTTAGGCATATTAACTCAAAAGAGACAAA
The DNA here is from genome assembly GCF_006229205.1 of Suricata suricatta. NCBI lineage: Eukaryota > Metazoa > Chordata > Mammalia > Carnivora > Herpestidae > Suricata > Suricata suricatta. The sequence goes on from NC_043714.1 coordinate 32,871,407, forward strand.
AGATTACCAAGAGGAGATTCCAGAAAACAGAATGATAGCAGACTATTGTTTAGAACAATGTGGGAGAAGTAATTCCTATTGACAAGACTCAAGCATATTTCACACTGTGACTAGAAAACTTTTGTTATTCTTTCAGTAGCATTCTACCTACAGAAAGAGTTCTGTGCTGTTAGTTAGATAAGATGTGGGCAAGTAGTCTCAATTCTTTCCTAAAATACCAAAGATAGGTAATTGTAAATAGACATATGAACTAAATTGTTATTAGTCAGTGTGTCTTATCCACATGAATTCAACTTTTTAGAAAGCACCTAATATGTAATCACTAGGCTTTGAGATGTTCAAAAATATTAACCATTGTTTCTTTCCCCCAAACAGATTATGGAATTCATAGTAAAACAAGTCTGAATTGCAAAGAAAAAGTCAGTGATATCCCCCCAAATAGGAAGTTTTACAGTAATAAGGAATCAATGCATGAGATGTAATAGCCCAGTGAATGGTTAAATGCCAAGATAAGTGCAAAACTGAGCTATGCCCTAGAACAGTAAATAAAACCACCTGTGGGCTGACACAAAGCAGAGCTATGAAGTAAGTGTGACTCTTTCTATGTCTCAAAGACAGCAAATGTCAATACCTTGATGGGAGAGAGAAATACAACCAAGAGTCAGAGAAGCAATTGTAAATACAAGTGAGCAGGTTGAAATGCACATGGAATATTCAGGGAACAGTGAGTAGCATTTATTATCCTTAGATTCTCTATAGTCCAGTATGTAATAAAGTCAGTTGAATAAATGACCCATTGAAATGGAGAAAAGGATGCAATCTACTACTACTAGATTAAAGGCAATATAAAATGTAATATAAGAATAATATCAAATTATCAACTACATGTTGTTTTGTATACATGATCAAAGGGTATATTTTGTCATCAGTTGATTGAACATAATCATGGTCATCTTGAGTATTTTTTTAATGTTTATTTGTTTTGAGAGAGAAGAGCGAGTGTATGAGCGTGAATAGGGAAGGGGCAGAGAGAGAGAGAGAGAAAGAGAGAGAGAGAGAGAGAGAGAGAGAATCCCAAGCAGGCTCCACACTGTCAGCGCAGACACCAACATGGGGCTTGATCTCAGGAACCCTGACATCATGACCTGAGCTGAAATCAAGAGTCAGAGACTTAATTGACTGAGCCACCCAGGTGGCCTATATTGAGTATTTTAACAGATATTATAGGGAATATTTAAAATCAGAACTTCCTGGAAGAATTATAGTTTATTTTAATGGTATAAAAAAAGAATATCCCTCCCAACATAAAGCACCAATAAATGTCAAATAATTATTCCCAGCTCTAAAAACAATTGCTGGTTAGATGAAGAAATGGTATGGGTTGGGAAATGAAAAATGGTAGGAGAGTTCATATATATTCAGACCTAGCACTAAGTTTAATTCAGCTATATGAATCCCAAAGAAAAACCGTTTTGTCCTGCCATTTATTATATCTTTTAATTTTGTTTGCATCCATTTACATCTTTGTTTTTGTTCCCTTTCTGTCTCTCACAGCTCTTTCATACCTGCCAACACACACACACACACACACACACACACACACACACACACACTCAAGAATGGCTTAAAAGAAAAGCTAGAATAATTTTTTCTGTTCTTTTATATGCATATCCAAGGCTATGATGATAAAAACTCATCTTTCTTCATAGATAGTGTGTATGCTTCATTTTCAGAATGCTTAACATTTATGAATCTCTGTGTTTTACTTTTCTGGTTAGAGTGTGGCTTTCTATATATCAAAAGGAGACATAAATTCTTAGTTATTTTTAAGAAAAAACGTTTAGTGTAGGTTTTAGATAATTAAACTCATTTTTCATTTGATTAAGCCATCTCGATTTTTTAATTTTTCTCTTCTAACTTAATAAAAAAAGAAATGCATAAAAAAGAAAACATAATTTTTACAAGAGCTAAAGAAATAACTATTATTTTCATTACTGTCATGATGAAGCAGATCAATATGAGGCATTGTTTATTTCCTTTTAAGACATTAAACCAAGAAAATAATTAATTGAATTAAATGAAAATAGTATTCTTTTAATATCTTGTTCCCACTTCACTTGCTAAACATAGATTAATAGCTCAAAGTACTTTGCTAAATGTTTTCTCACTGAGAATATAATGATATAAAATTAAATATATGCTTTGAAGCTGACATAAATTACTATAGGCCTCGTCTAGAAAAAAATTAACATAATAATAGTTATAGATTAAAGATCGTACAGATCCATGTTGTTTGTATGCCTATGAAATTAACATGAATTGTTTTTTAAGTAAAATAATTTTCTTACTGCAACTGTATGTTTTTGAACACAAGTTCTGCAGTAGAGGGAGATGAATATTTAAGAAACTTTTATTGGTTTTCTAATATGTGCCAAACAATATGAAAAACTCTGTAATAGATGTTTACAAGGTAGTTGTGAGCATAGCAGAAGGAAAATTTGTTTTGTGTAACACTGCGGTACAAACCCTTTGTGTGTGTGTGGTGTGTGTGTGTGTGTGTGTGTGTGTGTGTGTGTGTGTGAGAGAGAGAGAGAGAGAGAGAGAGAGAGAGAGAGAGAGAGAGAGAGATTAACCCCTTGTGAATCTTATGGCAGCTCTTGATCACTCCCTCCAGTGGCAGGGCAGAGAGGTCATAAAGGCATGCAAACTGATCATTTTCCATACATTTTAGGAGTTCATAGAGATTAATGGAAGGAAGATAAAGACACAACTGTCTAACAAGGGAATCTTATGGAAGAGGAAATATTGAGATGAGTCTTGAATATAACCCTTAAGTGTATTGTCCTCCATCACATTCCTTTCTTAGTGCCCAGAAATTATGAAATACAACAGTCTTCTTCAGTCTTTTGTGAGTGGCCATCTATAATCTGCCATGATAATCTATGCATCCATACCAATTAACTTTCTCCAAATACCTTATTATTAGCTTTATAGAACTATAGAAATCTTCTTAAATCATTTAACAAACTTCTTCTCCTCCCAAGTTTTACCTCCTTTCACTGTAATGTCATGCTTAACATAGAATCAGTTGTTCTTGCTCATGATGCTTAGGTATTTGTCTTTCATAATACTTTGTAATTTTGAATTATATAAACAAAATGTATTCTTTTGTTATTACTAATTAAATCTTCAAGGACAAAGATAGTATTCTTTACCTTATAACTCCTGCTTTTTAATATTTTTTTAATTAACAAAAACTAAACAAACAAAAAACAACAACCAAATATTACTTTTAATGTTGTTATTGTGGGAAAAATCAACAATATAGTACATAAAAATAGTAAAAACAATAAATAGCATATATAAGTGTAATTAAATTTCTCTTCAAATCTCCTAGAAGTAAGAATAATTAACGATTTTTCTGTGTATCCTTCAAGACTTTAAACATATATTTACATGAATCTATATTTATGTGCAAATTTTAAAATGTTAACATAAATTGGGTTTATTAATATAAGTTATATATATTGTGCTTCAACTGCTTATTTTTACTTGTACGTAGGATATCTTACTTTTTGAGTGTATATAGGTCCAACATATTTTTTAGAAATTACTATAGCATATACCATGGTATGGACTCACTATAAGTCAGCCTAATACTATTTTAAAGCTGAATATTTGAATTATTTATCAGAAAATGCTGTGAGAAATGTTCTTGATATAAGCACTCCTATTTACATTTTTATGTACACTTATATCTCCAATGGCTAGATCTAGAAATGGACTTGCATAGCCATACTGGAGGCGCATTTTAAATTTTGTATATACTGTCCAATTTTATACAAAAAAGCACTACCAAACTATACTCCACCGACAGAGTATGTGAATTCCTATTTCTCTACACTAACATTGGATGTACAACGTTTTCAGGCTTTCCTCATTAGATAGTTAAAAATGATCCTCATTTTTTTTGGATTCTGTATTTGTGAACTTGCCTACTCACTAAATTGATTTTCAATCCCAAAATCAATATTCATGGTACTTTATGGACCATTCACAGACATGCTCAGAGCAACAAAAAATCTAAGTGGACAACACACACTGCCTTCTTGTTTCAGTTCTAATACTATAAGTAAGTGTAACTTTTGAAGGCTACATATTTAGTGCTATGATTTCCCTATTTTTGTGGTTGTTGGTGATTATGCTATTTAAAAACAGCCCCTAGTGCTGAAGTGCTTGGTAAGTGCAAGAAGGTTGTGACATGTCTTAGGGTGAAAATACATGCTTTAAGAAAGCTTCATTCAGGCCTGAGTTTTAGTGCTATAGGCTATGAATTAAATGTTAATGAATCCATCAACAGTATTTAGTAAATAAGGTATTTTAAACAAACATAAAACAAGGTTATGCATTGATTGGTTGATGAAACTGTGACTTGAGGTTCATAGAAACTTACTCCTGTCATTCCTCTAGGACTAGTGGTTCAGTTTTTGTGACAACTTTATAAACATAAATATTGTATTTGATAAGAATCAACTGTATGTATATCATTTTAATTTGTATTTCCTTAATTATCAATGCTGTAGAATATCTTTGGTTTATTCATTTGACATTTGCATTTTTCTGCTACTATGTACTATATATCTTATCTATTTTATTAGATTGTCCCTTTTTCATCAATTCATATGTGTTTTCCTTATATTAATAGTACTGGAAGCTCTCCTGTTAGATACATTGGAAATATTTTCTGTAGTCTATCCATTGTCTCAGTTTTCTGAATTTTCAACCAACCCCCCTTTTTAAAATAAAATGAAAGCTATCCTTCTCCATTCATTTTAGGGCTTCTTTGTTTTCTGTCTAATGTACTATAGTTTGTGTGTTTTAACCTAGTTTTTAATTATGTATAGTTTCTTTTCATGTAATGCAAGGATCACTTCCAGCGCCTCAGTAATCATAAAGGCCAATTTTTCTAATATTGTGCATTTAATACTCTATTATTTTATCACTGGTTAAAAATGCAAATTTTTAAAAGCATAGTTTTAGTCTGTTCTGGACTCTTGATTATTTAGTTTATTGCTTTATTATTTGAAAAGTTAAACTCTTTTAATTGCTATTATTTTATAGTATTTTTTTATTTAAAAAACTCTGAATTTTTAGACAGGCCTCTCCTGTCTTACTTTTTAAAATTTTGTACATCTTTTTATTTATCCTTGTGCATTATTTCTTCCAGAACTGCAAAGTTTACTTACCCTAGAATTGAGCAAGTAATTTTAATAATATTTATTCAATTCAGAGGAGTAAACTGCATTCCCTGACTAGAAATGTTTGCATAACTCATTCCATATACCCACTTTCCTTGTATATATTGCTTCTCTTGTCATCTTGATCCAATCCCTTAAAAAGGTAGGATTTTTTGTTTATTTGTTTTTTTTTTATAAACCCCAGTTATCATTTGTTTGTAAGGGGGAAATCAAAGCAAAAGACACGATATTCAAACACTGCTTTGTCTAAGTGCTATGAAATATAGTTGAAAAATAACTGCCACAAAATAGAATTTACCTTTATAGTTGCCAGGAACTTCATGACAACAGACAGAAGTTACCTGTTTCTTAGTTTTGGAGATGTAGTGAAATTACATTTTTTTTATTCACAGTCCTTGAAAGTCCATGTAGATTACCTTTCTTTTATTGAAACATAGAATAACCACATAGATGCATTTGTGGTCATGGCTTTCAATTATGCTATCATCATAAGTTGATAATTAAATTAAGTATCCTCTTAAGTTTTCACATGTTCATGTCTTTATATTATAGCCTGGATTGTACTTGTGTTGTAGACAAACACCTTTCTGCAAGTATTCCCTTGTTATGTTAATAAATTTTTATTATTTTTTTACCTTCTTACGTATGTATTTCCTGGAGACATCTAAATATTTATGTATGGATTCTGTTAAACTTTTAAAGAAGTAAACTGTTTTTCTATTTCTGGAACTCCCTTATTTTATCTCTGTGTGTTGACATATACTTCTGGGCACATTTTTTTAAAAGAAAAAATATACCTCCAAGGAAAATAGAAATTCTTTAGTTCTATGTGAGTCTGTTTGTAAACCAACTTGTCAATATGTATCAGAAATGCAAAAAAAAAAAAAACACTTTTTAGAGCTGGTTGAATTGTATTTGGCTGCCATACATTAAATATATATTCTGATGATCCCCCACAATTTTTCCAAATGCTATTCAGCATATTTTTACTCTCAGTTCCATACATTTCCATACAACTATAGATGTCTTTACATAATCCACCTTTCTTTAAAGCCTGTCCATTCTCCCTTTATTGTATTCCAGGCATGCCTTTCATCACTCTAAGTAAGTCTCAGGGAGGCCTGTAGGGTTGTGTCTAATTCCTCTGTCCTGGAAGTTTAGATTCACCATGTCACCCATGCTCAGCACATTAAGCGGTAAACATATTTTGCTTGAAGCTTTCTACATGCCTCTTTTAAAGTTTCTCCCATGACTTATCGGGCTTTAACTCTATTGTTAATATTCTTTTCAGACCAAGAGAGGCAGTAAATCTAAAACAAACTTACAGATTTTACTGCTATAACCTTCAGACCCACCTAGTCTCCTGTGAGGAGAAAATTGTTCCTTTAGGGATATATTTTTCCTACGTGTTAGATTGTCATTCTTCAGTGATTAATTCTTTAATTATGTCAAATAGTTTCTTCCTAGAAGTTAAAATACTAAAATAAAGTTGTTTATTTTCACTGACTTTCCCACTACAGTGAACTAGTATGCATATATATACCATTCAGAAGAACGCTGCTCAGAGCAGGATCTTGAAAGATCCCTGACATGTCAATCCTCACACACCTAGTAGTGGGAGATCATAGAGTCTGGAGCAGCTGAAGTGCTGCTAGGACACACAGGGTGCTTTGAAAATGATTATTTATCTCAACTGGTGGGAAAACACTTTACTACTTTAATTGGTTCAACTGCACTGGACCAACCCAGTGACTGTCACAGATACTAAATGATTTACATCAGATCTTTTCCAAATATACTTTTCTAAGGAGAACAACAATGATATCAGAAAAGGATAAAAGGAAAGACACCAGCAGATTGACTGGAAGGGTGCACAAGAATCAAACGCATGTTGCCTACTACAAAAATGCTATAGTAATTAGTGGTCACAGCAGCAACAATATCACCTTGTTCAGGTTGTTCCAGTGACAAGATCCTGACTGTGCCTTAGTTCTCCTTATTTATGCCTAAGGCTAACTCTTCAGTATTCCCAGGGATTTAGTGACTTACTAATTGCCTTTCCACTACAATCCTTTTTTATTTAAATTAACCAGATTTAAATCCTCTGGTTTATAACTGAGAATACTCATAAAGATCTGGTACCAGGACTTGATAACTGGCAGTAATACCTCCTAATATGTAGAATTGATTGTTGCCATACCCTAACATGTGAAATTAATTTGCTGCAGAATTCTATCATTCCTCATTAGAAAATTGATTTTTTTTTTGCTATATTTCGTTAAATTATGGTGTGTTGTATATTTGGATAAGAGCAATATCTTCAAGGACCTGTTTGGAAAAAATAAGGATTTTTCAGTGTGTTGATTGATTCTTATGACCATCATTAAGATTTTTCAGAAAGAGACAAGCCTCAGACTCTCCAAACACAAGAAATAAAGAAAAGGCAGTTTCCTAATAAATACTTTTTCTCCCTGTCATTTCGCATCCAATTTGACTGAAATATGGATAATTTGATTCTTTGCACTGATGGAACTATACTGTAATCCAAATTTAAGGACTGATATACTGAAGCTGAAAGATAGAATGCTCAGAGGATAAGATTAGGTAAAAGATAAATCTGAACTCTTAAGCCTCTTTCAAAGGCCTCTGGCTAACCAGTGGTTTCAGCTTTGGCTGTGCCTTGCTTTCTAAAAAATAATGATGCTTTATTCCTAACCATTGAAATTCTTATTCAATTTAATTTTTCTTAGAAGGTGGTTTGAACATTGTTGTTTTTTTTTTTTAAAAGGTTCCCTAGGTAATTCTTGAAGAATAACTTTCTCTCATTGAAGAAGTCTCTGGAATGTAGCCTGGAAGACAGAATCATATTCCAGGTTTTGATTTATCTCAGTTTGAAGTCATTAATTTGTGAACCAGACGGTGGTTAGTGCACAGAGACATGCTGTGAGGAAACAGAAGTTCTCACATTCAAAAACTGTGCATAAATGTGATCTTTGGATGTTGTTTCTAGTCAATTAAATAAACCTGTAACAAATACATTTTAAGCTTAGAGGTTCTTAAGATAATTCTGTTGAAATAAAATGTGACTTTAATATTCTGTACTTTTATCCTTCTGACAATTAAATGAAATACTATAATTACCTAGCAGAGTGCCTCACACAAAGTAGACACTCACTGAAAGCAAGTGATTATTACCATCAGTACTGTTATTATCTTTACCACTCCTACTAACACTACTTCAACTACTACTACGACTACTACTGAGAGCTAGAGACCAGGTGTTTTCTAAATAAATCCAGTGAATCACTCTACAATTTTAAAGTGTTCTTTCTTATATGCTGCAGCGCAAATGATTTCTGTGGGGTTTTTTTCTTCCATTTCTTAAAGATTAAAAAAAATTATTTTTTAAAATAATCTCTACACCCAACAATGGGCTGGAACTTACAACCCAAGGGCAAGAGTTGCATTCTCTACCGACTGAGCCAGCCAGGAACCCTACAAGCGATTTATGTATTTTAATATATTTTTTATTGATTTTTTTTGTGAGAGAATGCAAGTGGGATAGGGAGAGAGAAAGAGTGGGACAGAGGATTCGAAGCAGGCTCTGTGCTGACAGGCTGGCAAACTGACAGCAGGGAGCCCAATGCAGGCCTCGAACTCATGAACCCATGAGATCATGACCTGAGCTGAAGTCAGATACTCAATTGACTGAACCACCCAAGCACCCTTATTCAGACTCTTATTTTTAAATATCACTTTGATACTTAAAAAAGAAGTTGTTATCTATTGTTAAGTGTCAATATTCTGTCCTCTTTTCTAGTTCTTTTCTCTTTATTTTTAACTTTTAACTTTATTATAAAGAGAAAGAGCATGAGCAGGGGAGAAGGGCAGAGGAAGAGAGAAAGAGAAGAGAGAAAATCTCAAGCAGGCTCCATGCTCAACTCAGAACTTGACACGGGGTTTGATCCCATGACCCTGGGATTGTGACCTGAGCTGAAATCAAGAGTTGGATGCTCATCTGACTGAGCCACCCAGCATCCCTTGTATTGTTCTTGACAAAACTTCATATTGAGTCCCGTTTCCACCTCCACCTTCAACATTACTCCAATCTTTATTGGTGAGATCAGATTTATAGTGTTGAAATTATTTGGCAAGAACCAGTTATTTTTCTTGAGGCAAATTCTTTGAAATCAATTAATATAACTCATGCTGGTCTTAAAATATCTCCAAATTTCTTGCTTAAATGTGTGGTTCTTTTTGTTAATTTTATTTATAACTTGTTTGGAAAAATGGGTCTGTAGTATCCACAGTATGTCTTTCTATGTTTAAGTTTGGATTCGCCTGTCTATATTTGGCTGAAAGGTGAAATTGTAAGGTCTTCTTTTTAATATAAGAAAATTCAACAACTGGGGGTGTCAGGGTAGCTCAGTATGTTAAGCATCAAACTTTTGCTTTTGGTTCAGTTCATGATCTCATCATTTGTGGGATCAAGCCCCACTTTGGGCTCTGTGCTGACAGCATGGAGCCTGCTTGGGATTCTCTCTCTCCCTCCTTCACTCTCTGTCTTTCTGCTACTCCCCTGCTTGCTCACTCTCTCTCAAAATAAATGAATAAATGTAAAGAAAAAATAATATGTAGCAACTACTTGTTATTTGTTTACTATCTAGATCTTTTCTTGTCTAAAAATAGGTCATCCTTCTTATGTAATCTTTTTCTGTAGGTTTCAGTGTCTTTCTAACAACTTCCTAAAACGTGATTGAGCTAATTTTAAAATGGCATCTTCGCTTCCTTTCTGTACATATCTTTGTCTGGGGCTCCACCTGTTCACTTTTGGCAATTGCTTTGATCATAACCAGCCTGAGTTATATCTAGGAAAAGGCAGAAAAGAATTTCTGAGTCATAAAATTTCTATTACATATATCAGCACTGGGTTAAGGGAAAAATAAATCATTTTCATTTATTTGGAAAGTAAACAAACGATTCTGTCTAAATTTATACTTGCAGAACTTACTATACTCAATGGTTATTGCAAAGAGGAGAGGGAATACATCTAATAAAATAAATGCAGGGTTTGAGCTATTAGAGATTTGACTGCAAGTCCAATCTCAAACATTTAGAAACTGTATCATATTTTTAGGCAAGTATTTAACCTCTATAAGCCTTTGTATTTTTTGTCAATAATATGTTAATAAATTTTACTATGAAATACCATTTTGTAGATTAGAAATAGTGTATGAATAGTGCTTGGCACAGGGATATCTACTCTCACCACTGTTATTTAACATAGTACTGGAGGTTCTAACCTCAACAATCAGATAAAAAAAGAAATAAAGGCATCCAAATTAGCAAGGAAGAAGTAAAACTTTCACTATTTATAGATGACACAATAATCTATGTAGAAAACCCAAAATACTCCACTGAAAAATTACTAGAACTGATACACAAATTGAGTAAAGTCTTAGAATATAAAATCAACATAAAGAAATCTGTTGCATTTCTATACACCAGTGATGAAGCAACAGAAAGAGAAATCAAGGAATCTATCTCATTTATAATTGCTCCCCAAACTTTAAGACATCTAGGAATAAACCTAAGCAATGAGCTAAAAGATCTGTACTCTGAAACTATAAAACACTGATGGGGGCAGTCCCTGGGTGGTTCAGTTGGTTAAGCATCCAACTCTTGCTCTTGGTTCAGGTCATGATCTTATGGTTTGTCGGAATGAGCCCCACATTGGGCTCAGTGACAATAGCATGGAGCCTCCTTGTGATTCTCTCTGTCCTTCTCTCCCTGCCCCTCCCCTTGCTTGTGCTCAGTCTCACTCTCATTTGCTCTCTCTCTTTCTCAAAATAAATAAATACACTTTAGAAAAGAAAACACTGATGAATGAAGTTGAAGGTGACACAAATAAATGGAAAAATATTCCATGCTTAAGGATTGCAAGAACAAATACTGTTAAAATGTTCATACTACCCAAAGCAATCCACACATTTAATGCAATTCCCATAAAAATACCACAAGCATTTTTCACAGAGTTAGAGCAAACAATCATAAAATTTGTATGGAACCACAAAAGATGCTGAATAGCCAAAGCAGTCTTGAAAAAGAAAAGCAAGGGGCGCCTGGGTGGCTCAGTTGGTTAAGCATCCAAGTCTTGATTTCAGCTCAGGTCATGATCTCACAGTTCATGAGTCTGAGCCCCGTGTGAGGCTGTGCACTGACAGAGTGGAACCTTCATGGGATTCTGTCTCTCCTTCTCTCTCTGCCTCTCTCTCTCTCTCTCTCCCCCTCTCACTCTCTCTCCAAAATAAATAAATAAACATTAGAAAAAAAAGAAAAGAAAAGCTGGAGGCATCAGAGTTCCAAACGTCAAGTAATATTACAAAGCTATAGTGACCAAGACAGTATGAAACTGGCACCAAAGCAGACACATAGATCATGGAACAGAATAGAAAACCCAGACATGGACCCACAGCTATATGGTCAGCTTTGATAAAGCAGGAAAGAATATTCAACAAGGAAAAGACAGTCTTTTGAATAAACAGTATTGAGAAAGCTGGACAGTAACATGCAAAAGAATGTAACTGGACTACTTTCTTACACCATACACAAAAACAAATTCAAATTAATGGAAGACCAAACTGTGAGATAGGATATCACTAAAATCCTTGATGAGAAGATAGGCAGCAACCTCTTTGTCACTGGCCATAGCAACTCTTATTAGATATGTCTCTTAAGGCAAGAGAAACAAAAGAAAAAATAAACTAGTGAGACTTCATCAAGTTAAAAAACTTCTACATAACAAAGGAATCCATCCACAAAACTAAAAGTCAAAATTTGGGATGGGAGAAGATATTTGCCAATGACATATCTGATAAAGGGTTAGTATCCAAAATATATAGTAGCCAACTTATATAACTCAACATTCAAAAACAAATAATCCAATTAAAAATGGGCAGAAGACATGAATATACATTTCTCCAAAGAAGACATCTGGATGGCCAATAGACATATGAAAAGATGCTAAACATCATGCATCATTAGGGACATACAAATCAAAATTTCAATGAGATATCAAACCACACCTGTCAGAATGTCTAAAATTAACAACTCAGGAAATAATAGGTGTTGGTGAGGTTGCGGACAAAGGGGAACCCACTTATGCTGTTGCCTGGTACAAATGCAAACTGCTGCAGCCACTCTGTAATACAGTATGGAGGTGCCTCAAAAAGTTAAAAATAGAAGCACTCCATGACCCAGTAATTGGACTATTAAATAATTACCCAAAGGACACAAAAATATTGATTTGAAGAGATACAAATATCCTGATGTTTATAGCAGTATTATCAACAATAGCCAATAAAATTATGGAATGAACAAAATGTCCATTGACTGATGAATGGATAAAGAAGATGTGGTATACATATCTATAATGGAATACTACTCAGCCATCAAAAAGAATTAAATCTTGCTAGTTGTAGAAAAATGGATGGACCTAGAGAGTATTATGCTAAGAAAAAAAGTCAGTTCAAGAAAGACAAATACTACATGATTTCACTCATATATTGAAGTTTCACATCTTGTTTTATTTATTTTAGTTATTTACACTAGAATAATAAGTAAAAAGAAATTAATTACTTACACTAAAATGTGAGCTATTCAAGGTCAGAGTATATATTTTATGTACTGTACAGTTGAAACTAACGGGTTTATTGAATGAGTAAATAGAATTGCATTTTTAACTTACAATTCACTAAAAATACGAAGTATTTCCCTTTATGTAGCGATGCTCAGATATTTTATAAGGAGAATTGGCCTAGTGTATCTATTAAATATATATTTATTTTATTCATACAAATATTTTAAAATCATTTAAAAAAATCCTCACAAACATTGTGCTATTGCCAAAAATTATTGTTAATAAACCAAATAAGCTATTCTTTAGAAATATGTTAATTAATGTCATAACCCAGTGGCCAGGTCCAGCGCTCTCGTCCCCGGCGTTTGGCAGTACCTGTTTCGTCGGCCCCGACCAGCAGGGCAGAGAATCGTTGTGGGTTCTCTTCCTGAGGGAGGGAGAGAAAAAGGGGGCAGGAGAGGGAGACGCAGAGAGTAAAGACAGAACTCACGGTTTCTGATCAGGCGAGAGAGAGAGAGAGCTTTATTCAGAAAACTGTCTCTTATGAAGGTTTCAAGGTTGGAAAACAAAGCAGCTGACCAAGGTCAGTTACCAGGTAAACAGAGTCAAATGAATATCAAAAGAAATGCCCAGATCTGCCTC
>NC_043714.1:32885045-32926190 GCF_006229205.1 Suricata suricatta
ATGGCAGTCTCCAGCCTCTAGATGCAAATCTTGTTTACTGGTTCACTCTCCGGAGACTGCTAATCCTTGCCTGAGGCAGACAGAAAACTTGGCAGCTCCCGACAGGTCCTCCCTTTAAAACTGATTTTAAAAGCTCCTTATAGGCAAGGAAAGGACTGTGCCTGGCTTAGGTCGGAGACTTGCCAATCCTTCTTACCCGTCATGGGCACACTCAGAAGCTTGTGTCTGAGCGCCTGTCTTAGGTGAAAGGATGGTAAGGCCTCTCTTACCTGTCATTGGCTAGCCAGCCCGTGCCTCTTGCCACGGATTTTTTATCGGCCTCCTGCATCAGCCGTATTGAGCTTAATATACTGGACCTGGGTAGGCTGCGCCTATTTGCTGCCTTAGGAGAGCCATGGCCTTATTGAATAGAACAGGGCCCAAGGGCACCAAGATCAATAAAACCGCAATAGGTCTTTGTCATAACCCGCGCTCAGGGTCGCGTTACTTCACTGCGCCCGGCCTTGAGGCGCCAATTGTCGTAACCTGCCGGTCTGGGCGGACGAAACAGGTACCGCCGAATGCCGGGGTCGAGCGGCCCTGCCCGCGGGTTACGACAATTGGCGCCTCAACCCGGGGCTCAGTGAAGTAATGCGACCCTGAGTGCGGGTCTTAAACATGGAAGAGAATAGGGTAAAAGTCCATGAAATCTCAAAGAAAGGGCTGTCGATGTGTTCCTTCTCTTCTCTAGGTTTCTTTTGAAGCTTCTTTTTCCAGCATGGTCCTAAAGGAAAAGACAAAGATTTCTCTCAAGGTGATTTTTTTCTCCCTGGAGGACTGAGTGTTTTGATTGATTTGTTTTACTAATCTCTCTGGCAACCATCTGGCTGCATCTGTTTTTTGTTGGTAAATGCAAACTGAACCTCGTCCCCAGATTAAAACTGGGTCTGGACCGTGCCATTTATTGTCTAAAGGGTCCTTCCAAAGCACGGTAGCAAAAGTTTTTTGTGTCTCATTTTGCCAGAGATGCTCAGCAGCTGAACGTCCTTCTTTATCTAAAGTTAAGAAATTTAAAATAAACAGTGCATGGTGCAAAAGATAGACCTGCTGGGGCGGGACAGGACAAATTCACACTCTAAGTAATAAGCCACCTATCAAAGTAAATCTATTGGAGTTTAATGAATAGGCGTTTATTGACAATTTTTTAGTCTTTTCCTGCCATAAGGCATCTTATTTTATTTGTATTTTATTTTTTTATCCATTTCTTCTTTTCTTTTTTAAAAATGTTTAGTTTTGTGAGAGAGAGAAAGAGAGAGCAGGAGCAGGGGAAGGGCAGTGAGAGAGGAAGACACAGTATCTGAAGCAGGCTCTTATCCATTTCTATAATAGTTGTAATATAGTAATTACTGTTTTCTGAATTCCCACCTAGTTTTGTGTACTGAAATATTCCCTGCAAATTAGATGAATTTTCCATTAAGAAATAGCAATGATGTAATAAATACTGTCTTAAAACGTTAAAAATATTTTTTTCCATAAATACTAAGATTAGTGGCTACAAAGTGGATAGATTCCTAAAAATATTGTTTAAATAGTATGCAATTTTAAATAAAACATATGGTTTTGATTGTATAGGAGAAAGATTTGATGTATTTTTTAAAAACTTCGTTCATTATTGCAACTGATATATACAACATTCATTAGTGGTTTGGGCACAAATCCACTGGATTGCACTTTCCTGCTAATCAAAGATGACTTCAATATCTTAGATTTAGACTACAAAAAAATTTCGGGAAAAATTTAAATAACCTGAGAACTTTCTCTAGCTTAAATTGAGATGCTCTTATCCTTTATTTTGTCCTTTTAGGCAAATTGGGAAAATGATATTTGCAGATAATTTAAATATTTTTTTCTGGTTTTATTTTATTAATTTTTGATGTTTATTTTTGAGAGAGAGAGACAGACAGAGTGTGAGCAGGGAAGAGCAGTGAGAGTGGGAAACACAGAATCCAAAGCAGGTTCCAGGCTCTGAGCGGTCAGCACAGAGCCCGACATGGGGCTCAAACCCATGAACTGTGAGATTATGACCGGAGCCAAAGTCAGATGCTTAACCCACTGAGCCACCCAGATGTCCCAATTTTTTTCTAGTTTTATAGAGAAATAATTGCATATAGATGTTCTGATTGACATACATTATGTAATGATTACCACAGTATGTTCAGTTAACACTTATCATCTCATATAAATAGAAACAAAAGAGAAAAAAACCCTTCTGTTTGTGATGATAAATCTTAGATTTACTCTTAACACCTTTCCTTTATATCATAGAGCAGTGTTAACACCAGGTTGTATATGATATACCTAGTAGTTATTTATCTTATGCCTAGAAGTTTGTGCCTTTTGATACCTCCTCCAATTCCTTCTCCTCTAACCCTTACCTTTGATTACTAGAAATATATCTTTTTCTGTAAGTTTTTTTAATCTGCATATGTGAGATTATACAATATTTGTCTTCCTGCATTATTTATTTAATATAATGCCTACAAGGTTCATCCCTGTTGTCACAAGTGGTAAGATTATCTCATTTTTAGTGGCTGAATAATTCTCTGTTGGATATATAAAATTTGTGTGTGTGTGTGTCTGTGTATCACAACTTGTTTATTCATTCATCCATCCATGTCTTGGCTATTGTAAATAATGTGTCTATGAACATGGGGTGCAGATATCTTTTTGAGCTAGTGTTTTTGTTTTCTTTGGATATTACTTAGAGAGAGGGTGTGTGATTGGAGGAGGGGCAGAAGGAGAGAGGGAATCCCTAGCACACTTCACATAGACTGCTCAGACAGCGCGAAGCCTGACACAGGGCTTGAGCTCAGAAACCGAGAGATTGTGACCTGTGCCGAAATCAAGAGTCAAATGCTTAACCAACTGAGACACCCAGGTGCCCCTCTATTTTTACCCTTTTGAGGAACATCTATATTGTTTTCCACAATGGCTGTACCAGTTTACAATTCTACCAACAATGTACAAGGGATTTTTGTCTACGTCCTACCAGCATTTGTTATCTCTTGTCCTTTTGATGATGATTACACTTAGCAGGTGTGAGGTGATATCTCATTGCAGTTTTAATTTTTACTTACTTAATGACTGGTGATGTTATACATCTTTCAGACCTGTTAGCCATTTGCATATTTTCTTTTGAAAAATTTCTATTCATATCTTTAGAGAGTTTTTTAAATTGATTATTTAGGGGTTTTTATTTTGCCATTGAGTTGTAGAAGTTTGTTATATATTTCAGATATTAACCTCTTCTCAAGTATATGGTTTGCAAATATTATTTTCCATTCTTCAGGTTCTCTTTCACTTTGTTGGTGGTTACTTTCCTGTGCAGAAACTTTTTATTCTGATATAGTCTCATGAATTTATTTACTTGCTTGTTTTAGGTATAATACCTAAAAAAGTTATTACCAAGACCCACATCAAAGAGACCTGTTTCTATATTTCTCTAGGAGTTTCATGGCTCAGGTCTTCCATTTAAGTATTTAATCCATTTTGAGTTAATTTTTCTGAGTGGTGTGAGATAGGCCTCAAGTTTCACTCTTTTGTATATGAATAACCAATTTCCCTAGCACCATTTGTTGGAGAGACTGTCTTTTCTCCACTATTTTTGACTCCCTTGTCAAATATTACTTGACCACATATGCCTTAGTTTATTCTTGAGTTCTCAATTCTTTTCCAGTGGTCTATTTGTCCGTTTTTATACCAGTACCATACTGTATTAATTATTATAGCTTTATAGTATAGCTTTAAAATAGGAAGTCTGGTTCCTCTTGGTTTGTTCTTTTCCCTTAGATTTCTTTGGCTATTTTTTTGTTTGTTTGTTTTACAATTTTATATAAATTTTAGGAGTATTTTTCCCCTATTTCTGTAAAGAATACCATTTCAATCTTGATAGGGATTGCATTCAATCTATAGGTGGCTTTGGTAGTATTGACATTTTAACAATATTAATTGTTCTAATGTATGAACAACACAGGATATTTTTTCATTTATTTGTGTTCAATTAAAATATTGTACTTTCCAAAGATCTTTCACCTCATTGGTAAAATTTATTCTAAATTATTCATTGTTTTTGATACTATTGTAATGGGATCAATTTCTTTATTTCCTTTTCAGAAAATTTGTTGTTAGTGTATACAAGCACTACTGATTATTTGTATGTTAATTTTTTATCCTGCAACTTTCTGAATTTGTTGATTAGTTTTAATAGCTTTTTGGTTGAGTTTTTTGGATATTTTATATATACAATCATGTTAGTATGTTGACTAACTGGAATTAAATACTTAAAATAAAAAATTGTAAAAATAATAAAATAAAATCATGTCACCTGCAAATAGTGATTTTACTTCTTTCTATCCAATTCTGATGACTTTTATTTATTTTTCGTGCCTGATTGCTCTAGCTAGAACTTCTAGTACCACGTTAAATCAAAGTGGTGAGTGGGCACTTTTCTGTTGGTTCTGACCTTAGAGGAAAAGCTTTTGACCTTTCATCATTGAGTATGATGTTAGCTCTGGGCTTCTTACATATGACCTTTATTATGTTGCTATATGTTCCTTCTACGCCTAATTTGTTAAGTGTTTTTTTAAATCATGAATAGAGGTTACATTCTGCCAAATACTTTTATGCATCTATTTTGAGAATTATATGTTTTTTCTTTCTTTCATTCTATTAATGTGAGGTATCACATTGTTTTGTGTATATTGAAACATCTTTGCATCCCAGGGATAAATTCCACTTAATCTCTTTTCTGGTAGTGTCGTCATCTGACTTTGGTTATCAAGACACTGTAGACCTTGTAAAATGAGTTTGGAAGTATACTTTCTCTCTCTCTCTCTCTCTCTCTCTCTCTCTCTCTCTCTCTCTCTTCAAATAGTTTGAGAAGGATTGGTTTTACTTCTTTAACTATTTGGTCAAATTCACCAGTACAGCCATCAGGTCCTGGATTTTTCTTCGCTGGGATATTTTTGACAACTTTCAATCTATTGAAAAGGCTATTATGAATCACTATATGCTGATACATTTGGATATTTAGATAAAATGGACATCTGTCTGGAAAAGCAAAACCTTAGCAAATCTTCACAAAATGGAGTTCCCAGGCTGGCTTAATCAGTAGAGCATTCAACTCTTATCTCAGAGTCATGGGTTCAAGCCCCTGTTGGGCATAGAGCCTCCGTCCCGCAAAAAGAAAAGAAAATCTTCACAAAAGAAACAGGAAATGTAAATAATTTTGTGTCTGTTAAAGAAACTGAATACATAATTTTAAATCTTCCCATAAAGACCCATTTTGTTTGGTAATCTATAAATTCTACCAATTATTTAAGGAAAACGTAATCCTACACAATCCTACACAAACCCTCCTAAAGAATAGAAGAAAAACAGTCTTAAACTTTTTAAATTAACCTTTAAACTAAAATATCTCAAAGCATTATAAGAAATAAACAGTATGCAACATAGTAATAATATATTAGTGTACTGAATCCAGAAATAAATAGAAAGGGCAATTTATCACAACCAAATTGGGTTTATTCCAGAAATATAAGGTTAGTTTAAATTAAAGAATGTATCAATATATTTCACTATCTTTTCAGAATAAATGAAAAACATCATGTAATCATTTTTTCAGAACCCCCTAGCTTTTTCAATTTTTTGTTCATTGGACTCAGGCACAGTACAATTTCTATAATGACTCCTGAGGTTTCAGAGCTTCATGTAAGCACCATAATACAAATATATCAACTCTTGAAGGCATTCTTCCCCTGGAAAACCTGCTAACAGCAGGGTCCTTTGAATCACATCCTGTAGATCAATCTGACATTACTTCTTCAGGCTGTCTCTCCTGAGATCTCCTGAGATCTCTCTGAAGCCTCAAATAAAAGGAAACAATAATTATCTTATGGCTATCATAATTACTGAAATGGAATCACGTGGCATCTCTGCATACACCTTTGCAAAAGTGTGCTTTCCTTGTAAAAACATTGTTTAAAAATGAGTGAAAATTCTGTGTGTCAGGATCAAGTGCAATTCACAGATGTCATCTTCCTGCTTTTAATTCTTGTCTGAGTAGATAATGGAGATAAAGAGAGGCAGCTCCACCCCAACAGTTGGCTTATTAAATAACCACTCACTCCCGGCTACTTATATTTGGTATTACAACTACAGCTTAAAAATTATGATAATGCTATAGGCACATCAAAAACTGTTCCTTTAGTTTCAATTTAGCTTTGTGTTCTTTTCTCTGATACAAATTGCTTGATATTCTAAATTATTAAATGCAACATTGTTATCTGGGCAATATAAGGTTGAGGTTTAAACGACATGAATATTTTGGGGCGCCTGGGTAGCTTAGTCAGTTAAGCGTCCAGCTTCGGCTCAGGTCATGATCTCACGGTTTGTGGGTTCTAGCCCTGCATTGGGTTCTGTGCTGACAACTAGCTCAAAGCCTGGAGCCTGTTTTAGATTCGGTAACTCCCTCTCTCTCTGACCCTCCCGTGCTCGCACTGTCTCTCTCTGTCTCTCAAAAATAAATAAAAAAACATTAAAAAAGTTTTTAAACATGAATGTTCATGCTAATATCTGTTACAACAATGATCTTTCTATACTTCTTTATCCATAAAACTGAGGAAAAATCCATACACTTCTGTGATGTACCTTTTATTAATGAAAAACAAAAGCAAGAACTATATGTATGATTTAAAATGAGCTCATTATCCATTTTCTACCTTTTCTTGAGATAGACAAACCTTCGCTAAAATCTTGGCAAGTGTCACTTGCTTAATTTTCCTGAGGCCTCAATTTCTCATTTGTGAAATTGTTGCAAGAATACCTATCTTGTAGAAATTATGTGAGAATTGCACAAAATAACATGAAATTTGTCTGGTGGTGTCTAGCATTTAATATGCTCAATCAACTTTGAGTTTCCTTGGCTTCTTTTTTATACCAGTTTCACTTCTGTTACCCACTCACAGACCCAGAAAATAGAGCTCCTGAGGCTCTTTTAACTGATGTATCAAATTAGGGATATATCCTGAGTTGATGTATACAAATTTATAGGTTGGGACAAGCCAATTATATTTTCTCAATAAATAAACTCTGTCATAAGTACTGAGTCAACTGGTAGTTTCCTGAAATATAAGATTATGTCAACTTGATTTGGGGGTCTCTCACATTAGGTGTTATATAAAACAAGGCAGTGAAGAAAGTGGATAGATAATTTAAGGGGAAGCAAATGTAACAGAATAAGAGGGATTATGTAGTTTCCAATGTAGAAAGCTAACACCCTCATTTCCTAATATTTCTTATCCCATATTTAGTGTTTAATTATAACCTAATGAAACATCCAAAATATAAAGAGTCATGTTGTCAGTCTGCTCTTTTTATTTTGTATGCCCTTTTTAAGTATATGCTTTTTTACTTTAGCTAACTTAAATGTGTTCTAATATTACAGTCAAATGAGTTTGAGTTATTAACTACTCCAGTGCTTTTCAAATTCTGTAACTTAGAGCAACTTTTGTTATTTTGAGGATATTAACATCATGGATTAAATTAGTAACAGATTTTTAAGCCAACCATAAAATTGGTTAACAGGTTTTCTGATATTACATAGTGTGTTTATAAACTGACCTCTTTACCTTAAAAATATAAGTGGATTCATCATATATTCCAATATTGAAGAGGAAAGGGATTATAATGATTACATAAAACTAAGGAGGAAAAATGATCAAAAAGTTTGTCCAATAATTTATTGAATGGACTGTGCGTGAAAGATCATGGTCTCATATTTTAGTACATATTAATATTAATGAATATATTATTTAGGATACTTTTGACACTAGTTAAAAATGAGATCTAATTAAAAGGATAAAGTTAATTATTATGTAAGAAGAGGCAAGTATCCAATGTCAGCAAAGATTCTCTGTCTTTTCACTGTGCTGTCCTCAACGTACTGGCTGTTGTCCATAGTTTTGTCTTTTCATGCATCAGGAGTGCTGCTGCAGGCTCTGTGATCCAGTACAACTTTGTCCAAAACATAACGAGCAGTTGCCCCGTTAAGACTGTT
The DNA here is from genome assembly GCF_006229205.1 of Suricata suricatta. NCBI lineage: Eukaryota > Metazoa > Chordata > Mammalia > Carnivora > Herpestidae > Suricata > Suricata suricatta. The sequence continues at coordinate 32,893,141 of NC_043714.1, forward strand.
TTTAAATCCTGGAATTTAGATTTCCCCAAAAGTCTCCCTGTACACTACCTGTTAAATCCCACTGGTTACATTTCTGGTGTGCTCACTCTATTGTCCAAGAAGAACTATAAATAATTCCTTCTTATTCTCAAATGTGCTCCCATTTGGGTGATAAATTATAATTATGTTTGTCCACATGCCTGTGACTTAGGAGCATGAAATTCTGAATGAAAAAGCAAATAATCTCGTGTTTTAGCTTCTCATAAAAAGAGATTTTGACAAGGGATATTGTAATGGCTTGGGGTAGGCAACCAATAATCTTACAGAGTTGTGATTACATGTGGCATTGTAATAACAAAAAGACACTAATATTACATGCCTGTAATAATATGCCTCCCACATGTTAAGTACAAAACAGTTCTAATTTCTCTTCATGAAGTTAGACATTGTACAGATTAGGTTAATTTATGCTAAAAGTCTCTGTGATGATCAAGGTGTCTGTGAATGTGAATTGAGGAAAAAGTACAAATGAGTCAATTTTATTATTAGGGAAATCCAATTTGGTCTTCCATATCAAAATATTGATAAAGATTAGTAACTTTTCTACTTTTTGTTTATTTTTTATTACTTTTGATGATGTTCTAAATATTTTCTTTGGTTTTCTTAAGAATTAGACCCAGTGACCAAGCAACTCATGCTCTATACAGCTAAGCCAACTTTTGATCATCTGAAAGATGTAAGTAAAAATGACCAACATGTAATATCACTATCCATAGTAATTAAATGCAAGCATTTATTATATTTTAATGTTCAGTATCTTTGCTACTAATATGACTGGAATATTATCCACTCTCTAGAAAATAATTCAGTAGTATATTTACACCTATTTATGTATTTGAATGTTAGTTATGGTAATATTTTTGGTAATATATAGATTTATAATAGACTATACAAACTTTCATAACCTTTCTCAACAAAGAAAAACTTAACTGGGATTTGTGATTAAGGTGCAGTTCTCAGCTGTATTTTGGATTAGATCATCATGATGAAAGTAAAACAAGAGTGTTTCCTCGCTATAGTTGCCAGATAACACAAACCATGATGATAGTTTGCATATGACTTCATAGGAGAGGAACATTATGAGATGAACATTTGCAAAATTTAATACTGAAGATTAAAATAAAGTGCTAAATTCATGTACCATCTCATGTATTGAGTGAGAAAATCAAGAAATGATATTCTAAAGTCTTAGGCTAGTAATGGGTATGTAATTGAACTACACCAATTTCTTAAAATATCAAAATCTTTCCAGGATTCTAATAAGATGTCCATGGCAGATGTTGTCTGTAGATGTATAGTTTCTCAGAGAAAGTACACCATGGGGGGATTTGGTCATCATTCAAGTATTAGAATGATTTGTTGAGGTCAAAAAGCTACCAGGAAAAAGAGAAATGTATGGGGAATGGAATGCCAGTGAAATCAGAAAAATATTTTGATTTGTGGTTTAAATATGCCGCTGAAAATGCTCAGGAGTAGGAGGTAGAAAGTGGAGAAATGAAATATATTACAAAATCATTTTCAAGACCAGTGGTAAGAATTACATAAGGTGGACATATCTCTGTTTGGGGGCAATACGTTATAAAGTGGAAAATAGCCAGGATTAAGATGACAAGATTCTGATCATAAGTCAAAAATGGAGGTAATAAAAGACTCTACATATATTTTTAGAATTCCAGAGACTTTGTAATGAGACTTGTGATAAGATGATGTAAAGAAAATGTTGGAATTACCCAGAGGTAGTCACTTCAAGAGCAATTTATAAATAAACCTTTGTGGAAAGACCTTGAATTTATTAAAAATGAAAAATTTCCCCCTCCTATCTGTCTCTTAGTAAAACTGATTCAGGAGGAAGAAGATTAGAGGTAACAGTGCCTACCCTTGTTTAGTAGATAAAATGGAATCACTGACTTGAAACTTAAGTTGTCAGTTCAATGTGGGCCATTTTAGATTACTAACATGTGACTCAGTTTCCTGAGGTCATATGTGCTAAAGAGACCAGGAAGAAATTGGCCTTCAGAACTTGTCCTGGGTACTGAAATTGCCCACTAATTTAATTCTGGCCTGATGGTTGTCCTACACAGAGCTGATATGACCTACAGAGATGTGAAGAAACAGATTTGGAAATATAAACAAAGGACTTCCCAAGATTAGGAAATAGAAACACGTAACCATACTCATTTTCGTTGTTTTAAGGGTAGAAACTATATTCTTGTCATAGAGGAAATTAAGCTTATGGAATGAGAGCAGTTTGAAAGTAAGCAGAGATACCAGAATCAGAGGCTAACTTGGAGAAAGAACCCATCTAGAGATGTTTCTGTCAAGTGGGCTCTGATTCCTAGGATGAAATGTGCTTAGAAGGTGAAGACTGACGTCTGAGTTCACCTCCGTACACGTCCCTTCCACCTTTGTAGCAGTAACTGCATATTCCCTGAACTTGAGACATACCTACTGACCTCTAATGACCAAAGTATGACTTTGCTTGATTCCTCTGAGAGGGACAACTCCAGAATTAGAAAGAGACTTTCCTGAAAGCTAAGTCATCAGACTGGATCAGAAACACTACCCAGAAAAGAACTTTGAGAATGTTCTTTTATTCCTTAGTTGGGAGAGAAGTTTAAGGCAGTAGTCAGTGGAGACCGGAGTATCACAAGTACATTTTGGTGTTGTCTTCTCCTTGAGATCCTTGAGATTTTTTTTGAGGTGGATATTTTTTGTAGAAGATATATAAATGGAAAGAGGATTTTATTCACAGGGTTATTGAAGATAAGAAGTGCTAGAAATGACTGGCTAACTTGCTGGATCTATCACCTGTGTAAGCAGAGATGTAATCTATGCATTCTGGGGATCTGAACATAATGGGAAATGTGATAAATCCAAGAAATAGGTATTTATGAGGCAGCAGAAAGAGCAAAATGGAACAAGTAGAAAATCCTAGGTTGAAAATGTGGTAAGAGAGAGACTTAGAAGAAAATACACATTTCTAATTAAACTTTTAAGTTGATTGCAGTGTCAGGTTTAAAAGTGAAAATTCTGTTTTCCCTCAGAATCTCCAATTGCTTATTAATGATTTTTAGGTGATTATTTAAAAATGTTTATGTTCAGTAGGAAATGGTGTCAGATTCAACTTCAGGTTTAGGGACAAGGGCAAGAAGAGATACTGAATACAAAGCCAGGCACATGTGTTAAACCATGTAGCACAATCAAAGTAAAACACGGTTCTCCAATGTGTTAAAGTTCATGAAAGTGTTGATTTTTAATTCTGCTTTTGTCACTGTGTTGTTTTCTGACAATTCTAAAGCTACTTCAAATTTTGCCTCCTTCAAGGGCATCTACTAGTGAAATTTACATGACTTACTCTGATGCTTTCAAGGTTTTCTTATGGCTGAATTTGGACACATGTTGAGTTTTCCTTTAATTTCCTAATTTCCTTTAATTTCATGTTGAGGATAGAAGTGCCCAAAGAGGACAACATCTGGTTTATATTTTGAAAACTCAACTGGGATTTGTGATTAAGGTGTAGCTCTCAGCTGCATTTTTTGGATTAAATCACTATGATGAAAGTGAGACAAGAGTGTTTGCACAAGCTAGTCTTATTTTGTTAACTAATTCTGGCAAAATCAAAGCTAAAAGAGCAGACTATATATCTAACTAAAATGCCTGTATCTTTTATGCACCTCATTTATTCTGATCAGTGTTTTTTCAAACACCTACAATTATTTTGACTAGTTTGTAAGAATGAGGAGTTTCAGACACGGCTCAGTAGTGCCTTATAATTATTGGATGTTTAAATAAAGCTGAATTCTTATGGCCACAAAGATCCAGTATTGAAATCCAGCCTGCATCTTATTCTCCACTTATCTGCTCAAATTCTGTCCAGTTCTGTGTTTACTTTTAAAAACTATTGTTTTACCTTTCACAATTAATCTACAATCAATCTGGAAATGACTTCCATGTATGATATGAATTTATGTTCAAGTATTTAGTTTTGGTTTTGTTTTTTACATATGTCCAATTTGTAAATTGTCCATCATTTACTCATTGAACCACAGTCCCATCATTGTTATAAATCAGGTAATTATATATGTGTGAGTCTATTTATGTATTCTCTGTTATGTAATATAAATACATTTTTCTATCCCCACACCATTGCCAGCATAGCTTAATTTTTGAAGGTTATATATAAATTTTGACTTTTTATAGAATAAATCCTCCTGCTTTGTTCTTCATGATTGCCTTGCCAATTCTCTCCCTCTTTAAATTTCCATTTAAATTTTACCATAAAATCAACTTATCCACAAAATAACCTGCTGGGATTTCAAAGTTTTCTATTTGTCTTTGCTTTTCAAGAGGTTTACTTTGATGTGCCAACCTTTGATTTTGGTTTTATTTCTTTTCATTCTGTTTACGTTTTAGAGCTTTTTGAATCTACTGGTATATATATATATTTTTTTTTTTCTAAAACTCATGATACATATATATATCATGAGTTTTAGAAAATTTTCAGCCAGGATTTTTTTGAAATAATGATTCTTTCCCACTCGTTTTTCTCTCCATTTCAAACTCCATTTAAATATCTGTGAGAACTTTGTACTCTAGGTGACTTTTCTCCTACATACTTTCTATATTTCTGTTTCTTGTCTCTGCTTCAGCATATTTGCATACTTTTAATTGTTCTTCCTTCCAGCCACTAATCTTATCTTCTACCCTAATTTGCTGTTATATGTAGATGTTGAGCTCTTAATTTCCAAATCTGGATATTTATCTCAAGGAAACAAACAAACAAAACACGAATTTGAAAAGATCTATGCACCCCGGTATGTTCACTGCCGCATTATTTACAGAGGCCAAGATATGGAAGCAGCCTTAGTGCCCATCAGTGGATGAATGAGTAAAGAAATTGTGGTGTATATATGCAATAGAATGTTGTCTAGCTATTAAAAAATGAATGAAATCTTGCCATTTGTCATGAAATGGATGGACCTTAAAGACATTAAGCTTAGTAAAATAAGTCAGTCAGAGAAGGACAAATATCATATGATCTCTTTTATATGTGGAATCTAAAAAGATATAATAGTAACTTAAAATAATAAAAGGCTCATAGAAACTGAAAATAGCTTAATGGTTGCCAGAGGTAGGAAGTAGGGTGGGAGAAGTGGATATATTGGCTTTTTTTGTTTAGTTTAAATAAATGAAAAAATAATATATGGGTTTCAGTTATCAGATGATATCTACATTTTTTCATCCTTTCAGCCCATTTTTTTCCACATTTTCTTGAACACATTAGTCAACGTTTTGTGTTTTTTACATTTTGTTTAGTTTTTTTTTTTTACTGTGGTAAGAACACTTAATATGAGATCTACCTTCTTAACAAATTTTAAATGCTTACATAATATTAACTATAGATGCAATGTTGTATATGCTGTCTCTAGAACTTACCAGTTTATGTAGCTGATACTTTATACCTATTGAACAGCAACTCCTTATTCCCTTCTTCCCCCAGACCTTGGAAACACTAAGCTCTGTTGTTATGAGTTGACTCTTCAGATATCTCATATAGTTGAAATCAGGCAATATTTGTTCTTCTATGACTGGTTGTTTCATTTAGCATAATGTCCTCCAGTTCCCATGTTGTTGGATATAGCAAAATGTCCTTCATTTTTAAGGTAATAATATTCCATTGTATGTATATACCACAGTTCTTTATCCAAATGTTGATGGACATTTAGGTTGTATCCATATATTGGCTATTGTGAATAATGCATCAGTGGGCATGGGACTGAAGATATCACTTTGAGATCTTCATTTCAATTCTTTTGAATATATGCCCATTAGTGGCATTGATGGATAATATGGTAGCTCTATTTTAATTTTTGAGAAACCTACATATGTTTTCCAAGTGGCTGCACCATTTTAGATTTCTACAAACAGTATATAAGTGTTCCAATATCTCCATATTCTCACCAACAGTTATCTTTCTTTTTTTAATAGTAGCTATCATAACAAGTATGAAGTGATATCTTATTGTAGTTTTGATTTGCATTTCCCTGATGATTAGTGATGTTGAGCACCTTTTCATACATATGTTGGTCATTTGTATGTCCTCTTTGGAGAAATGTCTTTTCAAGTTGTTTGCTCATTTTTAAATCAGTTATTTGTGTTTTTGCTATTGAACTGAAGGAGTTCCTACTATATTTTGGATATTAACCACTATCAAATATATAGTTTGCCAATGTTTTCTCCCATTTCATAGGTCACCTATTCATTTTGTTGATTGTTTCTTTCTCTGTGCAGGAGCTTTTTAGTGTAATACGGCCCCACTTCTATATAATTGCTTTTATTGATTGTGCTTTGGGCATCATTTTCAAGGAGTCATTGCAGAGATTAATGTCATGAAACTATTCTCCTGTATTTTCTCCTCTGATTTTTATTGTTTCAAGCCTTAATTTTTAACTCATTAATTCACTTTGAGTTGATTTTTATGTATGGTATAAGATAAGGGTCCAATTCCATTCTTTTGCATGTGTATATCTAGTTTTCCTTACACAACTTCTTGAAGAAATGAGTCTTTCTCCATTGTACATTCTTGTCATTCCTGTTGGAAATCAGTTGATGGTATATGTGTGGGTTTATTTGGGGCCTCTTTATTCTGTTCTCTTAATCTATATGTCTGTTTTTATACTAGTAAGATACTGTTTTAATTGCTATAGCTTTGTAATTTGAAGTCAAGAAGCATTATACCGCCAGTTTTGCTTCTTTCTCACAATATTGCTTTGGCTATTTGGGGTCTTTGTGGTTTCATAGGAATTTTAAGATTGTTTTCTGTTTCTGTAAAAAATATCATTGGGGCTTTTATAGGGATTGCACTGAATCTTTAGACCTTTTTGAGTAGTATGGCTATTTTTACTCCTTGGTTTGATGCTATTGTAAGTGGGATTGTTTTCTTAATTTCCTTTGTGAATAGCTCATGTTTAGCTATAAAAATGCAACTGATGTTGATTTTGTGTCCTACAACTTTAAAGACAGAACAAAGACACTATAAGAAAACCACAGCCCAATAACCTTGGAGGACACAGAATCAAAAATCTTCAACAAAATACTAGCAAACCAATTCAACAATACATTAAAAGGATAAGACCCCATCAGCAAATGGGCTTTATCTCTGAACCAGGATAGTTGAACATAAACAATTAATATGATATATCACATTTATAGAATGACAGAAATAAAAATTACATGATCATAGCTATATATGCATAAAAACATCTGACAGATTTATTACCCTTTTGTGATAAAAACTGTCAGTAAACTGGGTATAGTAGGTAGGTATCTCAACATAGTAAAGACTATGTATAACAAGCCCATGGCGTATATACTCAGTGTCAACAAACCAGAAGTTTTTCCTCTAAGATCAGGACCAAGGCAAGGATGACCACCACACCACTTCTACTCAGCATAGTACTAGAAATCCTGGATAGATCAATTAAGAAAGAAAAAGAAAGCACCCAAATTGGAAAAAAAGAAGTAATCTGTTTACAGATGGCAAACAGATGAGCTTATAAATGTAGGAAATCCTAAAGACCTAACACAACGAATATATCAAACTTACATTAAAGTTCTTATCTACCATAACATCTGAATCACCTGTGCATCTAAATCATCTAGTTCTTTTTTTTCCCCTTGGTTCTCTGTCACCTTATTGCCATGCCTGTTAATTTTCAATCTAATGCTGGATATTTTGTGGAAAAATTCAGAGGACTTCATATGATATCCTCCTAGTGATAGGGTTCTTTGTTTCCTCACTAGGCAGATAGAATGGGGAGTTCAACACTTAAAGCAACCAAGGAATTAGGGCTGCATCACAACTTTGGTAATAATACTCAGCCTATTATTTCATTCAATTTACTTACCAGTGTCCTTAATGGAATTTGAAAACATCCTCTGAGCTTCTGCCCTAACAGTTCCTGAAACCGATTTTTGTGTCTTCAGGAATGATTGCTAAAGTTCGGCTTTCTTTCAATGGTTTTGGGCTAAGTGTTTTAGGTTCCTCCCCCACACAGCTTCAGGAATGACAGGGATCATTTACCATGTGTTTGAGGCCCCTAAAGTCTTTAATATTGTCCCTATAAACACAAGAGACCACTAAAATCTTAGAAGAGTTCTCATCAATGAGAGCTAATAACTCTCTGTGTAGGCAAATTTATCAAACAGTGCCAGTAAATGTCCCCAAAGTAACAATTGGGAGTTCAAGTCCAGATTATCAGATCTTTATGTCTTCATGGGACTTTCAGATATCTGAAGGCTTTAAAAAAATAATTTTTTGCAGCTTTTCTAATTGTGCTCAGCAGGAATGATAGTCTACCACAAGGTAATCCACTTCACCCAGAAGCAGAAGTTCTGCTTCTACTATTGAAAAACATGAATCAAAACATCTTTCCTGGTTAATTTTATTTCCATATTTAGGCTCTACCATTTTTCTATGGTTTTCCATTCTCGGGACCTGCCTACAGTAGTTTTTTTTTTTTTAACTGTGTGGCAGTATTTTTTCCCCAATGAATTGTTCTTGACTGCGTGCCACTCCTTAATATCTTAAATGTTCAAATAGAGTCTCCTTTGTACCCACATTGTTTCCACCACAGGAATAACAGTTCTATTTTTAGACATTTCTACGCTAAAATTTTGCCATGTGCATGAAATAGAGACTCTTTTTCTCTTTATTCTTTGTGGAAAGGCTTGACTTCAAGGAAAATACTTTGTGACCATGACTTAATAAATAAATGAGACTAATGCAGAACAATGGAAATATATATTAGGTATACAAGTATATATAAGTATATAAGTAATTGGTGATAGAATGTACAGAAAATATTGTAAATACAGACTATAAAGACACGGCTTTAAACTAGAGTTGACTCACACAAGTTGAAAAGAGAGCAAAAAGGAACAGAGTGAATAATGAAAAAAACATTTAAAACAGTGTGAATCAAATTCAATATTATATCAAACCAATAAATGTATTTATCCTCAGTATATAATGTCATATATGGTGAAACATGTTAAGAAGAATAAAACTAGATATTTTTAAAATGGAAAACTATAGTTAGAGATATTTTGTAGCTGATGAAAAACCTTCCTTTTGTTTCTCTTAAAGTAAATCAGGTTTGTAATAGAGCAGAACAATTAGATTTATTTTAAAATAAAAATCCAATATTTTACTCTAGCAATTGTGGTAGATGGGAAGGCAGAAGGAAAATTAAGAAGTTCTGTCTTATTTGGAACTTCTCTATTTCTTGGTTCATCTATATGTGACTGTTACTTCCTGAAATTTTCTGAAAATCTCTGTAAAAACACATATGTGTTGCACCAAAAAAAAAAAAGAATAAATACTGTCTAGAAAATTCAATTATAAGGCTTGTTCCAGTGTCTACCATTTTACCTGACTGAAATATTGTATTGCATGTGCAGTATTTTGCTGAGTGATGCATGATTGCAATGAGGAGCAGAGCAGTGGACACACATGGCCACAAGAACACATGGAGTCCCAAGTCTGTGCTCCTGGCATCTGCACTCACCAGAGTGGTTGATATTCAAAGAAAAATAAAAGCAATATGATGGCAAAATAGAGAGGCTTATAGGTGTAATGTTTCTTCATCTTACAATAACATGGCAAATGTATCTTTTTAAATTTCTTTTTGAACTCGTCTCAGTGATCAGTCTGAATGGACTTAATTTTTAAAGTGAAGAAATGAATTATTTTAGTTTTTGTAATATTTTCCCTATCTAATGTATTCAAAACAAATATTTAAGTGTTAACTTAGAATACATAAGGATCACCTATGGAACTTTTTAAACAGTTACATTTTATTTGCTCTTTCTTTACTCTGCAATTTCTAATTCAGAGTATTTGAAATGAATGTCAGACACCTACATTTTATAAAGGTTTTATAAATGATTGCACTCAAACTCAAATTTACCTGGTGTTGATCCAAAAACATATTTTTAAACTTTGTTATTTGGTCCTGAAATAAAAACCAAACTACTTTGACTCTTAGACCAATCCAAGTTATCTGTTAAGTGTACATATTCCTCATCAGTGCTATTACTTTTCAAAGATGATGACAACCTTTTTTAGTTCTACTAACTCTTGGTTTTCTATGGGACAATAAATAAAGTAAAATAAAATAGTAATATTACGAAAAAGCTGTTAGGAAGAATAACATGGAAGTCATTATCACTTATTCTTACTCACTTGAGAATTAATTATTGAGAAATTCCTAAATAATATTTCTGCTAGCCTTTTGCTCAGATCTGGAACTTTCAAAACTATCCTTTACAAACAAACAAGCAACAAACCAATTTCAAACCTTTCTACATATAAGCCACAGTATCTCTGTGTTGAAAGTGGTGTTGGATCTCCTTTTACCTATGTTCCCATTTGTATACATGAGCACTCACGTGTGCACACAGGGAAGCTCCTGGAACAAAGTGAAAATATAAAGCCTACTGCTTTAGACACTTTGCAGCAGATTTCAGGTTAAGCAGTGTCATCTGATCATTGTGTCCATGCAAATGAGATTGCTTTGGCTTTGCTGAATTGTGTCCTATGTCACACCACAGTCTAATTTGAGGATGTTATCACTAGAAGTGTCAGAGCACTTCTGACTGTACTATATTGTGAAAATGTAGGCATGGGTGTAATCTCCAATATTCTTTTTATTAAGACAGGTGGGAAATGTTTTTTTGGTTATAGTGCCATTAATAGGTCTTTTCCTGAATGAATGCTTTGTTTTTATTTCAAGGATACTGTGACCCATTAAATGAATCATTGATCCTTCTTTGTGTTGACTACTAGAAAGCTTTGGGCTAAATTTGTGTCCTGTCTCTAGCAGATGTACAGGAACATTTGGTATGCTTTCAGTGTACTCATCTTACTTCTGACATCATCTCCTTTTCCTATCCTCATTTTCCCTCTGTCCCAATTTTCTCAGTCTTGATTTATTTTATTTTGTAGTTTTGCATACATTTTCATAAGAAAAACTTGTTAAGGTACATCTTTTAACAAGAAAAGAAAATAAACTGAGTTCATATTATCATTATCACCTAGTGCCAACCACCCAATTTAAATCATTTTACCTTTAATCAACATAATCAGAATGATTTGATTTTGCATGGTGTTCTTTTTATTACTAGCATATTATCTTATTAATGGTTCAAATAAGACTGTAAAGCAATATATAAAGATGACTACTATTGTTACCAGATGATTTAAGGGAGAGTTTTATTTTATTCACTTTCTTAATGAATTAATGTACAATAAAACAATGGACAGAAAGAATAATTATAATATTAATACAGTTCAGAAAATATTTTTAATTAAATGAATGAAACCCAATCTTTCCATTTAGATACCTTCTGAATAGAGTCAATAGGCTAGTATTTAGTTTAATTAGGCATTTGAAATGATCAATTTATTCTATTACATTTCTAGTCTTAAACGTTATGATTGCTGTGGGTCATCCATACTATACGATACATGGATTTTTAAATACTAGTTTAGACTAAAGTGTTCCTAACATAAATATGTATAATGACTATAAACACAGTAATTTTTAAAGATCTAGTGTGACTACCTTATTTTATATTCCTACCAAATCAAATTTGAAAATAAAGTTTAAGAAGCAAAAAGCAAATGTTATGTTGCAATAAGAAAATTGCTCTGTTTCTAATTAGAACAAATGTTACGGTCTCTTAAAATTACTCTTGATTTGATGTGCTTACTTTCATGCATAATCATTGTGTGAAATCCTTCTGTTTGTAATCATAGTTTCCCAGAAGAAAAATTAATATCAAGAAAATTTCTAGATATTGACATTTATTTCTGCCTTTGAAAATGGTTTTCAAGTTTTCTGAAAACATTTCCCTTAGTGGAACAACTATTTGTTTCCTGCATAAATCATTTAAAAATAATAAAGAATATTTGAGGTTCTCTATTATTTTAACAGGAGTTTTATTTTTGAAACAAGGGAGTCATGCTATTAGCATCTATACCTAAACTTTTGTTGTTGCCGTTTCTCATGTGTGTAAGTGCAATATATTATTGCCATACAGATAGCAAATGCAAATTGGTCAGTTTATGCATATTACTTGATGTATACTTAATGTTGTCAGGTTATTCCTATTGCACCCTTAAGTAAATAATGTACAAATCATTCATTCAGTATTTAACCAAATATCGGGAAAGTTTACTAAAGTTGTAGCACTTAAGATGTGTTGACCCCAAAATTTCTACCATAATTGTCTTAACTCTATGTAGTAGGAAATTAGAGTCACCATGTAATCTATTTATTTTTTTACCCCATAGACATAAATTGACAACCTAATATATGACACATGTTATTGTTAACTGCACTGACCTAATTCAATGCTTATCATTTCCGATATATGATGTTCTTCTGATAGTCATGCATCTATGTTCAGGACCAAAGGCTTTATTAATTCTAAGGAAAATTAAAATTATGGTTTACAACTTAAGAATAGAATTCCTTATTCCAGTGGACTTTTTCTTTACTTTGGAAGATTAATAGTTTTCATATTTAGAAGGTTTAGGAAAATCTGGATTCTATCATTTATTCAGATTTCATTTCATATTTATGATGAGTATTTAGCTATTTTTAGCTTTGTATTTAACATAATGCAAGATTAAATTGAATAATGGCTCTAAGTATATGCATATGAGAGATAGAGTTAAATAGGGAAAGAGAGAAAAAGTTTAAGAGATAAAATGGTAGAAAATTTGCCAAGTTGACCTCATGAGGGAGATAGAGCAATAATTCAAGTTAACCAAGTAGCAATTATAGTAACTCTGAAAGTTTGTGCACATAAAAGTTAAAATACCATGTGATATGACCTTTATTTGCTTCACTTTGTTATTTTCATTTTCTCATAAATTTCTATAATGAGGTATAAGATGCATATAGTCAAAGTATACAGTTCTTAAGTGTAGATGACAATAACCATGTAACCACTACAAGGTTCACAAATGAACATTTTAGAAACTAAATAGTACAGGTACATTGGAGAAGAACAAAAGAATTAAAAATAACACCAAACTGACAGTGAGCTTGTAATTTATTTTACTCTTAGTTATTCAATGTGGGCTAGCCCTGTGAGTATAGCCCCAGAAGTACAAGGCAGAATGGAGGAACTCGTTTCCCAGCCTTCTGTCCAGGGAAGTAGAAAGGGGAACCACAGAGAACTGGAAAGTACCCAGAGACAATATGAGATGAAGGAGTTCATGAAAATTAGCCTATAAATTTGTTTAAAAAAAAAATCCTGAGTTCACACCTGAGCTGCATATATGCAGATATATTCCTAATCAGCATTTCATTTATTTTTTTAAATTGTGTTTATTTATTTATTTAATGTTTTATTTATTTTTGAGAGAGAGAGACAGCGTGAGCAGGGGAGTGTCAGAGAGGGAGGGAGACACAGAATCCGAAGTCAGGCTCCAGGTTCTGAGCTAGCTGTCAGCACAGAGCCCTATGTGGGGCTCGAACCCAAGAACTGGGAGATCATGACCTGAGCTGAATTCCTACACCTAACCGACTGAGCCACCCAGGCACCCCCTAATCAGCATTTTAAAAGACTGAACAAAGCCAGCAGATAGACCACCACCCAAGCTGGCCATGAGTGGCACATTTTGGGGACAAATCTGAAAAGCATTCAATGTCCTTAAAAACCTAACTACCAGTGGAACCACAGCTCACAAAACGCAACTTACAGCCTGAACCTAACCGGGCCTATTGCCTGTTTTTCTCAATAGGAGTAAAACAAAACCCACACTCACACATATATAATATAATCATGAAGAAAAATAACCTTTTTAATATAGTGTGCTACAAATAGTGAATATATTTATGAAAAAGTATAAACCTCATTCCTTATCCCAACTCATGGACATAAGTTAACTAAAAAATGTCAAAAGTACAGGAAAAAATATTTGCAATTTGGAGTAGACAAAAGATGAAAACATGAGTCATATAAAGAAAATAAAGTGATAAATTGAACTACAATTGATAAATTGAACACTCCTAAAATTAGATAATGGTGGTGGTTATAAAATCTCTGATTAGAAGACAAAAACACTAAACTGTACAATTTTAAAATGTAAATTTTATGGTATGCATATTGTATCTTAATAAAAATACTATTCAGGCACGATTAATAAAAAAAAACAATAAACCCATACAAGGAAAACGTATTTGCAAAATATACATGTGACAAAGGATACAGAACATAAAAACATCTCTTACAAAGGAAAAAAAGAAGACAAACAATTAAAACACTGTCAAATTTTAGACACGCACTTCACAAAACATGACACAAATAGTCAAAAAGCACATGAAAAAATGCTAAACCTAATTTGACTTCAAAATAATAAATAATATAACTAAATGAAATATCACTACATGTGTAATAAATTAAAAAGACTGACAATACTAAGAATTAGCGAGGATGTAAAATTATTAAAACTCTCATACAGAGTTGGTAGGAATGAATAATGATAAAATGTCTCTGAAAAACAGTTTCACAAAATTACAGAGGCTCAAAATGATGTTATTTTCTTCCAAAGAGTGTTTTTTTTCTAGTTATCAGAAGATTATGGGGAGACTACTTTGATTTAATCATGATAGGCTTATTTTCAGGTTGCCCTTCTGCTAGTGTAAAGCCTGGGGTTCTATCAAAAGTATCTTCTTCCTGGAGCTATCTGTTCTACAAATATAGTCTAAAAATTATTCTCGGCATGAAGAATAAGATTATTAAAGCTATAGTCCTTCCCTTTAAGGGATTCAGAATTACACACAGAGTTGAACATAACTAAATTATATCAGTACCTATATTAGCAAAATTGATTGGTTTCATGACAGTTGGAGAGACATTATGAAGTCACTTACATACTGATGTTTTCAGTGTTCTCTACTTTAGATTCTGAAACTTAAAAGTATTTATTTTCTCAAACTCTGTTGCGGCTGGAGCATTCATGTCACCCAGTTAAGCATTTAGAGGGATTTTCTGCAGACAGCTTCACATAAAGAAATAGACATATCTCACTAACAAAATGTTTTTGACCTTTCTCATTGCTCTAGCCTAGAACCCACGCTATGTAAAAAGAAATGGCTATTTTTGTTGTCATGGTGCACACAAACAAGTGTTGTAGCAAAAAATTAGAAAGAGCCTGTTTCATTGAGTGCATCAGTAAATTGGGCAGCCTATCCACAGATTGCATATCATTAATCCAATCAACCTGTGACTTCTTTAAGCCATCGTAGTAGGACTAGAATGCATGCTTCTCAAAACAACAAGACAGGGGAAAGGAATAGTTAGCTTTGCAGGTAGAAATTATGAAACGTAGATGGAATGATTCTACATGAAACAACTTACCTAAGCTTTAAAGAATTAACAGAATTTTCCAGATGTAGATGGTAGAAAGTGGTAAGATGATCTTTACTTTGAGCACCACATAAATTATTAAGTTAGTAACGTTCAATGGTAAGAGTATAATGGATATTTATAGCAGAGGGGTCTGAGAGATTATTTGGTATCATATTTTGTAAGTGACTTAATTTTTATATAGCCAGATCTTCTCCTAGCATCACTAGGATTCCACTGAGATTTTTGGGTAGGCAGTCTACATTTTATAAAAATTCCTCATGTAGAAAATAGATTGAGGATATGAGTATAGGAAGGATTTGATGTTATATCCCAGGTATACTATTTTAGTGACTTCCATTCATGTATATTGAATGATGTAATAAAAATGTAATTTCTCAGTGATGAAATTCAAATGTAATTGATGGACTTCCATATGACATTTGCCTTTGATATTTTTAGATGGATATCTATATCTACATACAGTCACAAAGAGTAAAATCAGCAAGAGTGCTCTTATTAAGAGTCCTAAGACTTTTAATCTATTGAACCTTTTTTTTTTCCTATTGACCTGACAGAGTCCAGTTCATTGAACTTCTGGGCACAAAGCAAGGGACATCTGTTCAGTTAAGCTTTTCATAATTGATATGTTAATTAAAAATGACTTTTAGTTTTTTTGCAAATTGTTTATTTTTCATGATACATATGCCCTGTGGCATTTCACAATGGGTGTTGTCTTAAAAAACTCAAATACAAATAAACAAAGCAAGCTATTCATTATTGCTTCCGGACCTAAAGTTGTACATGATGTAAGTCTAAGTGCTTTCTTTAACCTTTCTCTGGCCAGAATATTCTGGGATTTCCTCCAGTATAAAGATCAGCTCAGTGCAATTTATGCATCTGTCACATCTGGACTATGTCAATGTAGCCTAGTCAATGTGTACAGAGGCAGTGCAGAATTTGCTCTTCTCATAAAGTACAACAGCCTGCTTATATTTTGCAGCCAAAAGCACAAGTATATTACCAAATCCCCTACTTTCTAATGTAGATTCTCAGCCATTATTTTGATTATTCATACTAACACCAATCACAAAATAATCAGGACAATTTTACACTAAGATAGAAACCACTCAGCATCTCTGTAAAAAGTAGGAGAAAAGAGATCATCAGTCCTTCTTTTTAATCATGACTTTTAGAAAGATATAATATATAGTTTGTGAGAAGACATAACAAAGCTATAAATAATAACAATAGAATACAGAGCAACAGCAATGAACCCATCTAAATATGCACATAACATGTTGGGAGTTTTCCCAACAGAGGGGTTATCCATTTCTGAAGATTCTAAAAGTTGGTGGAAGGAGGAATTTTGCTTAGATAATTATGTATATTGGATGATAAAATATTGAAAAAAATAAAGTATAAAGAAAAAAAACAATAAAAAAGAAAGACTGATTATATTTTATAGATATAGATATAGATAGATGTAGATTAGATATGTAATGTTTTCCAAAAGGGTTACACTTTTATACTTCAAGATTAAACACAATGCTTACCATTTTAACATGGACAAATACATACTAGATGCCATAATATTTCTGGGTAATAATGTACACCAATCTGAAAAATACTGTAATTTAACATTAACAACTGAACCAACATGATGTATTTAACATATAATTCTGTTATAATTCTTACCATTGATATAAAGCAAAATTGATTTTGCTATTCATATAAATATCATTTCAAGTCCTGTTATAACCAGACATTATAAAAGTAGTTAAATACAGAGTGAATTATTACAATTAATTTCCCTACAGGTCTAAGAATAATAAAACCAGATAATCTGTGGTTATCACAAGCATTAACTTTCTCCTAAATAGATAAATCATACATGTGCCTCATCTTTAATGATAGGAATGAATAATATCAAAATACTCATGTAAGATACTATTTCATTCATTTTAAGAAGGAAAAATAACACTCAGCTGAGCTTTCTTTTCCAAAAGATACTGGAGATATCTTTTTGATTTTTAATTCTCTTTAATTTTAAATTGCTATGGTTGAGTAGTAATAATAGTTGAGACACAGAGCATTTACTATATGTTTTACATTTAATAATTTAAATCCTTACATCAGTTCTATTAAGTAGCTGCTCTTATTATCTATTTTCGAGATAAGGAAGTTAAAGTACAAGGAAGTTGGATAAATTTCCCAAGACATTGGGTTAATAAGGCCCATGACCTGGGAAATTGAACCCAGGCTATCTGTTTCTAGCGCCCAGGTTCTTACCCATTGTATATATTGTATCTTGAGTAATCCATTCTAGAATTAATAAGAATAGAATAGAATTCTAGGGTTAATAAGGCCCATGGACCTGGGAAATTGAATCCAGGCTATCTGTCTCTAGTCCCCAGGTTCTTACCCATTGTATATACTATATCTTGAGTAATCCATTATAGAAATGACATCTTTCATACTAATATTTCCTACCCTAGACTATAAGCAAAACTTGATTGATCCATACTTTTATTTAAATATGACACAATTTGGTTTTATTTAATCTAGATATTGGATATATATCCTTATGAATTCTTTTTAAAATGTTAACCAATGTGCAATTGACAAATCTGATTTCCTTTTAGCTTCTTTCCTTACTGCTTATATGAGAGTACAGTCAAATATGTGTAAATGTTTGTTTTTATCAAATTTTATTTTATGGTTTCAGGACAGCCTTAACTTAAAATCTGTACTGTCATCCTTGAAATTCTTTTGCCTATAAAATACCATTCATAACAATTTTGTAGATAACTAAAATAAACCTGGAGCTTAATACCTACACCACTTAAAATAAAGTCAGTAAAAAGAAAACATTCATATCAATTAAGTGTGAAATAGTGTGTATTCCAATATCCTGTCATTGATCTGATGAGTATAGACTACCAAGGCATTCAATATCTCATCTATTATTAGTGTTTGACAAAATAGTTTTGATAATTTAGGCCTCACTGGTTTTTCAACTTAGTCCTGAATTTATTGAATCTGAAATTTAGTGGTCTTTGGCAGACCTTTGATAACAAATGAACCGTGCATATCATTTAATTTCATTTCTGAATCATTTAAAATTACCTCTCTTATACTAAAATGTAAGCTGCTTAAGTGCAGAAGCAGTGTCTTCCTGTTTCTACCTTGAAACTCTGTTAAAGTGTTAGCATGAACTGAACATAAGAGTCCACCTGGTCCAACTGTTATATTTTATAAATACATTATTATAAATGTTAGAATGCCATTTTTATATTTAAAAAGTCAATTGATGTTTCATTTAGAATCATCAAAGCATAAATCAGAAAATTCTTGCAAGTGAACTGAGCGCCCTACTTCAAGTAATGCATTTACGTTTCAGTTCTTTATTGCAAAAAATAAGAAGGCCTATATTCTGATAATACATGTTCTCATAAGAATTAGCATCAAATCAGCTTGATTTCCTGCCTTGAAATAGAAGATCACAGTATTCTTTCTCAAAATCCTTTTGGTGCCTTCATAGGTAATTTATATAACAGAATATCTTTCTAAACCTATGCTCTTGCTATCAAAATTCCAACTTGCATGTTTTTTGACCTTGTCATTGTTAATGTCTGTCAGTCGTTATCTGTAAGGTGGGAAGTGTAAAGTGAGGAAGTAAGAAGATAAGAATTTTTATTTTTATTTCAGATACTTCTGTACTTTCAAAACCTTTATAATATTATGTATGTATATGTTTCTTTTAGCAAAGAAAAAATAAATTGCATATCTGACTAATATGGTTCAACAACTGATTAGTCCATTCCCTTAGAGAGTATTATATTATGAAAGAATTGGGTTTGAAATAATCTGGAGGTCGAAAAAGTCCTCCTTATACATTGTTTTTGGTACTCTTGACTAGAGATACCTGTCAACTTTTTCCAAAATCTTGATTCATGTTTCAAGGATGAAATACACAGAAGATAAATGATATAAAAACTAAGGTGTGTCCCCTAATATTTCCTCCTTCTAACACGAAATAAAATATTTCTATTAGAAATCCACATTTTAAAATTACAATAAACATATGTCTCAATGATCCGTTATGTGCTTCCATTTTCCAATTCAAAATGAATTTGGAAATACAAACAGATATAGCCTGAATAAAATATATTAATATGTTGTTTACCTTCCATTTCGCCTAATGTTCTTTTTATTTCATCTGGAAAATTAATGCACAAATGTTAGTAATTTCTGAAATCCTGCCTTTACTTAGTTATTAATAACTTACTAATTTAAGTGTCTCAAGGCAATATTTCCAAAGATGATATTTATTTTTAACTTTAATTTCTTCTCTGCTTGTCTTTCAATATGCCTTTTTCTTGGTTTGATTTTTTTAATGTCTTTGTGTTTTTTATGTTTTCTTGTACCAAAATATTAATTTCCACTCACAATTGAATGCTAGTCTACTTGAGTGATAACTACAACTTCAAGAATTTTTTATTGCTTCATTGCTCATTATTGTAGATAAATGATCTGAAGTCAACTTCATTTCTCCCTGTGTTATGTGTTTTTGTGTTTATTTGTTTTTAAGTTTCTGTCGTGACTCTCCTTTGTTCTTGAGGTCATTAATTTCTCAATGTGGGCCCTTGCCAGTGAAAAGTTGTGCTATTTTGTTCTGAATTTATAACTCTTTCAGAAGCTGGGGATATTTATTTGTTGTCTACCATTTACTTGTTTATTCTTTTATTCTCTCATTCAACAAATATTTTTTAAGTGCCTAATATGGTCAAGACAGTGCTCTGAGTACAGGGGACACAGTAGGTGGCAAAACAGCAAACACTAGCAGTCTGACAAAAGAAACTGAAAGTAAAGGCTTGAATAAATTATTTGACTATAATCAGCATTGCAGGGATAAATATAGCATAGCCAGAGAAAGATGGAGTGCCCCAGATTGGGTTGGAGAGTTATTTTGTAAAGGGAAGACAGGGAAGGCCTTATGGTTATATTGATATTTGAGCAGAGATCTGAAGGAATGAGTCAAATCTTTATTTTATGGAAGTCTGTCTCAGATAATGGAAACAGACATATTAAAAGGCCCAATTCTTGTTTGCATTGAGAACATGGTAAACAAGTCCAAGGAATAAAAAGAAGGCCCCAGTGGCTGGAGTGGAATAAGCAAGGATGAAGCAGAAGGAGATGAGTTCAGAAAGGCAGCTGTGGCGTGAGAACACGAAAGTCCTCGTTTTGTAAAGGCTCTATAATTTCACTTATCCCTTCTGGGACATGTGAAATAAATCCTAAATATCCTAGATTTGTTCCTAATTTTTCTAACTTTATTCAGTCTTTCCATTTTGATTCCTTTGTACTTTTAATGTATTAAGATAAAAACCTCCTTTCAGTCTTATAGATTACCAGAATAAGATCGTTAAATATATCAGTTTTACTCTTCATCTGATGCACAAAACAATATATACATATAACAATATATAATGTAAAAGTTTATAAAATATATATAGTTGTGTTTTTAATTTCCAGGAATGTGATATGATATTAAATATATGTATATTGGCCCATATATTTTATGATCTTTGAATTTATGTCTGTATTTGTAAATAAGACTCCACATTGACTAGCTGGAGTAATTATTTTTAACCCAGGTGCAAACTGTGTACAAAAACAAGAAATGTAGGTTCTGTTTAAAGAAGTCTCAGCTTTGCTGGACCACATGGGGAAAGTGGGCAGCAGAGGGAGATGGCTGCTTACGGTTGCTGTGCAGCTTGGCTCCTGGTGGGCAGGGACTGATATCAGCCGGATGGTGTGAAGTTCTGGTAATGCTGCCCTTTTTCTCTGACCCAAAACTTACACTGGTCTCCTCAAATGAAACTCACCAATCACCATTCTGACAGTGGAATTACTTAACTTTATTCTGAGGACTTATACTGAAGTCAGTCACTCTGAATGTGAAGAAACATTTAAAGACCCATTTAATATACGCATTAACAGCCTGGTCTCTCAAGCAAATGCTCCTTCTGCAGGAAAAGATTTTTGTTTCTTGGTGGGGGGGTTTAATGTTTATTTTATTTTTGAGAGAGAGTGTGCCAGTGGGGAAGGGCAGAAAGAGAGAGGGACAGAGTATTTGAGGCAGGCTCTGCACTGATAGTAGCAAACTGGACAGGGGCTTGAACTCATGAACCTGGAGATCATGACCTGAGCCAAAACCAGAAGCTCAACCAACTGAGCTACTCAGGTGCCCTTGTTTTTTATTTTTAGAAAATATATCTAGGGGGCGTCTGGGTGGCTCAGTCGGTTAAGCGTCTGGCTTCAGCTCAGGTCATGATTTCTCGGTCAGTGAGTTCAAGCCCCACCTCGGGCTCTGTGCTAACAGCTAGCTCAGAGCCTGGACCCTGCTTCGGATTCTGTGTCTCCCTCTCTCTCTGACCCTCCCCGACACGTGCTGTCTCTGTCTCTCAAAAATAAATTAATAAAAAACATAAAAAATCTAATACTTATGTATATGAGATTATTATTTTCTTTTTTAAGATTTCATGAGCTTTCTATTCTATACAGTATCATATTGGTCTTTTGGTGCTCTTTCTCAACATTGCTATGTATTTGATTTTATCTTACTATTTTTCTTTCACTTCACTGGAATTTGAGTGTGGAGAAATGGTCAACACTTTTATTCTTCCAGCCATGTCAAATTGGATATATCCTACATATTTATTTGACCTAAAAATTATGTACTGTCTCCAGGTTATTGTTCATAAACAATAGGTAGTAAGAATAAATTATGCTGACAGCGCCTGGTGGCTCAGTTAGTTAAGTGGGAGACTGGCCGGGGAGGTGATCTGACTCTGGCTCAGGTCATGATCTCACCACTCATGGTTTGAGCCTTGCATAGGGCTCTGTGCTGACAGCTCAAAGTCTGGAACCTGTTTCAGTTTTTGTGTCTCCCTCACTCTTTGCGCATCCCCCGCTTGCACTCTGTTTCTCTCTCTCAGAAATAAATAAACATTAAGAAAATTTAAAAGAATAAATTAAGCAGGAATATTTATGTACTTGAAAAAGCTTTCCTCTAGACATAGTTCTGAGTGGAAATGTACACTTGGGATTTCTTTAGTAAGTATATGCCTATAATAGGCATATAAAATTAAAGGTCAAAGAATGGCATCTTATCTTTTTCTCAATTTTTGCAGTTTATAGATAATCATTTCTTCCATTTTTCATTTTTGTGGTTCCTAATAAAATGAAGCAAATCAACTTGTTTTTCTTCACAACAATGAAGTGTTAGACAAATATGTTCTTTTCTAAATGGTGGAATCTAGTACGAGGCCTTGAAAATAAATACAACTGATTACATGTTAAAGAGTATTTTTTCAAAAGTTACAAGAAAATTTTCCAAACCTACCCCCCATTATTAAATATTTAGTAGGTGTAATTCTCAGAATAGCAAAGTTCTTGAATAAGATGCCTCAAATATTTTTCTCTTTTCCTTTGACCATTTTATAGTACCAAAGGATACATTTGGATAAATGAGTTTAAAATGTTTCACTACACATAAGACTATCAATAATTCAGTTCCTAATAACCATTTTGTTCTAGAACCACACATATTTTTTTCTGAGATATTGACATTACCCTGCCAAATTTCATGAGATAACAATACCACCTTTTCCCCAAAAGAATAAATATAAGTAATAGTATGAATATAACTTTTATTGCATTTCATGAGAAATAGGAAGGTCAAGGGTTTCATATGGGGATACGTTATGTTTACTGCATATCGTTACATTAAAAATGACACCACAGGTGCCGAGTATGTTGCCTCTCATCTTACACATGTTTTTCTGGTTGGGAATACCCACAGGCATTCTGGAAGGGAGGCTGACAATTTAATTGGAAATATTAGAGATCTGGTATAAAGAAAGATGTTCAGAATAGAGAAAAGAAGATTGATGGATTGCATTAAATCAATCATCATTAAGAGTATCTTATGTAGAAGCCTAAATATATTCATTGTCTCACCACAGAATAAAGACGAATGGTTGGAAGTCGTAAGGAATTTTATTTTAAATCAGTATAAGACAGAATTTTAATAAAGACTGATATACCCAGAGTGGCTCTTGCTCATCCTAGAAGTAGTAAAACTCCACTATTGGAAGTGTTGAAGATAAGATTGAGATGCCCTGTGTCAAGAAAATTATAGAGGAATTCCAAGCCTGTGGTGCTAATGTAAATCCATGTAAGGTTCTTTCTCAAAGATTCTATGATCTTTTCCTAAAATGTTGTTTTATACAAATACCAAGCTCATATGTTTTGGGTTCAATTTAGATTAGTTCTTTAGAAAGCTAGTTGGTGTTTTGCTTTTGCTGAACAGATTTGGTTTAAGTAATCCCTCCTTCATGAACAATACTCTAAATGAATTTCTTTCTAAAGTTAAAATATACTATTATTTATGCTTTTTTAATCTGTCAGAAAATTTTCCTGCTTTTTTGAAGCACATATATTAGTTTAGATTATAAGAATCTAACCCTCCTGTGATTAAAATTTGCCAATTACTGTGAATTTTAAAAAGTGTATATGCAATAGTTCTGAAATATTTTCTTTCTTTTACCAAAGATGCACTTTTTTTAAAGAGAATATTTAGTAATAGGTTTGAGAGGTTAGCTAACTCAATTTACTCCTTTCTATGTGCTACCTTTTTGTAGAATCTTTGATATCTTCATCTGTAGATTTTCTCATTGGGCTCCCGTTTCTAACAGCATCATAATTTAATGGTTCCCTAAGGATTATTTAAATAAGAATCAGAGAAAATGTATATAGTACATATAGAACTTTCTTATGTAAAGAACTCCTTATGACAAAATCCAAACAAATATATTACAATGTATCAACTGCCATGAATGAGAGAGAGAGAGAGAGAGAGAGAGAGAGAGAAATTGGTCACTTTAAAAATCTCAATATTGGTTAGAAATTCTTTATTATTTTTCCATGATTTAAGTTTCCATTTTGTGGAATGATCAACCACAGAGTATCCTGCAGTTGAAAAAGACCTAAAAATAATGTTGTCACAGGAACTAGCTAGTTGCTAACCAAAATCTTTTCTCTTTCCTCCTGGACACACATATTCTCCCTCTCATGATCCTTCATTCTCCATCTTCCCGTGTTTGAATCTGAATGTAGATGAGCTAGAGGAGGACTCTGAAGCCTTTGGAATTGAGAAGCCACAGATGGAAAGAGCCTGGGTACCTGAATATCTTTGTAAAGCAATAACACCACCCACCCCTACGTTGGAATATCACAGGAGCAAGAAATAAACAATGTAGTTTGTTTGTTGTGTCTGTTAGCCTATCATTTGTAGTAGTAGTAATAGTAAGATAAAGTAGAGTTTTATTGAACACTACGGTAAAGCATAAAGGAACTCTATGGTAAAGTGTAACTTTCCACTGGTTTCTTTTTAAAAAAAAATAGGTGTTTATCCTCAAATAACCTGAGAATTCTTCAAGAACCACAACCAAAAATCTCACTCATTGATGTACTTTTTGGCTTCTGACTTGGAATGGGAAATACACGTAATTCTTTTAATTGAGTAATTAATTAAAAACCCAGAAACCAATCAAATAACAATTAAAAGTAGTAGATGAATACAAGAAGGTAGTGGATGATCAACCTTAGATACTTCCCAAGCTAAATTACATTTACAATAGGCAATAAGGGTATAATAATATAGAATAATCACAAAAGCTCATTTCATTGAATCAGTGAGACAACATGCTCAGTGGTTACGAAGGACGGGGTCATGTGGACAAGTAGTAGCCGTAAGCACAGCTGATGAGTCTACCAGTGGCTAATATGTACAAAACTAGGTGCTTAATAGTAATTTCCATGTTATACTAAACCGTCAAAAATATTTCTTCAGTTTCAAATTTAAATTCAATTGCAGTTGTGTCAAATACTGTGACATCAGTCTTTATGTATTTCCTTGATGAATAAGCTAGAAAGAGAATAAAAGGGGAAGGAATTGTGAGAAAATTAGGAAGTGAAAAGCAGAGAGAGAGAGAGAGTATGTGTGTGTGTGTAGATAACACAGAAGGATTTTTTAAAGTTGAAGAAATTTATAAAAACAAAAATTTGAGATCTACATTTAAAAATTTCTAATAATAGACTATAACATATATTCTAAAAATAAATATATATTCTAAATATTTATCACTTCTAGATGCGTATTTATTATTACTTATTTTTATTATTATTGTGTATGTACATATATTTAATTACAAATTTAGGGGAAAGTTAAAAATAATTTTTACCCAAATGAGTTCCTAGCAGAATAGATTAATATGTTGGCCAGATATGAAATAACACCTCCTAAATTGTAAAAAGATTCAGAAGATGGAAAATACACTTTTTTCAAGTGTTAAGAGATAAGATGTGCTTTCTTTATCATTGGGTCATGGAACAACTAATTTACTTGTCTTACAAGTACATCTCAACATTGTTAATGATTCAGGATATATCTTTTTCTTTGGATCTGTGAAAATGTGTTTTATTTTATATTTATAAAACAACTTTTTCATGGCTAGAAACAAATTTCAAGAAATAATCAAGCCATTTAAATAACTTAGGACCATCACAAATATGTTTAAGCAATCTGCTTTCTAGATTAAATAGTTCGATTTAGGTTATTTGCAGGTACTCACAACAGACTAATTAGATTTGTGCTAAAATGTATGATCTGAAACAAAGAGCTTGATTGTAAATAGTGTCAGTTATTTTTTCACTATTATCTTGTTCTCGATAATGTATATAAAATATGTATTCATAGGTACATGTAAAATATATATATATATACATATGTATATATGTAGGGGTATATGTACAGAGTATATACACAATAGTGCTTCCTCCTCATCTTCTCCTTCTATCCCCTTCCCTTCCTGTACAATTTTGTCCTGAAACCATGAGGTGGGGGGGAGGGTCAGTGCCAGCAAGGAAGAGCAGCCTCCAGAACAGGGTGTGGAGGCCCATGTAGGACAAGGTGGCATTTACCCAGTAGGGTTGTGTGGCATGTGACAACTGGAGCCCGAGGCAGCTGAGGCGTATCCATATAGAGGGCCAGTAGACACAGAGTGTCAGCGCAAACTCAGACTAAGGAAGAAGGGGTAGCATTCACTACTGATTGTCCTATCCTGAGCAGTTTGAGAAGGTTGGCAGCTTGGCGGGGCTGCCGCATGCAGGGCATGAGAGCACAAGAGGCTGAGGACAGGTCCTCGCAGAACGGTCCAGAAATTCTGCACAGTGTTTTGGAGCTTAGCAAGGCAAGGAGCATATTGCATAGGGTGTTAACCAAGTACTGGTGTGGGAACCTGAACAGGGTGAAGACGTTCGCAGGGACGGAGGCAGGCTCACTGCGGACACTGAGAATATGGTATGTGAGTAGGCTAGAGATGAATGATAGAGAAACCCACATGGAATTTTTGTGCAAAAGGGATCAAGAATTAATTTGAATAGTGCAGATAAATTATCTTTGCATATTATAGTATTTTATTGTGTTCTTCTATGTAGAAAATAGTATTAAAAATAAAACTATTTATACTTTTAAAATCTAATGGATGGTTAATATTATTTTCAAAAGAAAAATAGCTTTGGCAACATGTAGAGATTGGAATATGGGAGGGTATCATTATCTAATATATGAACAAAGTTCTACTCTTACAAAACCAAATGATGCTGCTAGGAAATCTTACACACACTACTCAGCATTTCTTACATATAGGAGAAGATCTAGGGTTTCCACTCCCTGCATATGTTTAGGGCATCACCCTGAACATCTGCTGAAGTTGAGCATCTGGTTTTTGTCTCATTGAAAGATGTCTCCTTTGGACTGCCAAAAGCAGAATGGGGTCATTAGTTATTCTAGAGTGTGAAGTTATCCAGCAGATTATCCTTGTATGAGGGGTAATAACGTCAGGAATGCTACAGTCACTGCAATTAAGCCTAATGTTTACTTTACACTGGCAGTCATTAAAGCATGATTCCAAAAGTGAACTATCAAAAATCTCCAAATAAAAATGAAAGTAGTTTTATGTAGCATTTATTACCAGGTAATCACTATAAATTGTTATTTTTTGAATATGAAAGTAAAAACAAAAGTAATGAACAAGGTAAAATATTTGTCTGCCTGCTGAATTAGCAAGGTTTGAATTATATTTAGTGCAGTTTGAATATGTATGTTTGGTGAAAAAGAATAATCAATGTGACTTACTGTCTATTACATTATTAATAGATTATTTTATTAACTGTGACATATTATTGACCATTATGTAGAACAACTGGAAACTTACTATTTTATGTGAAAAATCATATGCCAGAGGAGAAGTAAGCTGTTGAATATTATGTCTTTAATATTTTATTATGTGATATAATGTATGAAATCAAATTTATTATCATTTGGATTTTTTGACTGTACATAGGCCATAATGTACTATTACAGGTTTTGATATGAAGAGCTGAAATGTTAAGTGGCGCATTCTTTTGTTCTGCTTAGAAATCTATTTTTATATTCACGTGTCTGTGTCCTGAATTACACAAAATAGGGGCGCCTCGGAGCTCAGTTGGTTGGGCGTCCAATTTCGGCTGAGGTTATGATCTCACAGTCTGCGAGTTTGAGCCCCGCATGGGGCTCTGTGCTGATGGCTCAGAGCCTGGGGTCTTCAAAGGATTCTGTGTCTCTCCTTCTCTCTGCGCCTCCCTCACTCATGCTCTGTCTCTCTCTGTCTCTCAAAGATAAATAAATGTTTAAAAAATAAAAATAAATAAAATGAAATATAACAGACAAGAATCATGTCCTAAAATATAAAAATATCCTTTTGCATTTGATAGCTAGAAGCTTTCTGGGAGACTATTTGTAAGATAGTTGTTGGCTTTGAATTTTATATGCATTTATGTAAGCATTTATTCAACATAAATGTAGACCTATCTTCACTCATCATGTTCACAATTTGAGTTTAAAAACAATAAACAAAAACAACGATATAGACAGACAAAAGGAATGATAATTTTAGTGTGACACAGCACCACAGAAATCATACTGAGCTAATCTTTATTTTTAAAAAGCAAGCAGTCCTAATTTCATCCTTCTGTTTCTTAGTTATTTTCTATTTTATAAAAATGAAAGTATATGAAGATACAAAAATAACTGGAAAGATGGTGTATGTGTGTTGCTTTTACATAAATGTAATTAAATTATTTACGTGTTCAATAATTATCCGAAATAAGCTACGAAAAGAACTTTATTTCAAGATTCTCTTTGTCCTTGGAAATCTGAGTCTGTCTTCATATCTGATATTTGCTCACATACATTATCCCATCTCTTTATCGTGTGCCTATTCAACTCCTCTGCTATTATTTTCTAGCTGCCCGCAGTTATACGTGTTCAGGTTTTGCTTTGATTTTACAATTAAAAGTTTGAATCACAGTACATAATGCTAAATAATTGGAAAAGTATTAACTCATTTAATCAATCTAATCTTGTTTTCTCATAGGAGGATATAAAAAATGTATATTTGCAAAGGGAACAAAAAGAGGAATGGAAAAATTTCAAGGTATAGTACTATATATTGCAATAGAATACATAAGATAACTAATCATTCTTTCCTTATGGTAACCTCTATTACATTAGTGGAAACTTTTTCAGAGAATATGAATATTAAAGAAAATAATGATAATAATGGATGTTAAAGAAAACATTTCTACTAAAAACTATTGTTTAATTCCTTAGACCTTAGTACTATCTTGTAAGAAACATGTAAAATTAATTTGTAGTAATTTAATTTTTTTCCAAATTTAGAGGGAAGAATATGCATTAAGTACCTACTGTGGGCTAAGCAGTTTATATATGCTCCTGTATAATTTAACCTCTGTAACTATAGTTACTGTTTTTCTTATTTTATGGAAGAGGAATTTAAGGACTGTAGAGATTAAGAAACTTGTTCAAATAACACAGATAGTTAAGATAACTGTCAGTAATACAACTTGAGTTTGCCCAATTCCAGAAGCAATGAGTTATTTTTAATTTTATGGTTCTTCTGTAAGAGCGATAGTGTGCAGTTGGCATGTGAGGATAAAACTATCTTTATTTTGTGATATATATGCCAAAGGAAAAATTAGTGACTATGGTTATTTTCACATTGCTATGGAATTAATCCAATCTTTTAGCACTTAAAAACTTGACTGCCAGAATCAGAATCACCGTTATTATCACCATCCTCATGACCACTAACTCCACCATGCTTATCCAACAATGGGTGAAACCCTGTACATATCTCATTTGTGTGGCTCTTTAAACGAGTTTAGAAACAAAAGAAGGGGCAGGATAACTCTGGAGATTGTGGGCCCGCTGAGACACTTAGACTCTCAAACATGAAGAAATTTTTAAAACATTACACAAGGAGGGGCGCCTGGGTGGCTCAGTCGGTTAAGCATCCGGCTTCGGCTCAGGTCATGATCTGATGGTTTGTGGGTTCGAGCCCTGCGTTGGGCTCTGTGCTGACAGCTAGCTCAGAGCCTGGAGCCTGCTTCAGATTCTGTATCTCTCTGTCTGTCTCTGACCCCCTGCTCACGCTCTCTCTCTGTCTCTCAAAAATAAATTAAAAAACATGAAAAAAACTACATAAGGAAATAAGATAATGTGTCACCTTTTAAAGTAGCAACTTCTCTTTATTTTTCTTACTAACAAGATAAATGAATGTAGTATGAGATACTATGTAAGAAGTAGTAAAAATGACAGGCGGGAATTTTAAGTAGGTCATTTTATTTAAAAAAAAAAAACCTTCAATGCTGTATCATTTGATCTCTTTTGCTACAGTTAAACAGAACAAGTATGTCAGAAAAACTTTCCAAATATTTATTGCTACTAAACAAGGACAGTGAAGCAAAGAGTGTGGAGTAAATTCCCACATCAAAGTACTACTTTCCATGGCCATCTGCAATGATGAAGTCTAATTCTGTGTTCTTGATTAGCTAGTTCTTATGAGTTTGTTCATATTCTTGTCAGTCAGTGAGCACTGGTTTAGCTCCCTCTGGCATTTGCAATGCTGCAAATATTATAATTTACTAAAAATCAAGTATTTTTCCTTTTAAATTCACATCCTCTCAAAATAAAATTGTAACATTTCTTTAATCTTATAGACAAAAATATGATTTAATACTTTCCCATTTCCCTTAAGAAATCCAAATTGGGGTTTAAAAATTTGCATGCTTTTTAAATAATTTTGCCCCTATCAAAAGCTGCCCTACTGAATTTCTTTCAGATCCTTAAAAGGCCATTCTCTGTGTTGTCTGAAACACCTTTACCTGTACCGATCTTTAACCAATTATTGTCAGTTTTGCTGCTAGATTTTAGTTTCAATAAGGGAGAGATATTGACAAGCATGATGAGAATACAATAATTGTAAAGAATAAATGAATGAATGAATGAATAATAAACATACTACCAGAGATGCTTTGAAATGGCCCAGAATAAAGATGTCGTAACTTTGCTAATATCTTCCAAAATCTATAATGGAGCAATCCCTGAAAAATCTGGGAGCTCAAGGCTCTTCATTCAAACTATTGTTTGTTTAAAGATTCCATGCTGTCAGACACACTTTCATCACATAATTAAGAAACGATTCATAAACTTCCAGCTGAATATATCAGATCTCAGATTTAGTGAAGTTGTTGCAGGAACAATTTATGAAGAGCAATCCACAGAGTTGTACCTGATGCTTGTCACTCTTGTCCCAAATCCTAAAATCTAGATTATTTGCTAACTGTGCAAATGTATCTGCCACACATAGAAATTCTTAAAAATGCCCTGTTACCTATCATTTGACTATTGGTCTTATCAGGATGTCTGTTCTAAAGCCAAGGAGTTGTCGTGGAACTCAACTTTGATTTCCTTTCTTCCTGTAGCGTATACATCAAGGGATATTGAACCACCCAAGAATTTTTTTAAGTTTTATGAGAATGAACATATCAGATTTCATATTTATAGGCATTATACATGTACTGTCAAGAACAGATTGTGAGTTTTCATATTCATGCTTTCTAGTCTAGCAACCTTAAGCAGTATAGGTATTCTACAGACATGTTCTGATTGATTCATAAAAACTCGAACTAAAAACCAATTGGAAAATGTATGGAAAAATATATTGTGGCACACAATGGTGTGTTAATCAATATTTAACAAACCAATCCCTCCCCCCCCAGCAAAATAAAACAAACCAAAAACTTTTGACTTGTAGCAATTTGCCAGTTTTCATGTAGATATCCCCATCATAGCCAATGTCAAGCCCCCCAGAGTGATGTCACTATAAGCACAGTTGGGAAGAGATGCACGTAATTGGCTCTCATGGGAATGAACTCGCTCCAGAACACAGGTGGTCTGTGATGTCTGTGAAGTTATGCAATCACTCAAACCTGATATAACAAGTAGGACAGAAAAAAAATGTAGATTTTAATCTCAAGACCTTCAGAGAATAATGGAAGTGGTGAGGAAATAGGGAGCATTCCACCAAAATTGGTTGGAGGGCTGGAGTCAGGAAGAATGATAGTTCTTTAACACAATAATGGAAGATTAAGCAAAAGTAGAAATTTGAGGGGAAATAATCATTTATCAGTATTAACTAACAACAACAAAAATTCTGCGTTTGCCATGCATTCTTTCTGGCTCTCCTAAGATAACTATTTAATGAAAAATGCTTGGCGTCAATGCTTACTTACATTGTTCTTTTTGACAATATGTTCCAGGCAGACCTGCCACCCGATCTCCCTGCCATTCATGTCTATAGTCAAACCCGTTTGCTATTCTGAGCAAATTTGAACTCCTCAAACAAACCTTCAGCTTTTTGTGCTTAGTTTTCCCTCCCAAGGTTTTTCCCTCCTGACCATTGTATTCAGCTTAGTTTTCTTACTCTTTCAGCACAGATTCTATTTGGCCTTATTCTTTGAGTTTTCCCCTCACTCCTCTTAAACAATCTGAGATTCTAGAACATTTTCAATCACAACACCTACCACCCTCTATTAACATTCCTAATTGCCTGTAGCTCCCCCTGGCAGTCTTTTCTTTTGGGTACTTATGGTCTGTAATTTACAACTACATAGTTGGTTATATACTGTTAAGTGAAACTGCAATACAATCTAACTGAACTATTATTTGTTGAACGTTTTGTACCTGTGTCTCCCTCTCTCTTCTGGAGTATATTTTAGGTACTAGCAAATTGAAACCATACAAAACAGAATAGTGTTCTCTCCCCTCCTCGCACTGTCTCTCTCTGTTTCTCAAAGATAAATAAAAAACACAAAAAATTAGAAAAAAACAGAATAGTGTTGAATGCATAGGGAAACATAGTAAATACCTAAAGTTAACTGGAATATAGAGCTGTTAAAAGGGTAGTTTGACACATAAATGCCTTTCTAATGCCTTTATCAGATTTTACATTAATACTCTAAAATATTTTAATCCCTTTAATAGTTTGAACTAAAAAAAGAACACTAGAACAATAGTTGCAATCTACATATTTCACTCAAATCTATTCTCA
>NC_043714.1:32926290-32938181 GCF_006229205.1 Suricata suricatta
TTGTTGAGCACTGTGTACCTGTTAATATTTCTCTGTTAAAGGAGGCTTATTGACTGTCCAGGGCCTGTCATTTCAGGAAATATTCTTTTAATGGTGTCTCTCAGTTTCTCTTGTTGTGCCTTTGAATATTTTATTTCCCTACTCAGCAATGTTTGGGACTCGCTGTCATGCACACTTTGGCTTGTTTCTTGGTGTAGCCCTAAGAAGGAAAACAGACAGACAAACTCAGAGGGAATAGTAACACACAAACACACAAACAAATCAAACAAACAAACACATTAAAAGGGGGAAAGAAAATAAAGAGAATGCGGAGGAAAAAGGCGAAAAGAGGAAAAGAAGAAAAGAAAAAGAAAAAGAAAAAGAAAAAAAGGAAAAAAAATAAAGGGGGGCAGAGACAACAAAAGACAATGGACAGTCTAAAAGTGTATGACCACTTGAGGGGAGAGGTAGGGATGAGGTATAGGAAAATATATCTGGATTGCAAGAAGGTTAAAAAAAAGGGAGAAAGGAGAAAGTAATATAAGGAGTAAAATTTTAATAAATTTAAGTAAAAAAAGTAATAATAATAGAAACACGTACAGAAAAAGGTGAAAAGAAAGAAAATGAAGAAATAAAAGAAAAAAATTATTTTAAAGTGCAAAACAAACAAATGAAAAAAAAAAAAAAAACCCCAGAAGCTCCCCCTCGTGGATAGGCGTGGTTTGATGTGGTAGGTTACGGAGGCTGCTCTCAGAGGCTCTACTTTGGTGTCTGCAGAGATTAGGCTCACGCCAAGCTCCACTGAACTATGAACTGTACGTCACTCTAATGAGTCCTATCTCCTTTTGCCGCAGTTGAGCCGAGTAGTATTTTCCAGGTCCGCCTCGGTTCAAAGTTCCAGTCCATGCACTTTTTATGCTACCACAGATGGTTTTTGCTTTGGTGGCTGGCTTCTTAGGGAGAGGAATGGGTTTGTCTTGGCTCAGGCTGGGATTTCAGCTGCCCCTGCCTGAGGCAAGATGCGCAGCAGGGGGTGAAATGCGGGCACACCATCACAGACCCAACCTCCAGCGGGGATTGCATTAGCGTTGGGGGAGGAATGAGTGTGCAGCTGTTGCTGAAGGCAGCGCTGGGAGCTGCTGGAAATGAGCTGGGAGCTCCTGCTGCCCGTGCACGCTCACCCAGGTCTCCACCGCTGCCAACTCTCTGCCAGGATCGCACAGAGGTGAGGGCTATTTTTTTCCCTGTTGGCACCCGGGATTCAGGTTTCATGCGGCCAATGCTGGGGGTGAGATGCGCCGTGGAAATGAGGTGCATGCTCCCACTCCCAAAACCGAGGTTGAAGTGAGCACCCCTAACACCGCTGCTGCAGTGGTCACTGACTCCTCTCCAAGACGGCGCAGGGCTGGAAGATGTTCCTTCCCTTGTGCCACCTGGGTTCGGGATTTAGGCTACCCAGCAGTTATCTATGGAGTGAGCTTCTCTTTCCAAGCGCGGTTAAGCATTCTTTACCTCTTCCCCAGAAACAGTACTATGAATGTGTTCAGTCTCTCTGTCTCTTTCCTTTGTCTTTCGGGCTCCATGCGCTTGCCCAGCATTGGACTGGGGCACCTCCCCTGCCTGTCTCAGGCTAGCTCGTTTTCCAATCTCCCCAGTTCGCACTCACTCACTCAGGTATCCTTCAGGTTCTCTTCCTTCTGGAGTCCATATTTTCTCCTTCCGCTCTTGCAGATGAGGGTAATGTCCTTCTCAGTTCGATCAATGGGGCAGACGAAGTTTACAGAGCTCCCTTCCTCTCCGCCATCTTGGCTCTTCTCCTAAAATAATTTTTAAAAATTGTGAATCAGAGAGGTACCTGGGTAGCTCAGTTGGTTGAGCGACTGACTTTGGTTCAGGTCATGATCTCACAGTTCATAAATTGGAGCCCCACATCAGGATTTCAGTTGTTAGCATAGAGCCTGCTTTGGATATCCTCTCTCTCTCTTTTTCTGTGCCTCCCCTGCTTGTGCTTCCTCTCTCAAAAATAAACATTAAAAAAAATTCTGAATCAGAGTAGAATTGTGAGTCAGTGTAGAAATCCATTTCAACATTTAAAAAAATCACTGAAGTGAATAGAAATACTACAAAATCTTTACATGAAATCACATTTCAAGGCACTTGGGTGGCTCTGTCAGATAAATGTCCAACTTTGGCTCAGGTAGTGATCTCGTGATTTTCATAAGTTTGAGTCCTGCTTTGGGGTCTGTGCTGACAGCTCAGAGCCTGAAGCCTACTTTCAATTCTGTATCTCTCTCTCTCTTTGCCCTCCCCTGCTCACACTCTGTCTCTCTCAAAAATAAATATTTTACAAAATTAAAAAAAAAATAAATGAAGTCACATTTCAAACTACCTGAAGTAATCACTCCATATTAATTTCCAAACTGTACTTAGACATTTTTAATGTTAATACCCAGTAAGTTAAATAAAATTCTAATTACGGACCTAGCTCTGGTCTATAATTATAATTTTCATAGGTTAAATGGTTTTATGAATTTTGTAAAATGGATCCAGTAGTCAGAAACTGATAGGCTAATTTTTTGTTTGTTTCAAATTTTTATTAAATTTTTATGTTAACATATAGTATAGTATCTGTTTCAAGAGTAGGAGTTAGTAATTATTCACTTATATATAATACCTTCTGTTCATATTAAATGATTAATGGTATTTGCTAGTTGTTAAGGTTTTAATTAGTTTTTATACCTAAGTATCTCAAATTAATCTAAGAATATTAACTAAGAATATTAACTAAGAATCTAAGAATATTAACTGCTTCTTACTTTTAAGAAGTGACAAGACTGACAAAATTACTGCATACCTCCAAATGTGCTAAAAAAGAAGGGCTCAAAAAAATAACGAATAATAACTCCACTAAAATACTCGCAAAGAAAACAAAATATAAATTTCTCACTGACTTATGTTAGAGCCAGTATAAATTATTTCCTCTCTCTAAGTCCAGAGCCAAAAACACATTATTCTATGGGGAAAAAAATTAAGTAAATATAAAAATCTAAATGCTCTAGGTGCATATCTAGTTTTGATTATTGACACATGTTTAAGTCAGCATTCAAACCAGTCCTTTGCCCCTAATATTATGCCTCTGCTATATCCCTTCAAGTGAAATTAAGTACCATGTAGTCATCTCTTCTCAAGGCTATATTTGACTAGGTCCCTTAGTTTCCCTCATCAATTCTATTTTCCTTTTTTTAAGATTGTTTTGTTGCACTCTTCTGGACCCTCAATGATTAACAAAAGACCACTAAATTAAATTTCACTTCCTATGCCTTAGTCTCTATGTACCAAGTGATATTAATTGACCTGATGCCTCAGGCTAGACTTCATGATATGGAATATATTATTGAAAACTGAAAATATTTTTCTCATTCTACCAACCATTGGTTGATCTTTTTATCATAAAATTTATACTTCCTTATTCTTCCCATTAGGATTAACATGACAAGAAACATTAATCATTAATCCTGTAACATGTATCTATAGATTTTAAATGGAGACGTCAAGCTTTTCTTCCTCCTCCTCTTCTTCCACTTCTTCTTCTTCTTCTTCTTCTTCTTCTTCTTCTTCTTCTTCTTCTTCTTCTTCTTCTTCTTCTTCTTCTTCTACTTCTTCTTCTTCTTCTTCTTCTTCTTCTTCTTCTTCTTCTTCTTCTTCTGGCATATCAGTATCATTTCTCTTTAAAAACATTGTCTCATTATTTGAAATTATCCTTCTGTTTATCTCCTCTAGATTTTAGGCTCCTTGAAGGTAAATTCTTTTGTTTACAGATATATGTCCAGAATTAAACACAGGCATGATACATATGCAGACTTTCAGTAAGCATTAGCTAACTGATGAAAGTAAATGAATGTCTGGATAATTCAAATGACTCATTATCTCCGGAAATGTAAAAAAAAAAAAAAAAAGAGGAAAAAATTATTACAATTCGCTAATATTTATTGAGCACTACTCAGTGACTGGCCAAGTAATCAGGGGTTAGTACAAATAAAATCATCCCTGCTTTTATGGACTTTCTGGACCTCTCTAATGGAGGTACAGAAATTACAGAAACAAAGATACAAATAAGTATACACATAATATTGTGAGAAGTTTCCTAGAAGATGCTCTAAAGGAAAACAATGGCCATGAAAAATAGATAGGTTCACTTAACAGTTTTTCCTTTAACTTATCTGATTTTGTTTTACTATCTTATTTAAGACTAAACTTAAATCCTTAGTGATATTTTTATAATTTGTGACTTTTGATGCCATTATATTTAACACTTTAGATAATCTTTATTATCTTTTTTAATTTGTTTGTGTGAGTATACATATATATCAGGCTCAATAAATTTTTTGTAGGGACAATTGACCTTATGAGCTCTACCTGTAGAAAAATAAGCCTAGATCTCAGAGTCACCTGTTTTGTTTTTTTTTTTTATCAGATTGAAACATCTTTCAACTCAGTACTTTAAGATTAGCTTACCAAGAGCTAACTGTATATGAGATACCTTTCTAGTGTTTTTAAATGTTCATTTATTTTTAATCTTTTTCAATGTTTATTGAAATTTTTTAAATTTTATTTTGTTTTATTTTTAATTTACAATCGTTAGTTACTATATAGTGCAACAATGATTTCAGTAGTAGATTCTTTAATGCCCCTTACCCATTTAGCTTACACCTCCCTCCCACAACCCCTCCAATAACCCTCTCTGTGTTCTCCGTATTTTAGAGTCTTTTATGTTTTTGTTGCCTTCCCAGTTTTTATATTATTTTTGTTTCCTTTTCCTTGTGTTTATTTGTTTTGTCTCTTAAAGTCTTCATATGAGTAAAGTCATATGATATTTGTCTTTATCTGACTCACTAATTTTACTTAGCATAATACCCTCTAGTTCCACCTGCATAGTTGCAAATGACAAAATTTCATTCTTTTTGATTGCTATGTAATACTCCATTGTATATATAAACCACATCTTCTTTATCCATTTATCCATAGATGGACATTTGAGTTCTTTCCATCCTTTGGCTATTGTTGATAGTGCTGCTATAAAATTGGGGTGCATGTGTCCCTTCAAAACAGCATACTTCTATCCCTTGAATAAATACCTAGTAGTGCAATTGCTGGATCACAGGGTAGTTCTATTTTTAATTTTTTGAGGCACCCCCACACTGTTTTCCAGAGTGGCTGCACCAGTTTGCATTCTCACCAGCAGTGCAAAAGAGATCCTCTTTTTCTACATCCTTGACAACATCTGTAGTTGCCTGAGTTGTTAATGTTGGCCATTCTGACAGGTGTAAGGTGGTATCTCATTGTGGTTTTGATTTGTATTTCCCTGATGATGAGTGATGTTGAGCATTGCTTCATGCGTCTGTTAGTCATCTGGGTGTCTTCATTGGAGAAGTGTCTGTTCATGTCTTTAGCCCATTTCTTCACTGGATTATTTGTTTTTTTGGGTGTTGAGTTTGATAAGTTCTTTATAGATTTTAGTACTAACGCTTTATCTGATACGTCATTTGCAAATATCTTTTCCCATTCCATCAGTTGCCTTTTAGTTTTGCTGATTGTTTCCTTCTCTGTGCAGAAGCTTTTTATTTTGATGAGGTCCCAATAGTTCATTTTTGCTTTTGTTTCCCTTGCTTCTGGAGACGTGTTGAGTAAGAAGTTGCTGTGGCCAAGATCAAAGAGGTTCTTGTCTGTTTTCTACTCAAGGATTTTGATGACTTCCTGGCTTACATTTAGGTCTTTAATCCTAAAATGAGTTTATCTTTGTGTATAGTGTAAGAAGGTGGTCCAGGTTCATTTTTCTGCATGTTGCTGTCCAGTTTTCCCAGCAACACTTGTTGAAGAGACTGTCTTTATTCCATTGAATATTCTTTCCTGCTATGTCAAAGTTGGCCATATGTTTGTGGGTCTATTTCTGAGTTCTCTATTCTGTTCCATTGATCTGAGTGTCCTTGTGCCAGTACCATACTGTCTTGATGATTACAGCTTTGTAATACAGCTTGAAGTCCAGGATTGTGGTACCTCCCGCTTTGGTTTTCTTTTTCAAGATTGCTTTAGCTATTCTGGGTCTTTTCTGTTTCCATACAAATTTCAGGATTCTTTGTTCTAGCTCTGTGAAGAATTCTAGTGTTATTTTGGTAGGGATTGCATTGAATATGTAGATTGCTTTGGATAGTATTGACATTTTAACAATTATTTCTTCTTCCTATTCAGGAGCATGGAATATTTTCCCAATTTTTTGTGTCTTCTTCAATTTTTCCATAAGGTTTCTATAGTTTTTAGTGTATAGATTTTTCACTTCTTTGGTTAGATTTATTCCTAGGTGTTTTATGGGTTTTGGTGCATTTGTAAATGGGATCAATTCCTTGATTCCTGTTTCTGTTGCTTCATTGTTGGTGTATAGGGATGCAAACAATTTCTGTGCACTGATTTTATATCCTGCCACTTTGCTGAATTCATGGATCAGTTCTAGCAGGTTTTTGGTGGAATCTTTTGGATTTTCCATACACAGTATCATGTCATCTGTGAAGAGTGAAAAGTTGACCTCCTCCTGACCAATTTGGATGCCTTTTATTTCTTTGTGTTATCTGATTGCTAAGGCTAAGACTTCCAATACTGTGTTGAATAACAGTGATGAGAGTGGACATCCCTGTCTTGTTCCTGACTTTAGTGGGAAAGCTCTCAGTTTTTCCCCATTGAGGATGATATTGGGTCTTTTGAATATGGCATTTATGATATTGAGGCATGATCTTTCTATCCCTACTTTCTTAAGGGCTTTTGTCAAGAAAGGATGCTATATTTTGGCAAATGCTTTCTCTGCATCTATTGAGAGGATCATGTGGTTCTTTTCCTTTCTTTTATTGATGTGATGAATCACATTGATTGTTTTGCAGATATTGAACCAGGCCTACATCCCAGGTAGAAATCCCACTTGGTCATGGTGAATAATTTTTTAATGTATTTTTGGATCCACTTGGCTAATATCTATTTGAGAATTTTTGCATCCATGTTCTTCAGGGAAGTTGGTCTATAGTTCTTTTTAGTGGGGTCTTTGTCTGGTGTTGGAATCAAGGTAATGTTGGCTTCATAGAAAGAGTTTGGAACTTTTCTTTCCATTTCTGTTTTTGGAACAGCTTTGAGATAATAGGTGTTAACTCTTCCTTAAATGTTTGGTAGGATTCTCCTGGAAAGCCATCTGGCCCTGCACTCCAGTTTTTGGGGAGATTGTTTTTTATTACTAATTCAGTATCTTTACTGGTTATGGGTCTGTTCATATTTTCTATTTATTCCTGTTTCAGTTTTGTTAGTTTATATGTTTCTAGGAATTTGTTCATATCTTCCAGATTGCCCATTTTATTGGCATATAATTGCTCATAATAGTTTTTATTTCTGCTGTGTTGGTTGTGATCTCTCTTCTTTCAGTCTTGATTTTATTTATTTGGGTTCTATCCTTTTTCTTTTGATCAAACTATCTAGTGGTTTATTAATTTTGTTAATTCTTTCAAAGAATCAACTTCTGATTTTATTGCTCTGTTCTACTGTTTTTTGGGTTTTAATAACATTGATTTCTGCTCTAATTTTTATTATTTTCTATCTTCTCCTGGTTTGGGGTTTTATTTGCTGTACTTTTTCCATCTCTTTGAAGTGTAAGGTTAGGTTGTATAGCTGAGACCTTTCTTCCTTTTTTAAGAAGCACTGGATTGCTATATACTTCCCTCTTATGACCAGCTTTCCTGTGTCCCAGAGATTTTGGGCTGTGGTGTTATCATTTTCATTGGCTTCCATGTACTTTTTAATTTTCTCTTTAACTTGTTGGTTAGTTCATTCATTCTTTAGTAGGAAGTTCTTTAGTCTCCAAGTATTTGTTATCCTTTCAAATTTTTTCTTGTGGTTGATTTCAAGCTTCATAGCATTGTGGTCTGAAAATATGCACCATATGATTTCCATCTTTTTGTACTTCTTGAGGGCTAATTTGTGTCCCAGGATGTGATTTATTCAGGAGAACATTCCATGTGCACTGGAGAAGAATGTATATTCTGCTGTTTTAGGATGAAATATTCTGAATATATCTGTTAAGTCCTTCTGGTCCAGTGTGTCATTCAAAGCCATTATTTCCTTGTTGATTTTCTGTTTAGATGGTCTGTCCATTGCTTTAAGTGGGATGTTGAAGTCCCCTACTATTATGGTATTATTATCAATGAGTTTCTTTATGTTAGTGAGTAATTGATTTATATATTTGGGTGTTGTCACATTTGGAGCATAAATGTTTACAATTGTTTTGTCTTCTTGGTGGATAGACCCCTTAATCATAATATAATTCCCTTCTTCATCTCTCATTACAGTCTTTATTTTAAAGACTAGATTTTCTGATATAAGTATGGCTACTCAGGCTTTCTTTTGTTGACCATTAGGATTATAGATGGTTCTCCATCCCCTTACTTTGAATATGAAGTTGTCTTTAGGTCTAAAGTGGGCCTTTTATAAACAGCCTATAGATGGATCTTGTTTCCTTATCCATTCTGTTACCCTATGTGTTTTGATTAGAGCATTTAGTCTATTGATGTTTAGAGTGAGTACTGAAAGATACAAGTTTATTGCCATTATGTTTCTTGTAGAGTTCTGGTGGTGTTCTCTGGTCCTTTCTAGCCTTTGTTGCTTTTGGAGATTTTTTCTCCCATCTTTCATTCTCTCAGAGAGTCCCTGTTAAAATTTCTTGAGGTGCTGGTTTATTGGTCACAAAGTCCTCTAATTTTTGTTTGTAGGAAAACTTTTAATCTCTCCTTCTACTTTGAATGACGGCCTTGCTGGATAAAGAATTCTTGCTGCATATTTTTCCAATTCAGTCCACTGAATATATTCTGCCACTCCTTTCTGGTCTGCCATGTTTCTGTGGATAGGTCTGCAGCAAACGTGATTTGTCTTCCTTTGTAGGTTAAGGACTTTTTTCCTTTGTGTTTTCATGATTCTTTCCTTGCCTGAATATTTTGTGAATTTGACTATGATATGCCTTGTTGATGGTCGGTTTTTGTTGAATCTTGAGGGAGTCCTCTCTGCTTCCTGGATTTTGATGTCTGTGTCTTTCCCAAGTTAAGAAAGTTTTCCTCTGTGATTTGTTCACATAACCCTTCTACCAATTTTTCTTTCCATCTCCTGGTGCCCCTATGATTCTGATTTTGTTCCTTTTTAATGAGTCACTGATTTCTCTTATTCTTAAATCATGCTCTTTTGGTTTAGTCTCCCTCTTTTTTTCTGCTTCATTTTTCTCCCTAAGTTTGTCCTCTGTATTACTGAGTTGCTGCTCAGTTCATCCTTCCCCCCTGGCATCCGTTCAAGATTGCAGCTCAGTTATAGCATTTTTTAATTTCATTCTGACAAACTTTTACTTCTTTTATCTCCAGAGAGAGGGATTTAATCCATTTTTGACCCCAGCTACTATTCTTATTTTCATGATTCTAAATTCTGG
Organism: Suricata suricatta; assembly: GCF_006229205.1. NCBI lineage: Eukaryota > Metazoa > Chordata > Mammalia > Carnivora > Herpestidae > Suricata > Suricata suricatta. The sequence goes on from NC_043714.1 coordinate 32,935,766, forward strand.
TTCAGAAATCTTGCTTGTATCTGTGTTGGTTACATCCCTGGCTGTTGTTTCTTCCTGCTCTTTCATTTGTGGTGAATTCCTTCATTTCATCATTTTGGAGGAAGAAAAGGAATAAGGTAAAAAATATTAAATTAAAAAAAATAAAAACACACACACAAAATCAAATAAATGATGCTAGATCCTAGGTGTGTTTTGATCTAGTTAATGAAAGGTGCTTGATTGATTAGAGGAAAAAAGGGGAAAAAAAGGAAAACGTTTGAAAATTTGAGAAAATGAATATAATGAAATAGATAACATGAAATGATGGAAGCAAAATAGAATTTGAAAAAAAATTACAAGAAATAAAAATTTTAGTATAAAAAATAAAGAAAAATATTTTTAATAAAAACTGAAAGCAAAAATAATTTTTTTCTGTTTTTAAATGAATGAAAAGAAACGAAAAAGGGAAAAAAAGAAAAAAAATTGAATAGATGAACCAGCAAATAGACTGAAATAAGATTGATATTATTACATCATTTTCCCCTAGAACTCAAACTATAAAGCACCTTACAGTCCATAAACTAAACAGGTAGAGAGATTTGTGGTGGTCCTGAAGAGCAAGGTTGGCCCAAATTGGCAGGGCTGAGTGTAACAGCTCTGTTCTCCACTAGATGGCGCTGCATAGCTTACTGTAGTGGATTGTTATGGCACCTGTAGGGTGTGTGTGTGTGTGTGTGTGTGTGTGTGTGTGTGTGTGTGTGTGTGTGTGAGTGTGATTTCCGGTTTGGGTGAAAATGGCATCACTCAGTTACCCAGTCTCCACAGGGAACTTTGTGCTCTCCCTGGCCAGGAATTTCGCACCCGTCCTTTGTCTCTAGCTTCCATACACTCCCTACTTTTACACTATCCGTGACCAGACCATCAGGTTGCCAGGCGGTACCTCCTTCCTGAGTTTTATCTCAGATACGACTGTGTTTCCCAACCCCTCACTGAGGGACTGCGGTTTTGACCTGCTCTGATCCTCTGGGGGAGGGTCTCATGGAGCAATGGCCAGGTGCCGGCCGCACCCAGGAACATTCACGGGACTGTGCTGCTGCCAATGTCCAGGACTGCAGCTGGGTGCCAGCCTGCTCGAGAAAAAGTTCATGCGGATCATGTAGCAGCAGCGTTTCAGGGATTGTGGAAAATCACACATGGCCCAAGGACCTCCTGAACCCACTCTACTCAGGGAATTTGCCCTTCCCACCAGAACACCACGAGGTATGGAGCTGCAGACTTTCAGACTCGGTGGTCCCCTGTTTCTAGAGTCTTAATGGAATTTAAATCCTCTCCTTTCTCCCTTTTTAGTTCAGTCCCTGCGGATGTTTCCACTTTTTCTCCAGCTGCTTTTGTGGGGGGTTCATTTCCTGTATTCCCCACCCCACTCTGTCCTCTCTCCTTGAGCAAAACAGCTCCCTGCTCTCCTGGGCTTCTCTCTCCCAGTTCACCTCTCCGTGCTGAATACCTGCTGAGTTCTGTGGTTCAGGTTGTGGACATTGTTGTGTTAATCCTCAAATCAGTTTTCAGCTGTGCAGGATGGTTTAGTGTTGATCTGTCTGTATTTCATGCACGCGAGACGGAAAAAAGACTTACATGCCGTTCTGCCATCTTGGCTCCTCCTTGAAACCTTTCTAGTTTTAGTTGTTCCTTTGTTATTGTGCAACACTTCTGAAGTGTGAAAGTTGCTAGCTATTATGAGGCCTTTACTTTCAGAGCTGAGAATTTATTTTAGATTTCAATATATGATGTAGAATTTGTGCAGTAGCTAATATAGTTCGAAGTGTTTTAAAGGATGCGGTTGTAATTCCTTATTTTTCTTTTTTTATGGAAAAAAGTGAAATCAGAGGTAATGTTAATTTTGTGTATTATATTGTAATGTCTTATCTCGTATATATACAGTTCTGTGACTCTTTAATGTAAAACCCAGGCAATATCCATGATTCTTAATATAAAGATATACATATTTCTTCTGATCAATTATAGTTCAAAAGTTGTTTAAAACAGTGACTAATGCTATAGCATCTCTCTAAATTGTACATAGGTCAATTGCAAATATTATATTCAAAGACCTAGTGTGTCCATTTATCAGTGGTAGGAGAATCAAAAATTCAGGGATGAGATTCAGGACAGCAGGGCAGAACAGCTAAATCTGTTACAGCTAGAGCACTTCATCTAAAATGGAGAACATGCCATTGTCACAAGTCTTGAAGAGAGAAGCCAGGATATCAGGCCCCAGTGAAAGAAAAGGTTTAAAGGCCATGTAGGGAGACAACATTTTGGCATTTCTTATTTGATTGGTTGTTTTTTATTTAGAAATCCAAGCCAAACAGAGTAGGAGTGAAAACATGACAAATATATATATATGATTTATATATATAATATATATATAGATGTATAT
>NC_043714.1:32938281-32975643 GCF_006229205.1 Suricata suricatta
ATGACAACAAAAGTCTTTCTCTTCTCATCCTCATGAGGTACTGCGATACCCATGTAACCAACAAAAGTCACAAAGTTGGTAGGTACCACTTTATAAAGTCAGGATTATATGTGGACTGGTAATTGTAGCAGGAGACTAAGTCTACTGGGTAGTCTTCACATTTCTAATATTTTTTGTTTCAACATTATTGAGGTATAATTGACACATAAAGTTTAAGATATTTAAAATGTATATCATGGTGATTTGATATATGTATATATACATTATGAAGGAATCCCCCTATCTAGTTATCATTCCCATCCCCTCACATATTTATGTTTTTGTGTGTATGAGAGAACATTTAAGTTCTGCTCTTTTAGCCTATGACAATTATACAGTACAGTGTTGTCAACTGCAGTTGGCATGTTATACATGAATCTTCAGAATATATTCATCTTATAGTTAAAAGTTTGTACCCTTTTACCAAGCTCTCCTTCTTTCTCCGACCCTCCGTCCAGTCAACAACTTTTCTACTATCAGTTTGATTATTTTTTTATATTTCACAGATAAATGATATCATACAGTATTTGTCTTCCTCTGTCTGACTTATCTCACTTAGCTTAATGCCCTCGAGGTCCATCCATGTTGTCACAAATAACAGGATTTTCTTCTCTTTCATGGCTGAATAATATTCCATTGTATATACATACCACATTTTCTTTATCCACTTGCCTGTTGATGGATGGTTAAGTTGTTTCCATGTCTTGGCTATTATGAATAATACTGAAGTGAATATGGGAGTGCATATATCCCTTTGATATCTTGTTTTTATTTCCTTGGGCTATATACCTGGAGGTGAGATCACCAATCATGTGGTAGTTCTGCTTTTAATTTTGTGAGGAATTTCTATATTGTTCATCAGAGTGATTGAACCAATTCATATCCCCACCAAGGATGCTCAAAGATTTACTTTTCTTCATATCTTTGCAAAACTTGTTAACCCTTGTATTTTTGATGATAGCTACTCTAACAGGTGTGTGGTGATATCCCACTGAAGTTTTGATTTGCTTTCCTAATGATTAGTGATGTTTGGTATCTTATCATATGGCTATTGTACATGCTATATCTCCTTTGGAAAAATGTCTATTCAGTTCCCCTGCTCTTTTTTAATCTGATTAGTTTTTTATTATTGAGTTCTTCTTTATAATTTTGAATATTTGATCATACATTTGATTTGCAAAGAAATAAAAGGCATCTAAGTTGCAAAAGAAAACTAAAATTACCTCTATCTGCAGATACAATGACATATACAGAAAACCCTAAAGACTCCACCAAAAAACTGTTAGAAATAATAAACAAATTCAGTAAATTTGTAAGATGCAAAATCAGTATATAAAACTCAGATGCATTTGCATACACTAATAATGAACTATCAGAAACATGTCATTTATAATTACATTGAAAGGAATAGAATACCTAGAAATAAACTAAGGACCTGAAAGAGCTGTACACTGAAAATGATAAGACATCGATAGAAAAAAAAAAACTGCAGAAAATACAAATAATTGGAGAGCTATTCCTGCATTTAAACTAGAAGAATTAAAATTGTTAAAATGTCTATGTTACCCAAAGGAATCTACAGACTCAATGCAATTCTTATCAAAATTCCAGTAGCATTTTCACAGAAATAGACCAAACAGTCTCAAAATATATGAAAGATCCCAAATAATCAAGACAATCTTTGAGAGAAAGAACAAAGCATCACACTTCTTGATTTCATACTATTTCATGAAATGATAATAATCAAAACGGTAGATGTTGATATTAAAACAGACACACAGATTAATAAAACAGAATAGAGGGCCTAGAGATAAGCCTGCATGTATATGCTCAGTTAATTTATGACAAAGGAGACAAGAATATACAATGAGGAAAAGACAGGCTTTTCAATAAACGGTGTAGGGAAAACTAGACAGTCACATGTAAAAACCATGAACCTCAACCACTATCTTACACCATACCTAGTAATCAACACAGAATAAAGACTTTACATAAGATCTGAACCATGAAATTCCTAGAAGAAATAAAGGGTAAGCTCCTTGAGTCAATCTTTACAATGATATTTTGGATTTGACAACAAAAACCAAGACAACCTAAACAACATAAATAAGTGGACTATATCTAAGTAAAAAGCTTCTGCACAGTCAAGGAAACCATCAACAAAATGAAAAGCCAACCTATAAAATGGGAGAAAATATTTGCAAATCAAGTAAATTTCATAACAAAACCTTGTAATGCAAGAAAGGTGTATGTGGGATTCACAAACATCTATTAAAGAATCTACATATTTTAGTGAACTCACACATAGAGGCATATATATAGCTATAATATTATGCAGACGTTTGTGTGTTTTAATTTTGTCCTGATCGCTATGCACTTGATACATTTGCCTCACATATTTCAAAGATAAAAAAACATAGGCTAAGTTTATAAAAAAGCTAATTTCCTGAAGAAAAAAATCATTTGCCCCCTGATGATCACTGCTTTTTCCCATCTTTGTCTACATGAGCTTAATGTTATTCTTGAGAATCCAAACCCATCAACTGCCTTGCTCTCCTACCCTTTCCCATATTTATCTGAAGGTGAAACTAGTCGTCATAGCTGGACCACTTCTCTGATACTGAGCTTGACCATTTTTCAACTGCTGCTTTTGATAAAAGACATAATCATCTGGGAGATATAAATGCAGTTTCTGGAGAGAGCTAAGTCCTTCTGAGAATGATTGCCTGGTGGGCCAAGTTCTGTCATCAAAACCTGACAGGCTGTTCACACTGGAATACGTGTTTAAGGGTGTGGGAATATGCAGACAGATTTTATCCTCTGTGTTTAACTTGGCAGTCTTTGTCCTCACTGTTCCTTGCATTGTTTAATGGCAATGACATCTTCTTACATGATTCGCATGACTAGGTTTTTAATAGAGAAACCTGCTGGTTTTCATAAGATTTGGGAAGACGAGGATGGATAGAGAGGCTGTTAAAAAGTTTTGCAAACCAGGCAATAAGTTTAAAAAGCTCTATGTCCAGTGCAAATGAAGAAGTGCTGAAATGTGTTCAAATTAATTTTCTAGTGCAATGGAAAAAATACAAGCACTGTAATATCAGCTTCTGCAGTTTCTTTTTTAGCTCTCCAGAATTTCTCTTTTTAATTTACTGTCCACTAAACTCATTAATTCTAATTCCTTTCTCACCGTTGTCACTAAACATGGTCATGTTACCCAGAAAAGAAAAAATACTGTAAAAGAGAATCACTTTCTGATACATGCGACAACACAAATGAAGCTTGGAGACATTATGCTAATTGAAATAAGCTAGACACAAAAGGACATCAATATTGCCTGATTCCATTTATATAAAGTGCCTGGAATAGTGAAATTTTGTCTTAGACTTACAGAGATAGAAGGTAGAATAGTGGGTACCTGGGGCTTGAGGGTAAGCAGAATAGGAAGATATTGTTTGATGGTTGCAGTTTCAGTTTGAGATGATAAAAAAACTTTTGGGGATGGATACTGGTGATAGTTATATAATAACGTCAAGGTACTTAATGCTACTGAACTGTACACTTAAGAGGGTTAAAATGGTAAATAAAATGTTATATATATTATGCCTATATTGAGAAAAGAGAGAATAAAGACATAAAACAAATGAAAACATTTTAGACTATATTCTTATTCCTTAACTTTTTAGGAAGGTAAATTTAAAAAAATTTTTCCATCTTCTCTGTCTTTGTTAATGAAAACTTAATGACCTAAATTGAATAAGTAGTAACACCCTTTATTATTGCCAAGCCTACTATAAAAGCAACCAATAAATCAACAAAATGTAGCTTTGAATATTCTTAAGACTTTACCCTTTACATAACATACATCTAACAAAATAAATTGGTAAGAATAAAAAGACCAAAATGAATGCTGCTAGAACCCAATTTTCCAACTCCCAGCTCCACTGTGTTATAATTGGGTTTAATGGGAAATATTTATGATCAATCAGAGAAAGAAGATACAGAGAATGGTTTCCATGTGGTTGGTGGACACTGAAAGAATAGAGGGGTATTTGAAGAGCTTCTTGAAATATTTCCAAAGAAATAGGAATTTTACATGTTCCACAAGATGGAGGATGTATGCCAGCTCCCCCACTTGTCCCCACTGAGATGGCATTCTTCAGAGAGAACAGTTGTGTGGTGACCAGGAAAGGGTCGACCACAGCATTGTCTCACAAGTGTCAGCATCACCCAGTGGGCTTAAAGCACAGCATGCCACTTGTGACCATGCAGGGAGATCAGACATTCTTCTTCAAAGGCTAAATTTATTAGACCCAAACACGTACACTATTCTGAATAGAATGGAAGTGACATCTGAGTGCCATAAGTCCAGAGTGTGAATTTTTGGAGTTTTAGATTAAATCTAACTTAGAAAAATAATTGTTACTTTTTTCTACTCAATGGTAGATTAAATTTAGGGCCAATGAATGAGTTTACTTTTTCCTGAAAAAACAACAACAACAACATGTTATTAAATGTATGCTCTATCTTATCATCAGTGGTGTCTAACAGTACTCTGAGAAGTAGATTTATTTTATTTGGAAATAGGAGCCACAAAATTTACAAAATCCCATCTTAAGTTAGTAGCTTGCAAAGTCATATGTTTAGTGCTAAAATGCAGTAACTCCTTATTTAAAAAGTATTTTTATTTTGGTTTTATTTTCTCTTTGTCCTCTGAATTGTCTTTTACCTGGCTTTATTGGTCTTCCTTGCTTTCAATTTTTTATTGTGACACAAACATAAAGCAACTTGACACTGATTTCCATTAAAATATTATATCTGTTGGTATCTGCTTCTAGCAACAAAGATTTCTATGATTTATATTTTCCATATCTATATATTTCTCTGACACTCTGCTATACTTTTAGTCAACATTCTTCCTTTTTACTTTTCAATCATTATCAGATCATAAGATTGGAGTTTTTTTAACTATTAACATAAAAAAATAATGCTATATTTAGTACTTTTATTTTTGTTGTAACATAAAAAAAAAACTGAATTGGATTCAAATCTGGGCTTTACCACTTTTGAGCTCTTTGACTCATAGGTTGTTTAACATCTCCAAGCCTTAATTTGGGATTTCTCAATCTATGGAACACTTTTTCCCTATGTTCCATATGTTCAGATCTCAATGAAACAATTCATAGGATAGCATATATTTCTTATTTTTACTATCAATCTATATATTAGTGTCGCTTGCTACCTTCAACATTAATGGAAAAATTAATATAAATATATCCTGACTAATTTGGATTATGACTTTTTATTATCTGTTTACTTCCTAGAGATTCATTCTCTGTTTCTAATTAGTACTATTTCAATTACCCAACTTTTATGAAAAAAATTAATGACTTTAATATGTAATTTTTTCTTTGTACCAATTGACTGGAAAATAATCATAGGATGTTAAGTGGGAATAACAGTTTTTTAGTCCTTCACAAGAAGAAATGTGTGCACACAATAGTATAAGCATCTGAGCTAAACCAAAAACAAACAAAATGTTATGCTACAACAATAGGTACCACATTTAATTTCTGAGGCTCAATAATGTTTCAGTTTTACTATATGATCTTTCAAATTAAATTAATGTCAACTTGAATATTATAAATTGCACAGCTGCTTTATGGATATTTGAATAATAGCTATAAAATATTCATGTCCCAAGAATCTAATTTTATCATTATATATATTTAAGCAACATGTTATGTAATTATTCACATCAGTCCTGAAAGTCAACTAAAATTGTTTATTAAAATTACCTTAGTGTCCTTCTCTAAAAACCAACCAAACATTCTCGATCTTTCAGGGTTGTCGTGAGAGTTAATGAGACATAATAGGCAGTGAACACAAATGCATTCCCCTTACTTACTTATAAATATCACTTACTCCCCATGGCTTTTATTTATTCTGTTTTCATAAGTAAAGTCAATATGAATAAAACCAAATGTAGAATTAGATGTTTTTAAAATATTAATGCTGTGCTCCAGATTATGCCAAGTTTTGGCATGGTACCAGTGACCCCCCAAGCCCTCAGTGACTCACAGCAACAAAGGTTTATTTCTTACCTACTTGCCCTGCAGAGGTTGTCTGCATGGCTGCTTTTCACTTGGCCTCAGTGTTGCTCTCACATGGAACAAAAAAGGCTCCATGTAAGAAACACTCGGTGGTGTCTGAAGCTTCCTCTTGGGAATGGGACACCTCCTGTCTTCTCTCTCTGTATTGAGCAAAGCAAATTACATGGCCACTTCTGTCGTCTGAGAAGTCTAACCCTCTCCTAAGGAGGGACACCACAGAGAGTTACTCATGAAGGGATTTTAAAGACAGGCATAAAATACTTACATGATAATATAAGCTATTCCATTTTCTGTAAGAATATATTATCTTGGCAAATGAAAATAATGGGGCATATCATTCCTTGCTATCTGCCTTCTAGCAGTAATGGGAGAATAAACTAAATGACAATACATAGAATTTAAGGATCTCAGAAAAAAACATGTTTTATAAATTAAAAGTTATAATATCTCCTCAAATCTTTTTTAAACTTAAATATATAGCCCCATTAAGAAATAATGTATAGATATGAATATTGAGTTTTATTTAACAGAAAATTGTGTATAAAATATATTTTTATATATTTGCTTAGGTAAAATTCTATCTTTAAAGTTTTTTTAAAAAGCTATTTTTGTTGTATGAGTTTTACTGTATGAATTTCTATGGAATTCATACTATTCATTATACTATAAGTTTCAAAGATTAGGGATGATAAGATTAATTACTTTTAATAATCTTTTCTTTCTAGGATAAAACAATGAAAAACTCCTTGTATTATAATGGAATTATTCCAGGCTTTGGAAAATGGGACCATCGCTGGACCAGCATTCCTAGGAATCTCAAGAATACTCTAATCAGTTATTAAAAATGTCAACTCGTAGGAAATGGGGATTTCAGCATGGATTATTAATTGCTTTTGTTACTAACTTGGAATCACTATAATGGTCTGTCTAGTTACCTTACAATTCTATTTCTTCCTGCAGACCAGCTTCCTACTAATTAGTTGGTATAAATTCCTACTAATATATTTATATTGGACAACTGAATTTCTTTTTTATTCTTTTTTTTTTTTGCTAATTTCTATTTATTAGGGTCCTGTAACATAAAAGGAGATAATATCTTCCAAACAGTTTTTAGAGGACCAAAATTTTTAAAATAAAATTTCTGACATCTGAGTCCTAAATTAGCATATTTAAATTACATACCATGCTTTAGTTCATTAAATAAGTATAAAACAAACAAAAATGGGAAGCTTAGTTTTGCTTTTTAAAGCCTATGAAATAATAGTTTTATTGCTATCTTACACTTGTTTGCAAAGCACAGCCTATTTTCTATGTATTTTATAGTATATATAAGATGCTTTGTCCATTTGGGCTTTTATAACAAAAGTCTACATACTGGGTGGCTTATTGACAAGAGACATTTATTTCTCACAGTGCTGGAGGCTGGGAAATCCAAGATCAAGATACCAGTATGGTTGTGTTCCAGTGAGGATCCTTTTTCTGTCCATAGCCCTCATCTTCTTCTGTGCCCATGTGGTGGAAACAGCTAGGGAGCTTTCTAGAATCTCTTTTATAAGAGCACAAATCCCTTTCATAAAGGCTCTACTCTCATGACTTAGGCATCCTCTAACGCCCACACTTCCTAATGCCAACACATTGTGCATTAGGATTTCAACATATGAATTTTGGAGGAACACATACATTCAAACCACAATATATGCAAATAGAATTTTACTTAATATATTTACAAATTCACAAAGGCAAAATTGCACATGATCCTAAAATAGCCTATTTAAAAGTTTATAGCTGTATAACTTTTCAAAATGATTGAAAATTTATAACAAAATGATTTTGTTATAAAAGCCCAAATGGACAAAGCATCTTATATATACTATAAAATACATAGAAAATAGGCTGTGCTTTCCAAACAAGTGTAAGATAGCAATAAACTATTATTTCATAGGCTTTATCATCATAACTTTTATTATTTTTTAATTCCAGTATAATTAACATGCAATGTTATATTAGTTTCAGGTAAACAATATAGTGATTCAACAAATCATACATTATTCAATGCTCTCATGAAAAATGTACTCTTAATCACCTTCACCTATTTCACCCATTTCCCCCTCCCACCACTCACCTGGTACCATCAGTTAGTTCCCTATAGTTAACAGTCTGTTTTTTCATTCTGCTCTTTTTTTGTTGTTGTTCATTTGTTTCGTTTCTTAAATTCCACATATGAGTGAAATTATATGGTATTTGTCTTTCCCTGACTGACTTATTTCACTTAGGATTATACCCTCCAGATCCATCCATGGTATTACAAGGGACAAGATTTCAGTATTTTTTAGGGCTGAGTCATATTCCAGTGTGTGTACGTATGTGTGTGTGTTGATAATAACACCTTCTTTTTCCAAAATGATGGACACTTGGATTGCTTCCATATTTTGGCTATAGTAAATAATGTTTCATAAACATAAGGGTACCTTTACCTTTTTAAATGTGTTTTATTATTCTTTGGGTATACTCAGTAGGGTAATTACTATATCATAATGTAATTATATTTTTAATTTTTTGAGGAGCCTCCATACTGTTTACCAAAGTGACTTTACCTGTTTGCATTCCCATCAACAGTGCACGATGTTTCCTTTTTCTCCACATCCTCAACTACAGTTGTTTCTTGTGTCTTTGATTTTAGTCATTCTGACAGGTATGAGGTGATATCTCATTGTGGTTTTAATTTTCATTTCCCTGATGATTAGTGTGTTGACCATCTTTTCATGTTTCCATTGGCCTTCTGAAAAGTCTTCTTTGGAGAAATGTCTGTTCATATTATCTGCTTAATTGGATTATTTGCTTTTTGGTGTTTAGTTTTATAAGTTCTTTATATAAATCAGATGCTAACTCTTTATAAAATGTATCATTTGCAAATATTTTCTCCCATTCAATAAGTTGCCTTTTAGTTTTATTTGTTTCCTTCATTGTACAGAAGCTTTTTATTTTTTATAATCCTAACAATTTATTTTTGTTTTTGTTTCCCTTATGAGACATATCTAAAAAAACATTGCTACAGGGGCACCTGGATGGCTCAATTGGGTAATAAGCATCTTAATTATGGTCTTGGCTCAGGTCATGATATCAGTGTTCATGAGATTGAACATGACATTGGCCTCTGTGCTAACAGCATGGAGCCTTCTTGGGATTCTATCTCCCCTGATCACTTTGTCTCTCTCTCTCTCTGTCAAAATAAATTAATTTTCTTTTAAAAATTAATAAAATTTTTAAAATATTTCTACAGTTGATTTCAAATACTGTCTGCACTTTCTTCTAGGATTTTTATGGTTGCAGTTCTCACATCAAAGACTAATCAATTTCAAGTTTATTTTTGTTTATGATGTTAAAAAATGGTCCAGTTTTATTCATTTGCATGTAGCCAGTTTTCTCAAGATCATTTGTTGAAGACACTGTATTTTTCCCACTGATACTTTTTCCTTTCTTTGTCAAAAATTAATAGTCCATAAAAATATGGATTTGTTTCTCTGTTTCATTCTATTGATCTGTGTGTCTATTTTGTGGAGTACCATATTGTTTTGATCACTATAGCTTTGTATTATATATAGAAATCTGGGATACCTTCAGTTTTGTTCTTTTTCAAGATGCCTTTGGCTATTCAGGGTCTTTTGTGATTCCATACAAATTTTTGGATTATTTGCTGTAGTTCTGTGAAAAATGATGTTGGTATTTTAATAGTGATTGCATTAAATCTGTATATTATAATACAGAGATTTTAAAAATATTTGTTCTCAAATCCATGAGAATGGAATATCTTTCCATTTGTTTGTGGCGTCTTCAATTTCGTTCATCAATGTTGTTAGTTTTCAGATTACAGGTCTTTCAATTTCTTGGTTAAGTTTATTTCTAGATATTTTATTCTTTTTGGTGCAATTGTTTTCTTAAGTTCTCATCCTGCTACTTAATCATTAGTGTATGGAAATGCAACAGATTTCTGCATACTGATTTTGTACCCTGCAACTTTACTTGATTCATTTATGAGTTCTAGTCATTTTTGGTGGAGTCTTTAGAATTTTCTATAGTTTTCATGTCATCTGCAAATAGTGAGAGTTTTACTTATTCCTTACAAATTTGGATGCCTTTTTTTTCTTGCCTGAAAATAACAATGATGTTTGCTGTAGGTTTTTCATATAAGGCTTTTATTGTACTGAGGTGTGTGCCTTCTAAAACTACTTTGCTGAGGGTTTTTATCATGAATACATTTACACTGTAAAATGTCAAAGTTGTACTTTGTCTATTGCATCTATTGAAATGATCATTTTGTTTGTATCCTTTCTCTTGTTGATGTGATGTATCATGTAGATTAATTTGTGAATATTGAGCCACTCTTGTAACCCAGGAATAAATCTTACTTAATTTTAGTGTATGATTTTTTAAATGTATTGTTGGATTCAGTTTGCTAATATTGGGTTGAGGACTTCTGTATTCATTAGAGGTATTGACCTGTAGTTCTCTCTCTCTCTCTCTCTCTCTCTCTCGCTTTGGTAGTGACTTTATCTGGTTTTAATATCATGGTAGTGCTGGCCTCATTGAATGAATTTAGAGGCGTATCATCCTCTACTATTTTTAAAATAGTTTTAAAAGAATAAATATTAACTTTTTTAATGTTTGGGGGAATTCACTTGTGAAACCACTCAGTCTTGGCTTTTTGTTGGGAGTACTTTTATTACTGAATCAATTTCTATGCTAGTAATCAGAGTGTTCAAATATTCTATTTCTTCCTGCTTCTGTTTGGTAAATTATCTATTTCTAGGTATTTATCCATTTCTTTTAGATTGTCCAGGTGTTTGCATATTCTCTTATAATCCTTTATATTTCTGAGGTGTCAAATTTTATTTCTTCTCTACATTTCTGATTTTGAGTCCCCTCTTCCCCCCTTTTGATGAGTCTGGCCAAAGATTTATCAATTTTATTGATCTTTTCAAAGATCTGTGTTATTATTTTTTCTTTTTACTTTCTATTTTGTTTATTTCTAATCTAATTTTTATTATTTCCTTCCTTCCTTCCTTTGGTCTTGGGTTTTGTTTATACTTGGGTTTTTTTTTTATCTCCTATAGGTATAATGTTTAATTGTTTCTTTGAGATTATTCTTGCTTTTTAAAATAAGCCTGTATTGCTATAATCTTCCCTCTTTTAACAGCTTTTATTGCATCTCAAAGATTTTGGACCATTGTACTTTCATTTTCATTTCCATATATTGTTTTATTTCCTCTTTGATTTCTTGATTGAGTCATTCATTGTGTAATAACATGTTATTGAACACCATGTATTTGTGGTCTTTCCAAATTCTTTTGTGTGGTTTATTTCTAGTTTCATAGTATTTTGGTCAGAAAAGATGCATGGTATGACTTTGATATTTGTGAATTTGTTGAGACTTGTTTTTGCACTAATATGTAATCTATTCTGGAGAATGTTCCATGTGCACTTGAAAAGAATGTGTATTCTGTTGTTTCAGGATAGAATGTTCTAAATAGATCTATTGATCTATCTGTAATTCAAAGCCACTGTTTGCTAGATGATTTTCTGTTTGGTTGAACTATCCATTGATGTAAGTGGGGTGTTAAAGTCCCCTATTACTATTCTATTACTATCAATTTATGCCTTGTTTGTTTTTTAAGTGTTTTTATTTATTTTTGAGAGAGAGAGAGAGAGAGAGGGAAAGAAAGAGCACAAGTTGAGGAGAAACAGAGTAGGGGGAGGGGGGATGGAGGATCCAAAGCAGGCTCTGCAGTGACAGAAAGGAGCCCAATGTGGGGCTCCAGTTCATAAAGTGCAAGATCATGACTTGAGCAGAAGTCAGAAGCTCAACCAGCTGAGCCACCCTGGTGCCCCTTTATGTTTGTCAATAGCTGCTTTTTGTAGTTGTTGCTCCCATGTGGGTGCATAAATATTGACCATTGTTATATCTTCTTGTTGAATCATCCTTTTATGATTATATATTGTCCTTCTTTGTCTCTTGTTATAGTGTTTGTTTTAAATCCCATTTTGTCTGATATAATGATTGCTACCTTGGCTTTCTTCCCACTTCCATTTGCATGATATTTTCCTTTTTAAATTTATTTAAAAATTTTTAATGCTTTATTTATTTGTTTGAGAGAGAGAGACAGTGTGAGCAGGGGAGGGTCAGAGAAAGAGGGAGACTCAGAATCTGACTACAGGCTCCAGGCTCTGAGCTGTCAGCACAGAGCCTGATGTAGGGCTCAAATCCATGAACATGAGATCATGACCTAAGCTGAAGTCAGACGCTCAACCAACTGAGCCACCCAGGCTCCCCTGCATGATATTTCCCATCCCTTTACTTTCATTCTGCATATGTCTATAGGTCTGAATGGGTCTCTTATAGACAACACATAGGTGGGACTTGTTTTTTAATCCATTCCATCATGCTATGTCTTTTGATTGGACCATTTAGCCCATTTACATTCAAAGTAATTGTTGGTAGGTATGTCCTTTTGTTATTTTGTTACTTGTTTTATTGTTGTTGTTGTTGTTGTCTGCTGAGGCATGCTTGGATGTCTTTTATTTTTTGCATGTCTATTACCAGTTTTTGATTTGTGGTTACCATTACACTCATATACAACATGTTATGCATAGAACATATTATTAAGTTGGTGGTCACTTCTAAAACCATTACATTGGAGTGCCTGGATGACTCAGTTGGTTAAGCATCTGACTCTTGGTTTTATCTCAGGTCATTATCTCACAATTTCATGGGTTTGAAACCCTGCAACAAACTCTGTGCTAACAGCATAGAGTCCGCTTGGGATTTTCTGTCTTCCTCTCTTTCTGTCCCTCCCCCTCTCGTACTATCTCTGTCTCTCTACAAATAAATATACATGAACTTTAAAAAAATAAATAAAATTTAAATAAATAAACAAGTATAAGCACTAAATTTTTACTCCTCTCTATCATAGTTCAGGTATATAGTGTTATACTTTACAACCTTTATTTTGTGAATCCCTCAACTGAGATATTTATATATATATACATAGATCAATATAGATATAGATAGATAGATAGATGATAGATAGATAGATAGATAGACAGACAGAAAGACACACACACACTTAATTTTGCTGCTTTTGTCCTTCCTACTTTTCTTACTCCTATTTTGGTCTTTCCTTTCCACTTAAGAATCCCCTTTAAGAAGGATTTTTTGTAAGGCTGGTTTAGTGGTGATGAATTCCTTTAACTTTTGTTTATCTGGGAAACTATCTCTTCTTCTATTCTGATGATAGCCTTGCTGATTAGAGTAATTTTGGTTGCAGGGTTTTTTTCTTTTAGCACTTTGAATAATGTAACATGGCACTCCCTTCAGGTATGCATAATTTCTGCTTAAAAATTAGCAGATAGTCTTATGAGCTTTCCTTTGTTTGTAACTGTTTTCTTTTCCCTTGCTGCTTTTAAAATTCTCTTTGTCACTGTTTTGCCAACTCAATCACTATGTGTCTTGGTGTTGAATTCCTTGGGTTGATTTTCTTGGGTGCTCTCTTTGCCTTCTAGATCTGGATTTCTATTTCCTTCCTTAGATTAAGGCAGTTTTCAGCTACTATTATTTCAAATAAGTTATATGCCCCCTTTTCTTTCTCTTCTCCTTCTAGGATTCTTTTAAGGTAAATGTTGTTACACTTGATGGTATTGCTGAGTTCACTTAATCTATTCTCATTTTTCATTAATCTCTTTTTCTTTCTCCTGTTTAGTTTGATTGTTTACCATTACTCTGTTCTGTAAGTCACTGGTCCATTCTTCTGTTTCCTCTAGTCTACTATTTTTTCCATCTAGTGTATTTTTAATTTCAGTTATTGAGTTCTTCATCTCTGATTCTTGTTTATGCTTTCTATCTCTTTGTTGAGGGTCTCACTTAGGTCTTTTACTCTTTTCTCAAGTCCAGTGAATATCATTATGACTATTACTTTAAATTCTCTATCAGGCCAACTTATCTCCATTTTTTTTTAGCTCTCTTGCCGTTATTTTGCCCTACTCTTTCATTTGGGACATATTCTTCTGTCTCCTCATTTTGTCTAATTCTTTATGTCTATTTCTAAATTTTTAAATGTTTTACTTATTTTTGAGAGAGAGAGAGAGAGAGAGAGAGAGAGAGAGAGAGAGAGAGAGACAACGTGAGCAGGGGAGGGTCAGAGAGAGAGGGAGACACAGAATCTGAAGACAGGCCCTAGGCTCTGAGCTAGCTGTCAGCACAGAACCTGATGTGGGGCTCAAACCCACGAACCACGAGATAATGACCTGAGCCAAAGTCAGAGGCTAACCCTCTGAGCCACCCAGGCGCCCCTATTTCTTTTTTTTTTTTTAATATTTTTTTAATGTTTTATTTATTTTTGATACAGAGAGAGACAGAGCATGAGAGGGGAAGGGGCAGAGAGAGAAGGACACAGAACTGGAAGCAGGCTCCAGGCTCTGAGCTAGCTGTCAGCACAGAGCCTGATGTGGGGCTCGAACCCACGAACGTGAGATCTGACCTGAGCCGAAGTCGGAGGCTTAACCGACTGAGCCACCCAGGCACCCCGCGCCCCTATTTCTATATGTTAGGAAAATCAGCTATGTCTCCTACTCTTGAAAGTAGTGGTCTTAAAAGAAGAGGACCTGTAGTGCACTAAAGTGCAACGTCCCTTGGTCACCAAAACCTGGCACTTCAGGGGTGTCTCCTTTGTGTGTTGCATGCTGCCCTACAGCTCTGGCTGAATCATGTTTGCCTTCAGTCCAAGCATCTATAATGGCTTTCTCTGCCAGTTGTGGGCAGCCGTAGGTCCCTGTGTTATAAATGGGCCAATGTGGGCTGCCTTGAGCTTGAGTTTGGTCAGATAAAGCATTTGCTAGAGCTGTGATTGCAGGGAACAGTAGGGCAGTCTCCCTGTGTTGTCCTCTGAGAGGCTTTCACTGATGGATGGGACCTGCAATCAGACCATTTGTCTGCCCCCAGCCTACTTCTGGGGCTATAGTTGGATTGATGTATATGGTTATCTTCCCCATTTCCTGGGGCAGAAGTCACTTTGGAATGGCACTGGCCCCTGTTGGGGCTGCTTGCACAATGCCATACTGTGGCACTGCTTAGGATGGATTCCTGCTGAGGGCAAGTTGGAGGGGGTGGATCTGCAGGAAAATTCAAAGGCTGGACAGTACTCCTGTTGTGCTTCTTCCCACGGGTGTCTGTGTAACTGGGCTGGGTTGAAGACAAGGAAATGACATCCACCAGCCTTTTTTTCTTGTATAAGTCTCCAAAAGATCCCTGCCCCTCCAACACTTTTTCCGAGATTAGTAAATACATATCTTTCCCTTTTACCACAGGCATTTTTCAAACTGCTGCTTCCATGCTGTATGCTAGTAGGGATGTTTGTTATGCCATCTCTTTAAGGGCAGGGCCTCAATTTCATATTGCCCTCCTCCCGGACCAGAGCCGTGTTAAGACCCACTTATTGTCTGAAAAGGTTAGCCCCTGTGGTTTGTAAAGCCAGATAGTATAATGATTCTCCTTTCTGGTGCAGTTCCATGTGTCTAGTATGGGGTCTGCTCCTCTTCCCTTTTTGTGCCTCTGGTGTTCCTCCCTCCCACAGACGGTCTTGAGCATCAGCTTGGTTCCCAACCATGTCTCCACTCTTCTTACCAATTTCTGTGCACTCTTCTCTACATTGTGCTATGGATAGTCTGTTTTCCAGTCTTCAGGTTGTTTTCTGGGTTATTTACACTGATGTGAGTGTTATCTACTTATATCCATGGGAATAGGTGAGTTTGAATCCTCCTACTCTGCCATCTTCCCTAGGTTATCATAACCATTTTGATATATTTCCTTAAATGCCATTGGTCCTTCTAATTCCTATAATATCTTCTAAAGAGGAGCTTATAAGTAATCATGTGACATCTCTCATTGCGTAACCATTTAGTGCTCAAACTTATGTTCTCTGATATTTTATTTATGCTTCACAATAACAATTTATTCATGCAGTATGAAAATTTTTTAATTTAAGCAGAAATAATGATAGAGATGAAGCAGTCTGTTCAAAATATCAGTAAATGGAGAACCTGGGTGTCTCAGTCAGTTAAGTGTCTAACTTTGACTCAGATCATGATCTCGCAGTTTGAGAGTTCAGGCCCCCCATCAGGATCTCTGCTGTCAGCATGGAGCCCACTTTGGATCCTCTTCCTCCCTCACTCTCTGCCCACAATCCACCCCACTCATGCTCTCTCTCTCATAAATAAATAAATACATTAAAAAATATATATCACTAGAAATATAGAAACCTCAGTAGGTTCCTCACCCCTAGATAGAGGCAAGGAATTGATAAATTCAGTGTGGATTTTGAAAGTGACTTTCATATTATGCCTGACTTATCTAATAGAAAATTTTATTTAAAATATTTTTTAATGATTATTTTTGAAAGAGACAGTGTGAATGGGGAAGGGGCAGAAAAAGATTGAGACACAGAATCTGAAGCAGTCTCCAGACTCTGAGTTGTCAGCTCAGATCCTGTGGGGCTCAAACTCACAACACCTGAGATCATGACCTGAGCCAAAGTCAGACACTCAACCGACAGGGCCACCCAGGCGCCCCTATTAGAATTCTTTAAAAACACCACTTTGATGATTCCAAATATTTCAAATACAAAATGGTTTCAGATGTTTCCAGAATTTGCAACCCAGTGTAGGGAATATTATAATAGTATTGTATGGTGATATATGGTAACTATACTTCTGGTGAGCATAGCATAATGCATAGAGAAATTGAATCACTATATTATACACCTGAAACAAATATAACATTATGCCAACTATACTAAAAGAAAAAAATCTTAGAGACAAAATTTGCCACCCAAGCAAACTGTTATCTTGACCTACTTATAGTAAGTTGCATCACAAAAGTTTCATAAGCAGTGCAAACAAAATATTAGTGGCTATAACTTCAAAAATTTTAGAATTACTATACTACATTATGGTGTAATGAATACCTACCAGGCACTGAACCAAGAATGGGAGATTAAAAGATAAAGTATGGACCCTCCTCTTGGGGCTACTCCAGGTTTAGAAAAAAATATATAAGTAAAATCTGTAATTATGTGATAAATGCAAAAATAAATATATGCTAAGTATGACAGTTCATCCAGAAAACAGTGATCAAACTATTAAATTTTGCAGAGGAAGTTTCATATATTTAGAGATAAGAATTGAGTTCTTAAGAGAAAATAAATATTTTTTCCAAGCAGATCTAAGGAAGAAAGACTTTCCAGACAAACAGATGAATGGCATTGTAGAAGCCTGAAAGGGCAAAGCACAATATATATTTTAGGATCTATAATTACTCAGGTATTTCTAAACCTAAGGACACTTGTAAGTGTAAAAAAATGTCAGAAAATGATGGAGTAGGTGGTAAGTGAGGTCAACTGTAGTTGCAAAGGGCCTCATGCTTCAAAAACTCTGTACCAGGTTTAGTTCTTTCATTGTCATCTTTAACTTTTCAATAATTTACAAACAAGAAGCCCAATATTTTCATTTTTCACTGAGCTTACAAATTATGTATCTGTTCCTTCGTAAAATCTATATCATGGCCAAACATAGATGCCATACTGAGGGCTTGGGTTTTTTTTGGTCCTGTGATGCCTACAGGTCATGGAATGGTTTTAATGGAGGGAAATGATTCATAACATTTATATATTAGGAAGATTACAACAGTGAAGAAATTAGAAGCAAGAACATAATAAGAGAATAATAGCTATTGCCCAAGTGAGATATGATGAGTGCTTGAAGTAAGTACTTCTTACAATTGGATAAGACGATACAGATTCAGAGATATTCAAGAGAAAAAAATGAAAGGACTTGGGCCAGTTACAAGGAGAGAGGAAGCAAGGAGAATCTAGTGTTTCTACCAAACTGCCTTCATAGATTTTTAACCATTTAACAACTTGTGATAGAAAAGTCTAAGTAGTTTATGTGTCCTTATCATTTCTAATGATGCAAGCATTAAATCTTATCTCTACTAATTATCCTCCCAGTGTAACTTCCATAAAGGATACTCCCCACTGTGGCACTGTGGGAGACATATCTATTCTGAATCTTGCAGGAACTCAAACTTGTTCTAGTTGCAGATTTTATTTATTTATTTATTTATTCATTTATTTATGTGTTTATTTATTTGAGAGAGCGGGAGAGGGGCAGAGAGAAAGGGAGAGAGATCTTGGTGGATTTATCAGATAGTGATCAGTTAAGAAAGTCTTTACTATAATAATAATAATAAATAACATAAACAAGAACTTATTATAAGCCTGCAAACAGATTAACTCACCTAATTTTCTCAACCATATGAAGTAGTTTCTATTATTATTTTCTACTTCACAGATAAGGAAATGGGCACACATGAAGGTTACTCTTTTAGTAAATGTTAATAAATATTCTTTGTGTTTGTCAGTGTGTTTTCTATGAGAAGTATAAGGAAAAGTCCAAGACATATCTACTTTGTTATGTCTTCAGCATGTGCCTAAATAAAAATAAGGCAAAGATTCTGGCTACATCTTATGATCTCATTCATTATTATAGAAAAGAAACTTTCTTAGCAGTTACTGGAAGAGGTTCAT
This sequence comes from Suricata suricatta, assembly GCF_006229205.1. Classification (NCBI taxonomy): domain Eukaryota; kingdom Metazoa; phylum Chordata; class Mammalia; order Carnivora; family Herpestidae; genus Suricata; species Suricata suricatta. Next base: position 32,957,063 of record NC_043714.1, read on the forward strand.
GATTGTCCGCCACAATCCTCAAAGTTTGGACTTGGGTTTGAACTGAAAATACCGTAAACAATGAAGGCTTTTAGGAGCATTCTACTGCTCTTACGTTTAATTTTTTTTTATTTTATAGTGTGCTGCTTCATACCTTCCCTTTATAAATAACGCAGCCTTGGGCACAGTTCTTTTAAATCTTTCATGCTTATAAAACCATGAAAATATATCAGATCATGTACAAATTGCTATCTGAAGGTGCTTTTCAGGCTCTAGTCTTGTAAATGAAATAAGATATGGGAGTTGATATCTGTTCACATAAATGGAGAATATTGAAAGTATGAAGTGATTTGAATTACCATGAAATCATAGAATTATAAGATAATAGATCTATAAGGGACTTGAAAAATCTTCTGTTCAAGCTGCCTGCTTCTAGGCAGGTAAAAGTCTGAAATACTTTGTGAAATTATTCTTCTAGCTTCCTTCTGAGTATCTTCAAGCAGAAAAACCCCAAAGCTGACTACAGTAACTCATTGAATGATTGTCAGTTAAAAAGGAAGAAAAAAAAAAACTTATGTACAATCATATTAAACCTAAATTTTATTAAAAGACTATTTTACTTTTCTTTAGACTAAGGAAACAAGTCTTTTCATATTTCTTCTTAGGACCTCATTATTATCTTTCTGATCATTTTGTTACTTGCCACTGTTTCCTTCTAATTTTTCTGGTAATTTTTTAAATGGAATAGCCAAAGTTAAAATTTTTACTAATTTTTCTTTTTGTAGAATAGTGTCACACAGTAATGTTTCTCAACCATGTGCATTGTGGTAATTTTTAAGCAAAATATTGAATTTTGTTATTTTTTAATATATTCCCTCCCAATTTTGTATAATCTTAGTGTCCCCAATATATTAACCATAATTTTATGATCTCTTACTCAGAGGTCAGGAGACTACCTTTTTCTTGGGCAGACTTTAATGAATTATTTTCCTTTCAAAATGAGTCAATAAAAATACAACTAATTTTATCATTTTTTCCTAACATGAATATTTTTTCAATATGTAATCCCTCTTTTCCTGATGTTTATTTACACTTACTCTTTAGAGTTTTTCATGATTAAATACTTGTTCTTTCTGTCTTTAAGTCCCATGAAATTTGTTCATGGCAACTTTCCTATATTAATTGAATTTTTTAGTTTAAGAATCTTGTCCTTTGTGGAAATCTTTACAAATAGGATATTTGTTACTCTGTGACAGGAGACTGTCCATTCATTGACATTAAAAAAAAGTAGATTAGACATGAGGTAGGAAAAAGCTTATCATTTCTTCCAAAATATGATTGTGGAAAAAAGTAAGACCTTAATTTGTGTCTGTTCTATGGTTTTGTGTTTATTTTATAACTATTTCTGACATGTGAATTTTATGATTATGAAATATTTACACAGATGAAGTTTTAGTGCTCTTTTGAACTTAAAAGAGACTGAAATGTCTTCATGGAGAACCTTTGATGTACATTATCAAATCTTTAACCTAGGCAGGAAGTAAATTGATACTCAATTTTCAGCAACATATTGAAGTAGGCAATCAAAATTTGGGAGTCTTAAAGTTGTACTTTGAAGTTTAAGTAGATTATTGGAAGCAAATAAAGATCAGAATATCTCTGTCCATCTTAAAGCAACATGCATATAAGCTAGACTTCGGAAATGCTACTCTGAATATCTGCCTCTTAAGTTTTAGTTCAGTTTCTTAAATCTTCCCTTTATTTTTTCAGTTATATATTCCTTTAATGTTTTCTTATTTCCCATGTCTGTTTTTAACCCTGACATGGTCTTCTACCTCACTATTCCTGGCTTGACAGAGTGAAAGCAAGACCTTCTGTCTCCTTACCTTCTCTTCCGCAGACATGCCCATGAGTGCAATGTTCTCAGAAATTAACTGACATAGTTAGGAGCCTCTCAAGATCCTAGTGTAGTTTTAGGGGGTAAAATTACTGCTTAATATGGGTTACATGAGAAGCAACATATGCAGTCTATTTTACTAAACAGTGACAAAAATAGCATGTTGAACATATATGGGCCTCCTATTAGGTAGAATTGAAATGCTTTCAAGATAAACAAACCCCAGTCATAATAAAAAGTTATTTTTATCAAAACAGAAAGTTATTTGTCTACTTACCTTTGTGAAGTGTGTATTTTAACTGTTGTTAATATGCTCATCTATGGGTTTATTGGAGCATAACAGAAATGGTTGGAATCTGCACTTGGAAAACAATATAAAAAGGAAATTGTGTTACTAAAAATGGTATCACTCAAGTAGACAGCATTCTAATTCTTATCACTTGAATTCCATATCATTCTTACCTTTGTTTTACATTTTTTCTTTTTGTTTGTCCCCTTCCAATTGACTTTGACAAGTTCTTATTCAATATTTCAACATACTTATTATGCAGACATCCAAAGTTGAATGAATTGATAACTAAGTTTAAAATTTTCTTCTGAAAATTATATCTTCACCCTGTGTTTTGCAGTTCCTAAGTTTAAATTCTTGGAAAAAAACACTGTCAAATATACATCAGGTATGCCTGGGGTCAACCAAATGTGACCAAGACACATACTATAAATTTTTAAATAGGGAGAAAGGTAGTGACTGATGTTTCACAAGTTGCGAATGATATCAAAATGATAAATGAATTAATGTCATCTACTGCTGGAGTTCTAATTAAAGAAGGTAATTTTGCCAAGACAAGGAAAACAAGAATAAAAGTAGATCTAAGGGAAAGATGGTCTAAGGGATTTAGTCTGGGATAAGTTGGATTTTCAGTTTCTGTGTAAAAACAGATGGATGTCTAGGAGGACAGTTAAAATCAAGATATTCAAGATGGGAATTAGGTAGTTGAATTAGTGAAAGCCCTGTAAAGTGCATGAACTACATTGGGCAAGAAACTTATAGAAAGCCAGTGGGAGAATGGTAGAGATACAATTATGCCTCAGGAACAGTTAGAATCCAAAACAAATGGCCTAAGGACTCTCCATAGCCGTATTCAATTTCTTATTCTTTTTATGTGAAAATCATTCATATAAATGGCCATCAATGTAGATTTTTCTCTATAATGTAAAATTAAGACTCTCCTATCAGTATGTAATGTCTATGTTCCCTTTCTTGAATATGGATGTCCCTTTGCAACTGCTCTGGCTGAAAGATTGAAACCAAAATGATATGACATTAGAGAGTGTAGGTAGGTCAAAGTGGTAACGCTTTCATGTGACACTTTCTTGCTTTTTCCAAAAGTGTACCTTGGGAACTCAACCAATATATAAAAAGTCTGTCAAGCTTGAGAGATTTGCCATTTTGGATTGAGACCTAAAGAAGCCCAGCTCTTCAAATCTTCTCAGAGCAGATTCCTGACATGTGCATTACAAATCTTTAAGAGAAACTCTGCAATGGCCTACATGTTACTCTAACTCAAGAGACCCTGAGGCATTCTTTATATGCCTGTATATTTGAACTTTATGAATAAAGTGAGTTAATTCACTTCCTTAGAATTACCACTTTCTCCTCCTTGTGTAGCAGCCTATTGCTCTTTAGTCTGCTCTTTAGCAGCCCATTGAGAGTACCTTAGAAGTTGAACAATACCAAGTTCCCCTTTGACAGGCATAGGGAATTTCTGAAAATACAGTTCTTAAAAAAAAACAAGTTATTTATTTATTTTGAGAGAGACAGAGATAGCGAGCAGGAGAGGAACAGAGAGAGAGAAGGAGAGAGAATCCCAAGCAGACTCCACACTGTCAGCATGGAGCCCAATGCAGGGCTCAAAATTGTGAACTTTGAGATCATGATCTGAACCAAAACCAAGAGTCAGACTCTTAACTGACTGAGCCTGGAAATACAGTTCTTATTTGGCTATTGAGTTAATTTATTAATTTCATTTGAAGGAATTCACTGCATACTATGAAAAGTCAGAAATCATGTACTGATACATAAATTTCGATTTTGTTTCTCTTCTGGCTTTAAGCAACAGGCCTGTAAGTTCTACCTATTCTCTAATATTCTAGTTTAAAAGTAGCTTGCTTTATTTTACCTTAAAGCAATGCATAATAAGATACTTAAATGTGAAATAGAGTTCATGTTTCATAGAAGGCTGCTCCTGATTAGGAGGGAGGCATGAAACTGGAGATGCTAAGCTAGAATATAGAGAGCAGAAGATATCCTCAGTTCCCTGACTTTTCCAACATAGACACATTTACATTTCTAATGCAGCAAAATTTCTCACTGGCAAACACACCTTTCACAACTTAGCAAACATTATATTTGTCATGGATTCCCAATTATAGACATAAAATGACCTCTCAATAAAGGTATATACCCACCATCCTGCTCTCTTCTGTCTTCTTTCAGATCTTTTGTGTCTATTCGGTAGCATTTCTTCAACAGCCAAATAAATTAGCCAATTCTCATAGAATTTTAACCCCAGTAGCTGGTCAGTTTCAGATACCAAATATAAAAAGATGTCCGTATTACCAACTGCTTTGCTTGTGTAGCATGAAACACAATTTTTCCAGTCCAAGAAAATAATAATAAATATTTATAACAATAAGCGAGCTACTGACTCCAGACTTGGTGCTGTGTAATATAAATATAGAAAATGAGCTAATTCAGTTTACCTCACATTGTGGGACATGGGGACAATAAATATGCTGATTTATAAAGAAAGGAACTTTGGTTTATCCAAGACTATGGTGACTAACCATCCATGTTTGCCAAGGACTGCGAAGTTTCTCAGGACATGGGACTCTTTCAGTACTAAAATTGAGACCTTCCCGGGCAACCTGGGATAGTTCATTACTATACCAGTACTGAAAGCAAAGTAAAACTCAGATTTACTGAATTCAAAGTCTAAGAATACAGCTGCTTTGCAATTTTATTTCTTATGCGACGTAAGGATTTTCACTCCTCATTCTTTTTGACTTAATCATTTCCATAATCTTGAGCCTCTCCCTTGTGACTTTTTAACTCCAGAAACCAATTTCTGTCTCAGAACTGTTTACTCTTAGTAATCAAAACTCAGCATTGGCTAGTTTAATTCAAAGAGAAAGTCTTACCATTTAAACAACTAATTTCTAAAAAGAAATTAAATCATATTGAAGATTCATTAAAATTTTTATTTTTGGCCCCCTGGGAGGCTCAGAAGGTTAAATGTCCAATTCTTGATTTCAGCTCAGGTCATGATCCCAGGGTCATGTGATCAAGCCCTGCATCAAACTCTGTGGTGAGCATGGAGACTGCTTAGGGCTCTCTCTCTCTCCCTCTCTCTTGCTCCTCTCCCCAACTTCTGTTCTCTCTCCTCTAAAATTAAATATTAAATTTAAATTAATTAAAATATTATAACAATTATATTTATCTATAGATAGATATGTTTAAAAGCAGTTTTACAACAGTTTGGTCAGTTATTTTCTTTCTTTCAGTAGTCGTATAGATAACAGTTTGAACCTTCAAGTTAGTAATCCAGTGCTTACATGTCCCAATTGTTATTAACCACTGCTCGGAATCCTTCTCTGAAATTTTCTACTCTCTCCTGCAGCACTGTAACCTCCTCCATGCTGAAAAAATACAGTCAGGAAGACAACTTCACTACCCTAATCCCAACACTGGCAGTATGACAGTGTTACTGAAGTTTGGGAAGGGGAATTATAATCCATGACAATTACTATGTCTCAGACATCACTTCTCCTAAAATCTGTTGGACATGTCTAGTCCGGTAGGTTTCCCTCCTGTCCCTCAAATTGCTCTCATCTATGACGTTCTATTGAGTCCTGCTCCTTCTCAGCTCAGAACCTCTCTCCCAGAAGCTCAAATATTAGATAAATCTATGAATCAGTTATCACCTTTGCAATGACACATCCAAAAAGACCCTTCTTTATCATTATTTGGCTCTGGATGCCTTACCATTTATCTGTCACACTAGATTATGCTCTTTACATATACAAAAAGTCCAATACTGTATTTTCCAAATTAAGTGTGGTCATCACTCACAGACAAACTCTGCTTCTCACCATTTGGAAAAGCAGCTACAAGAAGCAATTTAAGATAAATTTTTAAAAATTCCTATAATAGGAAAAGGATAAATTGCTATAATTTTGGTGAAAGCATCTGGAGGAAGTAAGGAAACAAAATTGTACTATACTTTCAAGAGGCTGGGTTTAGACAGAAAATACATAGATTTGGCATCAGCTGACTGGGGACAGGTTTTTATTCAAGGTGTTTTTTTTTCTTCTTTCTTTGCTTTCTTTGAAGGATATTGGAGATCTGAACATATTTCTTGAGTTAAGGAAAACATGGAAGTAAAGGATATATGAAAAGAAATGTAAAAGTAAAGAAAGAAAAGAGGGCTTTTTTGAGAGGCAATGACTCATCATTTCTGTTTAGTTTTCTCTCTAGCTCAACGGTTCCAGGATAGGAACAGAGAAATGGAAATTTGATTGATTCAGGCTACAGAATTTATAAAACATATTCAGCAAAACTATGAGGGAATTAGAGGGATTTGAAAAAGAGGAAGAAAAAATAAGGACTCACCTAAGGTTTACAAGTAGAACAATTAAGAAAGCAAGGCCATGACTAATAAACTGAAGGAAAATGAAGAATAGTGAGACTTGAAATCCCACTGCAATCAAAATATACATAAATGAGAATAGAAAACGCCAAAAGAGCTAGGAGAGGAGACAGCAAGCAGATGGTGGAATGCCCAAGTTTAAGATTTAGAAGTTAGGATGCCTAAGGATAGAAGATAAATATTTATATATTCCATTGTACTCATATGTATATGTCTAGCTATTGAATGAAATTGATTGTTTATCACACTAAAAAAGTTACAAGATAATATGGTTACAGAGCAATATTTTTTTTAATGTTAATGTATTTTTGAGTGAGAGAGAAAGAGAAAGAGAGAGAGCGAGCATGCAAGCAGGGGAGGGGTTAGAGAAAGAGGTGGACACGGAATCCAAAGCAGGCTCCAGGCTCCGGGCTGTCAGCCTAGAGCACAACGTGGGGCTCATACCATGAACCAAATCATGAGATCATAATCTGAACCAAAGTCGATGCTTAACCAACTAGGCAACCAGGAGCCCCTAGAGCAATATTTTTGAATACAACTTCAGAACTTTTTTTTAATCAATATACTTAAAATTTTTTAAAATGTTATTTATTTTTTAGAGACAGAGAGAGACAGCACGAGCAGGGGAGGGTTAGAGAGAGAGGGAGACACAGAATCTGAAGACAGGCTCCAGGCTCTGAGCTACCTCTCAGCCCAGACCCCGATGTGGGGCTGGAACCCACAAGTCGTGAGATCATGACCTGAGCCGAAGTAGGACGCATAACTGACTGAGCCAACCCGGTGCCCCTCAGTATACTTAAAAACTATATTTCTCCTACCTGAATCAAATGTTTCCTACATGTAGCATAGTTTTGCTAATTGGAAAATGACTAAACAATGACTACAAAAGGCAAAATCTCTTAGACACAAGACGAATGACCCTGGGTTTGATATGAGCGCACTGGAGTAAGAGCCCCCACGAAAATCCATGTATGCCGCCTCAATCTAGAATCTGCAAGCCATAAAGCTCAGCAATTTATAAAGTTTCTTTCTATGAATGAGCTCTAGTTTTTCTTCATAACTCATTTTTTTTTAAATTATTGAACTGAGTGAAAATATTCTCCATTGAAAATATGGCCTATTAATATAAAAATTTGAAAGGAAATACATTCAAGTGTTTTATTTGTTATGACACTTTGAACTGCACTCCTGGTAAAGTGTTTAGCATAAAGACATTATTTTTTTTACATAACAATAAATACTGAAGTAAAAAGGCACCAAGGTTCTTAAGTTCAATGGCTGAGAAGCATTTGATCTCCCCTTTCTGTCATTCTCAGCGTGTCAGCTCGGCCCTCAGAGGCAAAGTTTCTTTGCAGATTTATCCTTCTGTCAGATCTATTAGGTTTTACCCTCTGGATCTGGGGGTGTGACTGGCCTCCCATGAAATGCAATTCAATGCGGAAAATAAGTGTTTATCTAAGGAAATCCAATATTCCTTAAGAAAATATGAAGAGGTGGAATGAATGTTAGGTGACCACCAATCTGCAGAATTTGAGTAACAGCTGATCCCAGGAATAAGACAACTAGACAAGGGAAACCAAGAAGGACTGAGAATAAAATATTTTGTATAGAACCAAAAGCAAGAAGTATTCTAGAATTCCCCAGAAGTCTTTAGTGAATAGAATGAGTTTTATAGAATTAAGATACAGTGTATGAAGTGGCAGAAAAATGCATTTGGGGTATGAAAAAGATTCAAAATAGAGAGTTGTCTAACCATCATCAGACACAAAGTATGTTTCAATATTGCACGAAGAGTGAGAACAAGAGAGGAACAAATAGCAATATCTTATCAGAAGCTGGAAAGCAGATGGAGGAATTTTAGCTAACTAAGAAGGCTTGAGAAATATAAATTCTGAACTAAGTATGAGAAAAATCAACAGTGAATCTTTCTTCAAATGAGAAACCTAAATAGGTTTAGGGACTGACATCTCTAGATGATTCCTGAGGGATGTAGATAGAGCCCTAAAGTGAGGATGAGTGCTTGAAACCTATTTAAAAACTTAAATGCTTTGATCCCATCTGGTTGGTTTTCCTTCTACCACTGCAGTAGAACTCTAAGTGTTTATCCCCAGGAGAGGCAAGGAAAGAAGGCCACTGAACTGAGAATACCCCCCATGGAGGAACTTTATATTGTGCCAAATTATTTAAGAGAAAAATCCAAGAATCTAAAGAAATATATATTTCCGGGAATTTCAAGGCATTAGGAGGTCTAACAAAGGCCAGAAAAGAAAAGAAGGATCTCTAGGATGATTGCTGAAGGAGAGCATTATAATTTTGAAACAAGCATATAGGGCAACCTTTTCGTTTAGGTACATTTGTCGTAAGACAGATATGCTTTTTATCATGATGTCTTATTTATAACATAACGAGGCCACTACATTTTGTGTTCACCAAAATAAAGGAATAAATAAAGACAAAGGAGAGCATAAGATCCAGGAAACAAAACAAAACAAAAAAATCCAACTTACAGAAAAGATATAGGAAATTCCTCTGGAATGACAGTGAAGGAAATCTTGCGACAACTTATTTTGTAACAGGTCTAGAGAGCAACAGAAGTGGGTAGAAGGAGAATGGAGCTTTCCAGGAAGGTGACTCAAATAAAATGGATCCAATAGGGGCGCCTGGGTGGCTTAGTTGGTTAAGGGTCCAGCTTCGGCTCAGGTCATGATCTTACAGTTCATGGGTTTGAGCCCCAAGTCGGGCTCTGTGCTGACAGCTCAGAGTCTGGAGCCTGCTTCAGATTCTGTGTCTCCCTCTCTCTCTGCCTCACCCCAGCTCACATTCTGTATCTCTCTCTCCTTCAAAAATAAATAAACATAAAAAAATAAAAAGAAAACAGAGAAAAAGGAAACAAAACCAGTAAATAGCCTGATGATATTTCCCTTGAGGAAAATGTATGAGAAACAATTGGAAATAGGGGAAGAAGTTACAGTGAAAAGTAACAAAGGAAAACAAACAAAAAAATTGTTGACTTTAATAAAAACACACACCTCCTGGGATGACTATTATAAAAAAAATGAAAAAGAAAAGTGTTAGAATGTGGAGAAATTGGAACTCTCATATATTACTGACAGGAATGTCAAAACGGGGCAGTTAGTACAAAAAAAAAGCTTGGCAGTTCCTCAAAAAGTTAAACACGGAATCACCATGTAACCCAACAATTCTATTCCTAATACATCCTAAAGAGAATTACAAACAGGAATTCAAACAGAGTCTTGTACATGAATGTTTATAAATGCACTATTTACAATAGCCAATAGGCAGAAACAACCCAAGTGCCTATCAATAGCTGAAGGAATAAACAGAATGTGATACGTACATATAATAGAATATTTCTGACCCATAAGAAGGGATAAAGGACTGATAGATGGCACATCATGGATAAACTGCAAAGACATTATACTAAATGAAAGAATTCAGACACAAAAGATCACATATTAGATGATTCTATATATATGAAATAGCTGGAAGAGATAAATCATAGATAGAAAGAATTATAGTCCCTGGTAGCTTCCGGAAGTGGTCATGCAGATTAACTGCTTTATGGGTACAGGATTTTCTTTTGAAGTGATGAAAATGTGTGAAACCAGATAAAGGTGGTGGTTGCATAACCTTGTTACTGTACCAAAACCACTAAATTAGACTCTCTATAATCATTAATTTTATGTTACATAAATTTCACCTCAATTTAGAAAAAATGAAAACAAAAAAATGCAGATAACAAGAAATAAATGTAATCATGGTGTACAACAATCTTAAGAATCATCATTTTTATATAGCTATAAGCAGTAGCTTATAGAAAATTTACAAAAATAATGATTAAAAGGGGAACAAAATAATGATATTAACTAGAAATAAGAGATGTATAAATTCACTAAAAAGTGAAATCTGCCTTTCAGGAGAACAATTGGGGGAAACGTGGAGTATTAGAACAGAAACTCCTATGTTTTGCTATAAGCTTTTGGCAATATTTGGCCTTCTATGTAATGCACATATATTACATTGATAAATATAATAGTATTCTAGTAATCATTAACTGTCAATGTAAGAGTGATAACTTTGACTACACAATGCCTTTAAACTAAGGCAAAATAAAAGCACCATAAAATTATAAATCTTTTGAAAAGAAGTAATATACTTACTATGTAAATAATTCTCCTAAATAATAAGAAAAAGATTAATAGCCTTTAGGAAAAATTGAAAACTTTGAACAAGCAGTTCATGGAAAAAAATTTCAGAAGTTGTTAAGATGTGAAAGTTTCTCAATTTTTCTATAATTAAAAAATAAAAATAAATATTTTAGATTAGAAAATATTAAAATAATTATATTATTAAACTACAATTTTTTCAATGATTTGGGGCTATGTCACTGTGTGAAATATAAAGTAGTAAAATTGTTTTTGAGAGAAACTGGGTGACATCTATCAAAACCTTTAACATCTTCAAATTTAAAACTAGTTTCTAAACTGAATCTCAGTTATACATGCAGTCTCATAACCAAATCCTGCAACTTCCTTCAAAGTCAAGATTTCTGCTAATATACCATCATAAATAGGTCAACCTTTAAGTATAAAGATGTTCTTTTCAACATTATTTGTAACAAGGTACTGATTGAATTATAGCTAATCATTGTATAGATTACCATGCAGCCATTACAATGAAGCTATTAAGATAAAATTCATAGACTGACAACAGGCAGACTGTGAAACGCAAGTTGCTAAAAAATATCTAATGCATGGGTCCATTTATGCATATAGTGTAACTTAAATATTTATAGACAAAATATGCATGGAAAAATACAGACAGTTATTAACAGAGGCTAGTGGTAAAGGAAAAGCTATAAAGAGATAAGCAATTTGAATTTTTCATACAAATATCAGAATTTTTCCCCAATGTTTATATGTTGATTTTCTAGTGAAAAAAAAATTCATGTGCTTTCTGCTTAATCAAAAGTCATTCCTGAAGATCTCACAGGACTAGATTATACTTGGTCCAATCCCTTCAGTTTACAGAGAAGAAAGTGATAGTTATCAAGTGAGTTTCCAAGTTACCAGGTTAAACAGCCGCACTTAATGTTCATATTCTTCTTTCATATTCCAGTTTAGTTATGTCTATCTGTGTTTGTATATCTATTTATCTATCATCTATCTAATCTACATATCTACTTACCATGTCATCTATCAAAAAAGCCATTTCATTCTCAAATTTTGGAAGAAACATTGCATGAAATATCTCATTTTCTGATTTTTAAAATATCTCTTAGAGATATTGAGGGCTTGGGAGTGTCTTGTGTTCAGCATCACTTAATGCAACTATTTCCTGTTAACCGGTATCAGAAAACTAATATTTCTTGGAACACTTCTTGGCTGATTTATCTTATTCCTAACATTTACTCACTAAACCTTTGTTTATTTATTTTTGTTTTTACATCATGTCTTTCTAGTTTGAGATAGTAGTTATAATTAGAGAAATGGGTCAAATATATCAATTTACACCTGAAGTTTTAGTTTTACTGGTCTTCTATAATCTCAAAAATATAAAAAGCCTTTTTAGAGAAACTAAAATTATTTCTTGGAAAATTAAAAGTTTTTAAACTTACATAACTAGTTTACAATAGTTACCAGGCAAAGAAATAACAATTTGGAACAATCTTTTTTATTAAACTTAAAACATATGCTCAAAACAGCCGGATTTGCTTTCTAGTGCTTTCTCAAAACAAATCTGCTTTCTCTTGGATACATAAGCCAACAGAATGAAATGCTTTCCTTGGTCAGAAGCCTTATGTAATAATTCAAACTTATCCTCTGTTGTGCATGCAACCCTCTTACAACATAACTGTCCTCTTTCGTTCAAAGTCAAGATCTTGTTCTTACTCAGGAAACTAGCCTTGAAACACCCTATGACAGCTCTGAGGGCTTTGACTATGTGTGGATTAAACTGTTTTGACTTTTAAAAGCTGGATTTGATGTTGCTTTGCAGAAAAGTTTTGAATTTCAGCTTATTCTTTCTAAGCTTCCTTTCTATAATTATACACAAAATGAAACTGCTAAACAAACTTATCAGTGCTGCCTCTGGAATGACTTAGGAATCTGTGTGTGTGTGTGTGTGTGTGTGTGTGTGTGTGTGTGTGTGTGTGTGGTGTATGTAAACATCCACCCTTTCATCTAGGCCCCATTCCTCAGTATTTTTTTATAATTAGAACAAAACAAATAGGTAAACTGAATTAAATAAGACTGATTTAGTGATGTTTGGTCTATCCATTGAGATTTATATTCCATGCATGTTTAGTTCATCCCCATTCACTAGGCAACTGGCAGTATTCAGTGATGTTGTGCCCACTACTTACTAATTTTTACAAAGCAAAAAGCATCTTGCAGTATGAGCTCAAATTGAGTTCCTTACTAGCTGAAATAATCTTGGTGATTCTAAGCTCTTCTAAATAATTAAATACAATGTTTATACAAAAGATAGATTATTTTTAGAAAAAAATGAATTAGTGAAATCTTCTGAACAATATAGCTTTCTACCTTTCTTAATTTAATTTCTTAATCATTATAATATATATTTGAATTGTGAAGCCAAGAATTTTATTTCTTTTTAGAGGAGAAAAACATTAAGAACTAACATAATTATAGAGCCATTTGGTTTAACCAACTGAGCCACCCAGGTGCCACTATAGAGCCCTTTGGGAAAGCATAGACCATATAAATCTAAAGGAATTCATGAAATTATTAAGAACATTTGAGCATTTTCCCTAAGCAATTTTGATAACTCAGAGACTACAAGATATGTCAGGATTTTAAATATTTTGAGACTGGGTGGCTACTCACTCTAAATGCACTGTTTAGACAGTACTGTTCCTATAAGTTTAGTATGATTTAAATATGTATTTTCGTCCCAAATTATTCACTATTTCTAAAGTTGTAGAAGATTAAGTTTTATTTTCCAGGAATTTACTGATTTTGTTATCCCAAAAATGAATCCTTGAATAATCTGATATTATTTCATTTCAAAACAAATTGTTTTGTTGCAAAACATTTTGGCACTTCCACCCCTTAATCACATCATTTCATTTTTATTGATGTTATATATTACATATATATCCAGTAGTCCTTTTAATAATAAAATATCAGTGATTTGTTTTACATAATTTCATCTGCTAAAAATAAAGGCCTTATGAAATATGCTTGATTCTAGCTATTTCATACTATCCTTTTACATTTCATCTACTTGTCTAACTATGAGCAAAATGAACACCAAATGCATGTATTTCTGCTGGCCAGATGTAAGGGTGTGGCAGAGATAAGCTTATTGGTATGGTAAGGATTTCCATTATTTTTTCTTCAAGTATTTCACATGTCTATTTTTCTGATAGTAAATCCTTAGACACTTAGACATTTCAGTTGAACCATGTGTGAAACATACAGCTTAGTCAAAAATTCTGACATTGGTTTTAATGTAGAAATCATTGATTCCCCTTCAGGCATTACTAGAAAGAGTTTCCAATTAAACAAAACTCCATTTTGGACTTTTGGCTCATCTAGGTATTGGAAGTGCTCAACAAATCAAATCAAAACAGAAGAAAAACCTGATTGCTGATTTGTCTTGTTTGAATGCTATTTCTATAAGACAGTGATTCATCAACATCATCTGAAACTCACTGAAATGCAAATGCACCCCAGACCTACTGAATCAGAAATTCTAGGAATGGAGCCCAGAAACATACTTTAAAAAGCCTTTCATGTGATTTTGATGCACACTCCAGATTGAAAAACACTATTGTAATAATGTTCTTAAATCTGGTTTTCTAACATTTGTTGGAAAGCTTACTGGAAAAGATGTACCAAGGGGGTAGAGTATCACAAAACTAAATTCATAGGTAGCATTATTACAGAAAATAGTCTATCACCACCTCTGCAGCTCCTGAGAAGACAGGCAGACTATCTATTATTTCAGATATTCTATTTACAATTCTTGAGCTGATTCACTAAAATAGAAGTTTTGAAGCTTGTGTGCCATTATGCTTTTGTGAGACAACTATGGTAATGAACAATTAACTTGTAGTTTTTAGATATTTCAAAATGCAGATTGCAGCATTTCACATGCATGCAGTTCATTAATCTTCCTCAGAGCTACAGAGAGGTTAAAAATGCATTACTAGTTTTAGGCATCTTGATAAATTTTCACAGCATAATACATTAACTGCATAATGTTTTGATCCAAAAATATATGTCATGCCAAAAATAAATATGGAAGCTAAAGTTCTGACTTATCATTTTTCAAAAGCTTCCGTCCCTTCTACATATATATCACATGTACACCACAATCTATATGAGCAATGACTTTGTTTCTTTTAAATCATTTGCATACCTTATGGTAAAATAAGTTGTGAAAAAGAAAATAGATTTTCAATATATTAAGATAGTTATATATGAATCTTTAATCTTATTAGTCAATGAACTGCTCATTGAACTGAATTTATCTCTAGTTACCTCAATTATTTTTTTAGGAACGATATAACATAAAAAATAATTTATGTAAATCTGCATGCTAAAAATTGACATACAGGGTAATGCTGTTTTACTAACATATGTTATAACTACTGGTTTTTAGTGGATCTGTCATTAATGTAAATTAGCTTACGGTACATTCTTGCAGTGAAGAGTGGTCTGTTATTCAAATATAATTTTCATATTTTTATTAGATAAGAAAGAGCTATGGTTTCAATGTATATTTTGTTAACTCCTCTAAATCCTGACTCTAAAGTAGACATAACACATACTTCTAGGATTATTTTAAAAATTCATTGAAAGAGTTACATTCAATGAATATGAGTTATATGTGTTAAAAAAATACCTTGAGAAGCACATAATTCTGACAATAATGATAATTCTGCAAAAGAATGATGAGTTGAAGTATGCAAATGTATGAAATAATAGGACACATAATCTATTAAATAAGGCAAAAATGCATCCTAAGAAATAAACAATGTATCTGCCAAAAGTAAAAAGAAATACAATAGTGCTAAACATAATGTTAAAGAAGGAGGTAAGGGAAGTTTGGAGGAAAAAAACATAAAGATAAATATGGAAAATAGAAGTGAAAATGGTAAAAGAATGTAGGTGTGAATAGTAGATAATTCATCAATATTTATTTATATTAGCAAATGATTTTTAAAGATTTGCTAAGTGACTGAATGACTACCAAAATATAGGATTCTGTTGATGTTATGTCTAAATGAGAAAAGAAACAAACAAAAGGCAACTTAAGTGTTTATTATTTGAGGATGAAAGGCTTCCCAGCTTTTAGCCATTTGTGAGGTCTCTATTTTTAAACCTTTCTCTTCTCTTCTTAAAATCTTGTGTTTACATTATTCCTCCATTTGGACTTCTTATAATAAATAAGACAATCACAACAAGCAAAAGAGGAAAGTGAAATTATCTTTTGGCTGGACAGAAGACATAATAGAATACCTAAAAAGTTTGGCTGTCTGGCTTTATCTGTTTCAGAGTAGCCCTAGAAGTATCTAGTGAGTAAAGGAATTGTATGAAAATGATTGCTTGTATTCAATCTGTGCCTTTACCTTTGATAGATAACATAAGAGCAACCTTTGGATACAAAAATACAGATTTGAAGGGGTGCATGTTTATAGCAGCATTATTAACAATAGACAAACTCTGGAAATAGCCCAAGTGTTCATAACCAGATGAATGGATAAAGAAGATGCAGTACACACACACACACACACACACACACACACACACTGAAATAACAATATTGGCTATATAAAATAGGATATTACTCAACCATCAAAAATAATGAAATCTTGCCATTTCCAATAACGTGGATGGACCTAGACTGTATTATGCTAAGCAAAATAAGTCAGAGAAAGACAAATACTACATAATTTCACTCATATGTGGAATTTAGGAAACAAAACATATGAACATATGGGAAGAGAGAAAAGGGTAGGGGAGGGGGAGGCAACCCATAAGAGACTCTTAACAATGGAGAAAAACTGAGGGTTGACGGAGGGATGTGGGGGTGGGGGATGGGCTACATGGGTGTTGGGTATTAAGAAGGGGCACTTGTTATGATGAACACTGGGTGTTATATGTAAGTGATGAATAATTGAATTCCATTCCTGAAACCAGTATTACACTATATGTTAAGTAATTCAAATTTAAACAAAAATTTAGAAGAAAAAAGAGCAACCTATGGTCTGATATATCAAAAATTTTCCTATTGAAACGGCCTACATCTTAAGGAGGAGAGCCCAGTACAGTGATCTAGGGGAAAGTTCAAAGAAGGCAGGATGGTCAGGGGTGCTTAAGTGAAAAAAAGGGTAAAGGAAGTAGAAAAAGCTTTGAGATAATTACTTCTTACCAATAGAGAAAGCATTAATTAGCAATAAGCTATTGCTTAATTTTCTCCACTTCAATTTTATGAAGGAAAAGAATGAAATTAGTTGAAAAGCAGGTTTCAAATTCCTTGTAGCTATTAAGAATGGTGGGAAGATAGTGTTGAACTGAGGGAAAATTCTTCTGTGGCTTATGTACAACACTGAACAAGTTAGCATATTTCTCTAATCCTCAATTTAGTCCATTGTAAAGTAGAGGTAACAGTACATCAGCTTTATAGGATTGTTGTTGGATCAAATGGATTAATAGTGTAAAGAACTTAGAACAGTGTCTGGCACTTGCTAAGTACTTAATAAATATTTGCTATTATTATTTTTATTTGCTCATACATTCAATTCATCATTTATTCAATACATATAATGGCATGCTCTACCAATGCACCAAATACTTTTGTCTTAGGATAGATTTCCCAGAAAACAGACAGATGAAAATTTGCAGGCAGGAAGTATATTGGGGAGTGCATTTAAGTATTAAATTATATGGAAGCAGAAGAAGTATATTGGTGGGAGGGAACCAAATATATAATTGCCTGCCTAAAGTGTATAACAGAATCATGTAATTGATCCTAAGAATCATGGTCAATTACTCCTTTCGGATAGTGATTCGATTTATTTCCTGTTGGTCTCTCAGTACAAGGTGCTAGCCACAGCTTAAAGTTTAGTAGAGCACCTGCTGTGTTCCCTGGTAGGAAATGTTCTGTCTCTGAGGATGAGGAGAGGTTCAGGCATAAGAAGCCAAAGTCACTGTTTATAATGAAGTGGGACCATTCCTACTTCCGGCTCTTAGGTGTCAGATTTATGTATTATCTCCATGGGGACACCACATGAAATAACGTTCATCAATTCACAGAAGATGGTGCCCCCGCTGTCTATACTGGGTGTCATCTCCAAGCCAAATCCCCTTCTATGCTTTCCAATGGGTGTGCCATTAATCTATTTGCCTGGCAGTTTCTGAGTGGTGGGTTCATAAGGGAACTAAATGGTCTCTTGATTATATACTCACTACAGTGCTCCTGTTGCTAAAGGGGACCCACAGTATGAATTGATGTTGAGTAGAATACTGGGTCAGCAAATCGAATGCTCTGTAGAGTATTGCACATACTCTACAGCCCATGGCCCTGGAGCAAGCTGACAATTTACAGGCAAGAAAGGCAATATTACATGCAAAAGTATGTGGCATTCCAGTCAAAATGAACCTCTGCCCTTTCCATGGAGGAAAACGCCCAATGTAGTTAAACAAGTGCTAAGTATCTTTCAGGAATTATGCCATCTTAAAGAGTCAGCACACAGGGCTTGCCGAGATAGCTCCGTTGGGAGAGCGTTAGACTGAAGAGTCAGCACACACACACACACACACACAAAGAGCACAGACTTCTTCTACTGGTAGTTGGACTTTCAGCTATGAGAGCTTGAACTCATCGAGTTGATCCCATGAATAACCTCTATCCTTTCCATCATAGTTACTCCACTAATCTGACCATTTGCCACACTGGACTTAGCTCATGTCAAATAGCAATTCTACTTGGTTGTTCACTAC
>NC_043714.1:32975743-32984829 GCF_006229205.1 Suricata suricatta
CACACACACACACACACACACAAAGAGCACAGACTTCTTCTACTGGTAGTTGGACTTTCAGCTATGAGAGCTTGAACTCATCGAGTTGATCCCATGAATAACCTCTATCCTTTCCATCATAGTTACTCCACTAATCTGACCATTTGCCACACTGGACTTAGCTCATGTCAAATAGCAATTCTACTTGGTTGTTCACTACATCTCCTTGGAATATGCTATTTAGTGGGTGCTAACATGTGAAGTATACATCTTCACGCTTCATGACCAAACCCATATGTTCATCTGCATATTTCTTCCCTGGAAGTCTTTATCCCTGGTCTTCCAATAATTTTCCTTCTAGGCCTCTGAACAGCCAGCCAAGCTATTAGTCACTGCTTATGAAACTATATATTCTTACATCCAGCCACTTCTCTTTCTACACCAAGTAGATGATGAAATATAGTTCCTAAAGTTCTACCTATTGAGAAGATTTTCCTTCACCACTGTCCCTGAGCCCCTCTAATGGGGTTCTAGTAGAGCTGAGGTCTATTAATAGCCTATACACATATAATGAGTTGAATCTTTATGAACCAAGATTTGAATTTTCTTTTTCTGTTGCCTAATCATAAGAAACCTCCCATGCATCCGTAAGTATAAGCTGAGGGAGAGGTGTCAGTGCAATAGTAGTAGATGACATGAGAATTCTGGCCATCTCATCTGTACCTCTGACCCTGCTCATCCTCCCTCTGTTGCTGCTGAGCCTGCCTGACTTTATCACTTGGTAGTTCTGACAGAAACTCGTGCGTGATTAGTGCTTTATTTCTATTAGGCCCGGTGGCATGTCAGAATCTGTTTCATATTGCCTTCCTGATATAAACTCAAATTGTTTTTTAAGTTTATTTATTTGAGAGAAAGAGAGAGGGAGAGGGAGGGAATTAGTGGAGGAGGGGCAGAGAGAGAGGAAAAAGAGAATCCCAAGCAGGTTCTGCACGCTGTTAGCACAGAGCTGGACATGAGGCTCAAACTCATGACCTGAGCCAAAATCAAGAATCAGATGCTTAACTGACTGAGCAACCCCAGCATGCCTAAACTCAAGTCGTTTAATTTGCCATTTGTATATACTGAACATCACATTTAGGTTTGTGGAAGTTGGCCTGCAACTTTCCTCTCTTGAAGAGCTTTGTCAAGTTTTTAAACTAAAATTATGCTTACTTTTATTCTCTTAAGACATTTGTATCATTTCTTCCTTAAACATTTCACAAAATTGATTGCTGATACTATCTGGACCTGGAGATTGCTTTCTGGAAAGAGTTTTCATTATGGTTGTAATTTATTCAATTGCATAGGATTAATCAGGCTTTCTATTTTTTTGTCACTTTAGTAAGTTGTATCTTTCCAGGAATTTGTTATTCATCAAAATTTTTAAAATTATTTTATGAGGTTTTTAAAAATTTCCTCTTATGGTTTGTATAATGTGTGTAGAATTTTAGTGATGTTCATTGACATTGCTGATGGTGACATTGCTGATGTTAACTACTATATTTGTGTCAATTTAAATAGTGTCTCCAGAGATTTATCAATGTTAATTCATTTTGAAAAATAAAATGTTGTTGATTTTTTTCTCTTATGTTGTTTTAATTGTCACTAATTTTATAATGATCTTTAATATTCATTTCTTTTTAATTTCTATGGGTTTAATTTGCTGGTATTCTAGATTCTTGAGGTGAATACTTAGTTCATATATTTTCAATACTTTTGCCCTCTAATATATATACTTAAGATATAAATTTCCTGGTAAATACACCTATCATGTATCTCAAAATTTGGTATATTTAATTATTAAATTCAAAGTATATTTAAAAATTTTATCATAACTTCTTTGGCTGTATAAAAGATTTGCTGCAGGCAAATTCTCTGCTTTTATTTGCCTGAAAATGTTTTCATTCATTATTTTTAAGGGTATTTAAAAAATTTTTTTAATGCTTTTTATTTATTTTTGAGAGCCAGAGACAGCCCGAGCAGGGGAGGGGCAGAGAGAGAGGGAGACACAGAATCTGAAGCAGGCTCCAGGCTCTGAGCTGTCAGCACAGACGTGGCTTGAACCCACGAACCGTGAGATCATGACCTGAGCCGGATGCTTAAGCGACTGAACCACCCAGGCACCCAGCTACCCAGGGGCTCTTAGAGAGAGAATTCTAGGGTAGCAGTGTTTATTTGTAGTACCTTAAAATATTTTATTTTGTTAGTCTAATTGCTGCTTATTATAGGTAATCTGTCTTATTTTTCATAGATGTTTTAAAGATGTTCTTTTGGTCTTTGGTTTTTTAACAGTTTTGTTGTTATGCCTGAAGTGTGTGGTTTTATTTTGTTTTGTTTTCTTTGAAACCATTTCTGAGATTTCATAGAGCTTTTAAATCTGTGACTACATAGTTTTCTTCAGTTTTGGAAAATTTCCAACTCTATTCTCTTCAAATATTTCTGTATTCTTTTTTCTCCTCTTGGGACTCAAATTTCACATACACTAAATCTTATCACCAAATCCCTATTTCACCTCTGCTTTGTTCTGTGATTTTGTCTATTATCTCTTTATAAGTTATTACAGATATTTCATTTTGTTTTATCTTCTACTAATGATCTTTTCACCTATGTTTAGTTTACTGTTAGATCCATCCACTGGGATAGTGATTTTGGTTATTTTAATACTTAGTTCTGGAATATCCATTTAATTCTTTTTGATAGTTCCTAGTTCTTTGTTTCAATTCTCAATCTTATACTTCCCTAATATACACAATGTAATTATTTAAAGTCTTTGTCTCATAACTGTTTTCTGGATCTTCTGCACCTTCCTCCATTGTCTGTTGGCTCTCATTTCTAAGTTCCTTCTCCCCCTATTAAATATAAGAGACTGTCAATAGCTCTGCTTAGCTTATTGGTCCACATTCAACTATTCCTGAATAGGTAAAGAAAATGTAGTTCTAGATAGTAGGCTCACTTCCTTAAACCTTTCTTCTCTGAGATCTTGACCCTGTCGATCATAGCCAGGATTATTAGCATTCTGGCTTCTTCAAGCAATCTTCTTTTTATTTTGTATAATCAAGTTCTCAGCAGGAGAGTGTCTCTGACTTTTCCATTCTTTTATTAGAAATGGAAATCAAAATATTTAGAGTGGGTTTATGTGTGCATGCATGGAGCAGGATCAGAAACTGTATACATATAATATGAAAAATATAACAATATGGTTTCAATTCCTTTTATCTCACTCCTACCCCACAGCTCAATTATTAAGCACATATTTTGATAGGGGACTGAAAAAGCAAGGTGCCTCTCTATTCCTACTTTGTATCACTATGTCAATGACACTATAACTGATTGTCTTACTTATATTTTTGCTAAGAAAATGTTCCATGAATATTTTGACTTCAAACTCTTTCCATCTTCATCTCAAGATCCCTCATGTGTTTATTTCTAAACCTGGTCATAACACATTTTAACTGTGTCAGAATCAGTACAAACTGTCCTATGAAATGACTGACCACATAGCTTTGAGTAGAAGATAATTTTAATTCAATTTTTCTTAAAATTGATATATTTTTTCTTGCCATTTTTCTTTGTTATTAAAATTTCACCCTCCAATACAAGCACTTGATGGTGAGTGACATTTTTATGGCATTTGAACAAACATGTAAATTCAGCCAATAAATCTAGGCAAACTAGTAATTAGCAGTAATTAACATATTCATCTATAGTTTGAAAAGATTACATGGCTTCAGTAGCAGAACATTTAGGAAACTCCCAGTGCTTTTAGACTTTTGAAACATTCTAGAAGACATTCTAGACTGAAACTGCAGATAGTTACATAACAGTGTCTTTTGCCTCCATTGGTTCTCTCTGCAAATATTTACTGAGTAGCTACTGTGTGTTAAGAACTGAATATGTGGAGGCAAACAAAACATATATAGTATCTGACCCAGATTAAGAGTAAATGTAAGCAGCAATGTCAACAATAGCGAAAACATGGAAGGAGCCTAAATGTCCGTCACCTGACGAATGGATCAAGAAGATGTGGTATATATTCACGATGGAGTGCTACATGGCAATGAGAGGGAATGACATATGGCCCTTTGTAGGAAAGTGGATGGACCTTGAGGGTGTCATGCTGAGTGAAGTAAGCCAGGCAGAGAAGGACAGAAACCATATGTTTGCACTCATAGGTCTAGCAGGAAAACAGGAGAGCCCTAATGGAGAACCAGGGGGAGCGGAGGAGGGAGAGAGAGTTGGGGAGAGAGAGGGATGCAAAACTTGAGAGACTATTGAATGCTGAGAATGAACTGAGGGTTGGGGGGGAGGGGGGAGGGGGGAAGACAGATGGTGGTGATTGTGGAGGGCACTTGAGGGGAAGAGCACTGGGTGTTGTATGGAAAACAATTTGACAATAAAATATTATGAAAAAAAGAGTAAATGTAGACATTCCATGAGATAATAAATAATTATATATTTTAATTTAGCATCAATGGTGCACTGGGGAACATCTTACTAGAGATGACTTCCATATTTTTTGAGTTTATTTATTTTTGAGAGAGAGAGGGAGAGAGAAAGCACAAATTGGGGAGGAGCAGAGAGAGAGGGAAAGAGAGAATCCCAAGCAAGATCTGCACTATGGCACAGAACCTCACAAACCTTGAGATCATAACCTGAGCTGAAATCAAGAATCAGTGGCTTAACTGACTGAGCCACCCAGTCGCCCCAACTTTCATACTTTAAATTAATATAACAGGTGTAAAACTTAAGGAATTCTACCATGTGAGGGTATTGTTTTGATATATCAGAGCAAAAACATAGGAAATATTTGTATATATTCTATTTAATATCAAATTGATTATTACATAAAATAAAATGGTCAGTATGTTTTAAATATTTAAGAAAGTTTCTGATGTTTCCTTGTTTTTTTTCAATAAAATTTCTTCAAACCTTTTTATCTACCTCAGCACCTTGAAACTAACCTGTCGGGGAGTGGCTTAAAAACTATTCCTTCAAAAGAGCTGGTGAAAATGGTCTATTCTAGATATCAGGTTCTTTCAATTAATGCACACTTACTGAGTGATTACTGCTATGTATTAGTCATCATACAAACTGAGGGTAGTCAATTCTGTTATTACTTAAACTCTCCTGGAGTTTTATAACTGCATAGGCAACGCTTCAAGAGGTATCATGAATACATGTGGATCTCCTAAGGATTTTCAGAATTAAAAAACATATTTTTTAAATGTTTATTTATTTTTTGAGAGAGAGTTTACCATTTTGTATTACTCAAATGTTTATTTATTTTTTAAATTCTTTAAATATTTATTTTTGAGAGAGAAAGAGACAGAGCACAACTAGGGGAGGGAGACACAGAATCTGAAGCAGGCTCCAGGCTCTGAGGTGTCAGCACAGACCCCCAATGGGCAGCTCGAACCTGTAAGCCATGAGATCATGACCTGAGCCAAAGTTGACTCTTAACCAACTAAGCAACCCAGGCGCCCCAGGATTCTAAGAATTAAATAGAGAATAGTACTAGCATGGTGGTATAATCTATAGCACTGAGTAGATGCCCAAATAAAAGATTCATTATGAAAGAAATATATTTGTAGGATGCTGATCTTGAATCAATATTTTTAGAAATAAAAAGCAAGGATAGAATGAGAATGACTATCTGATAGATGAAATTATTAGGAATCATTAAGCCTGATTATGGGAAGAGAAGAAAAGCAAATAAAAGAAATTGTTCTCTTGTGAACTCAAGAAATGATAAACAATAGTTCTGCATTTTTATCACATTTTATATCTTTATACAGCCCTCCTGAAGACAGAGCTTGAATTTTTTCTGTTTTGGGTGAAATTAAGTCCAAATTGTAATATATATATATACATATACATGTATATATGTGTGTGTATCAATATATATATATGAAAAGGACGATTCCTTTGTATATATTTGAGTATGTAGGAATGCTCTCTCAGGAATGATGGATTTCCAGGAAAGGCTCAGTGCCAAGAAAAGAAAAGACCTAGTGGTTTGGGGGCAGCTGGTTATATTTATCAAGCTCGGTGTTCCTCTTGTGTGGTGGCTTTGCCTGAACTTTTAGTTGTGTGGTGAGCCAATAATATGAAAACAGAATATAATGTGAGAGCCAAAAAATGTTCAGTTCTATAGCCAACAAACATTATATTTATACCAAAGAATATGGCTTTTTTACATCATACATTGTAAAAGTGTGATATCATTTAAAATAAACAGCATGGAAAAAATAGAATGCCTAATAACATAGTTTGCTGGCACATATAAGGAATATATTTTACTAAAGGCAGTTTGTGCTTTAAAAAAAAAGAATAAGCCATTCATTATTTTTAATCACTAAAAATCAGTCACAGAAACAAATTGGTTTTCTATCTACATATGCATTTTCCATTATAATCATGAAACTTTTTTTTCCCCCGCTGGCAATTTGATTTCATTTCAGTACTTGAAAATGTCTTAGAACAGTTTTTATGAGTTATTTCCTACAAAGCTTGAATGTGTCTAAGGGTGGATGCATGTGATGAATAGTCAAATGGGAGGTTTAGGCAGGAGAGAAGAGGGAGATTCTGAAACTAATCAACGACATGCCTGGGTAGCTCATTTGGTTAAGTATCTGACTTTAATTCAGGTCATGATCTGAAGTTTCATGGGTTTGAGCCCCACATCAGGCTGTGCACTGACATACAGAGCCTGCTTGGGATTCTCTCTCTCTGCCCCTCCCCCACATGTGGTTTCTCTCTCTCTTTCAAAATAAATTTTAAAAAGGGGCACCTGAGTGGCTTGGTGAAGTGTCTGACTTCCACTCAGGTTGTGATCTCACGGGTCGTGAGTTAGAGCCCCACATCGAGCTCTCTGCTGTTAGCACACGCCTGCTTTTGATCCTCTCCCTCTCCCTCTCTCTCTGCCCCTCCCTTGCTCATGTTCTTTCTCTCTCCTCGAAAATAAACATCTCAAAAAAAGTTACACTTCTAGTAAGTCAAGTCTTAACCGACAGAGTTGATCACTTGGGCCCACTTTTTGTCCTCCAGTGATTCACATTTGTGGAAGGGTGCCCAGAATGTTCTTTGTTGGTACTTAAAATCTTTACAACCTAAGTATGATTTCCTTGGCATTAAGGACTAAAAGTCTGTAATAGTTCTGAGAATCTTTGCCTCAAAGTTTGCACGTACAGTTTAGGTCACACCAATAGGATGCGTTCATAGGAGGTGCAGAAGGCTGAGAAAAGTCGAAACTGCCTTCCTCCTTCTAAGGCAGTAGGCTAACAGAGACAGAATCTGTGAAGTGTCAAATCTCTGATCCTTCTGATTTAATTTGAAGCTCCTGGCAGGCCTTCTGACTTTACAGCTTTGAATTCTCTAGTCTTGAGCGTTATTTTGTAACTATCCGATTGTTTGTATAATATCCTTTCCTTTGTTAAAAATCACACATAATTTCTGTATTATCAATTGAACCAAGAGTGATAGAAGTGGCTATAATTTTACATAAAATGAAAAGAAGTCATTGCAATGTAGAAGGTGACAAGTCCTTTGACCTGGAATGTAGAATTCAGTCATGAATTAAGGTACAGTTAACAGTTTAATAATTATTAAAAAATCATTATTTTTTAATACCAGTTCCTGATTTTGTGCCATATGGAAAAGACATCATTACTAAACTATGCAATGAGTTCTCAATTTGGAGGCAACCTGTAGTTACCTTCAGAAGTTAAACTGAAGTGATCAGAAGTTAGTTTTTAATTTTTAATTAAGTAAAAGTACAATATATTTTAACATTAAAACATTTTATGCTTTCTTAAAAATATCTGTTTTGTTTTTGAATAAGCAACTAAAAGCAAACAATTATAATATATTCAGTAATAGTGAATACAAAGTTTGTTTTAACATCTTTGCACTCTCTGGCATTTAACTAATATAAAAACTGACTATGTTATGCCAGAACAAGTTACTTGCATCATTAATATAAATAGAATAGCTCTACCTCGAATGGATGGGGAACATGTGAAAAGAATAAAGAATATTAAATGAAGAATAGAGTACATTTAGAATACTAATAACAAATGTTCCTGTACAATAAAGCAACAGTCTGGGTAATATAAATGCACTTACTAAGTAACTAACCTCATGTCAGAAGAATAATTACGTATAAAAGCTTCTTATATATTGCTATATTTACAAAAAATATGTAAATGGCATCTCCCCCAAAGGAGAGAAGTCATAGTTCATAATCAGTGGAATAGCAGATCTTCTTGGAGACAGAATAAAGAATTTTATATTTGAGAGCAATCTTTTTTTTTTACATTTATTTATTTTCAAGGGGCAGAGACAGATCGTGAACAGGGGAGGGTCAGAGAGAGAGGGAGACACAGAATCTGAAGCAGGCTCCAGGCCCTGAGTTAGCTGTCAGCACAGAACCCGACGCAGGGCTCGAACCCACAAACCATGAGATCATGACCTGAGCCGAAGTCGGATGCTCAACCGACTGAGCCACCCAGGCGCCCCTTGAGAGCAATTTTGAAATGACATCTGTCTCGACTCAGGCTGTGCAACAAAATACCACAGCCTGGGAAGCTTAAACAACACACATTATTTTCTACAGTTTTGGAAGCTAAGAAATTCAAGATCAGGATGCCAGCAGATTCAATTCTTGATGACGACTCTTCTCCTGACTTAGAGAGTATCTCCTTCTCTGTATATCCTCATGTTTATAGAGGGAAGACAAGATCTTGTCTCTTCTTCTGATAAGGACATGAACCTATCATGGAGACCTTACTTTCTCTAAACAGAATGACTTTGTTTTTTGTGTTTTTTTTGTCATAACTTTATTTTTTATTATTTTTTTTTAGAATATAACACTATTTTTTTAACATATGCAATTATTTTCCATCATTTACAATACAGTAGTTACAATTACACTCCAAATGGATAAGCAAAGTAAAAAATCAGAACCCCAACTTCTATTTCATGTAATTAGACTTATACAGAAATTAGAAGGTTAAGTAACAACTAGTTAATCACCTAATTTCACAGCTATCTGAAGTGGCAATCATTAT
>NC_043714.1:32984929-33030420 GCF_006229205.1 Suricata suricatta
AGGTTTCAGTTTCTGAGCTGTCAGCACAGAGCCTGACTTGGGGCTTTGTGGGGAGCAGCAGCGAGGAGCCAGTGAGGAGAGTGGGATGGAGCAAAGCCCTCGTGCCCTCACAGCCCTTGCGGCTGATCCAGTTCCTCAGAGGTTAATTCACTTGAGTTAAGATGTTATTGCACCAATGTCCTTCACGCTTTGGCACTCTTATAATAACAATAAGAAGAGAGTGTAAAGTTCCCAGGAATATGGCACAACAATAATCGTGAAAACAGAATAAGTTTTGTCTAGAAAAAACCTTCTCTTAGTTGTGGCTGTTTGTATAAAAATACTTGCATGTGAGAAATAAAGTGGCAATATGGGCACCGCTCATGTGGTCCCTCCCGTCCCCATCCTTTGACTCTCTCTTCTTTTCCTCATTCCCCTTGCCCTCGTGTCCTTGCTTCTGAGCGCTCGGACGCACTACAGGGCTTGAACTCACAGACTACAGGATCATGACCTAGGCCAAAGTTAGATGCCTAACCGACTGAGCCACCCAGGTGCCCCTTTTAGTTTCTTATAAAAGTGATTTTTCATATGAATTATGAGATCTTCTATACATGAATGAAAGCAGAGTAATTTTTTTTGCAATAACTGAGAAAATCTGAAAATTACTATTCAGTAACCAATGGGGAAATTATAACCAATTATAGTTCCTTAGTCTTCTTTTACATTAGTGTTTTAAGCAAAATAGGTGTTAAGAACTGTGAAAGGTCTGAGATTTTACTGTGTTCCTGAGCTAACAAGTTAATCTAGAATTTCATGGATGCTAAGAAAAGGCACAAGACTCCAGGGTTAGCGACTCAGGACTTTATTGCTCATGACGCAACAAGCAGAATGAGCTTCAGATTTGCATTAGTCCCCCTTGACCCTGCAGTCCCATAGGAATAAGTTGGAGCAGCCCCAAAAGTATACAAACACAGGTCAGTGTATACAGCCAGTGGCATGTGTCACAGCTAGGGGACCCTAACCCTGAACAGAGAAAATTCCAATCTATTAAAGAATTGAAAGCAAACCTGCTCCATCTTTGCTTCAGAGAGAAGCATTGTCTTTATCATTTTGGAAAGCAAATTTGCCTTTTGCTTCAGTGGGAGACATTATCTCTATCTCTCATACCCATATGCTATTTTTTATTTTATTCTTTTATTTTTGAGAGAGAGAGAGAGAGAGAGAGCATGCATGAGCAGGGGAGAGGGCAGAAGGGGAAAGGGAGAGAGAGTAAATCGTAAGCAGGCTCCATGCTCAGCGCAGAGCCCAACACAGGGCTGGATCTCAAGACCCTGTGGGCATGACCTGAGTTGAAATGAAGAGTCTGATGCTCAACCGACTGAGTCACCCAGGGCCCCTCACCCATTCACTATTTTAAAAATAGTCTTAAAAAATGGCCAGTTCTGTGACTCAGAAGCAGCCCAGAATAAGCTCAGAGATGAGCAGAAACACCCATCAAGAATTATCTTCCAACAGTTGTTTCAACACTTTTTTCCAAATGTCTTAAATTTTTTACCAGTATATAATCTAAACTTTACTTGTACCCTTTCTATCTCATTTTCACATTTACATTTTTTGCTTTGTCCCTTTCTATTTTCACTGTTAAATTCAATCTAATTTTGCTTATTTGCACAAAGAACATAATCCTGGATGACAATGCGCATCGTGTTACTAAGTGCCATCTTGAATATATCTTCTCCAAGCATGAGATAATTTTTGTTTTAGCAAGTGTATTTTTACCAGTGAAAATTATTTTGTTCCATCTTATGGTATTTTAAATTAAACAGCTGTTTTTATTAACCAATAAAAATCTTAAACTCAGCTTGTGGCCCATCTACAGGATGGTTTGTATAATGCTTTTAAAGATTTATACAGGAGTTCACTTTAGCTTTAACCTTTGGTTTCTTTTTTTTTTCTCCCCAAGATGGCTGAACATAAATAAATTAATAAGCATTGGTTCCTTATTTTAGTGCACAGTAGCCAGATCGTACAGCATGTAAACATCCTCCAAGCACTGAGCTAGGGAGAATGGATAGAATGACGAACCAAAAACAGGGTCTTTGCCCTTGTAAAGCTTGCAAAATGGTACAAATTCTTTATAGCAGTTTTACAACTAAACGTTTGAAATATTTTCTGAGATAATTTTTATTTTTTCCTATTATCTTTCTCACTGTACTGTAAGCTCCATAAGAACATTGACTGTATTCTTCATTGATTATACTCCTACTCACATGTTGCCAAAACATCATTCTCCTACCTTATGGTTCATCATACAAACAGAATTTCTACTTATTCTAAAACATAAGTATTAGCTCTTCAAATAAACTGGCTCTGTTGCCTCAGTTTCTCATAGAATACTTTATTTGGCAAAGCTTTCCATTTTTCCTAAAAGGAGGTCAAAATTTCTCTGTGGCTGAGTCATATATCAAAACAAATGATTACACATTAAAAAATATAGCTCCTCTACAATCAGTTAGTTTTCCAAAATCAAGCTGAGTATCTTTCTTTTCTCTAATGTGACTTTTTAACTCAGAATATTTTTAAGAAGTATTTTCTATAATTTATTTCATAGTAACCAGAATTCCCTTTTTCTAAAATATTGTAATATCACTTACCCATTTTAAAGATTTTG
The DNA here is from genome assembly GCF_006229205.1 of Suricata suricatta. Classification (NCBI taxonomy): domain Eukaryota; kingdom Metazoa; phylum Chordata; class Mammalia; order Carnivora; family Herpestidae; genus Suricata; species Suricata suricatta. The sequence continues at coordinate 32,987,580 of NC_043714.1, forward strand.
GCTTTCCTTTTTCCTCTAATATATCTCATTCCAAGCATGGAGTTCAAGATTGTTCATATTACATCCATACAATTTTCTGTAATCAAGGCACCTTCCACAACTATTCTGTATGTGCCCTATACTCTAGCCATTAAAGGTCACTTTACTTTTTAAACTTTATATGTATTTTATACTTTTGTATCTTTGTCCAGCTCTCTATGTTGGCTGTCATCAAAAAATTAATGGTTAGAAGAGGTGACAGGGAAAGGAAATAAACCAAAATAATATAATTAAGGATTGTAGAAAACAAATAAATTGAGTGGCATAAGAAAGGATTAATTGAATACACACTGATAGATTTGTAAATAGATTAGGGGAAAATAAAATAAACATTTAAATTCACAGAAACAGGAAGATCCAAAAACTATTGAATTCCCTGAACTGCTTGGGAACAAAAGAACTAAAGCAATAATAAGAAAGAAGTTTGAAACAGTCTAAGCAACACTTTGAGTTTTAAAAGAAGTTTTTCCCAAGAGCTATTATGAAAGCAGCAATTTGAATTTGGGCACAGAGCCATAAGTCTGGAAGCAAAAGTTCCTAGGTCATTACAGGAATTCACTCTCAAGTTTATAGGACTGCTACTGTATATTACAAGTTGGAGAAAATACAGTAGGTTTTTTTTTTCTGTCTGAAAAGGAGAAAAAAGTGGGTGCCTTGCTGTGGTTGCCTTCATAGCAATATTAGTTCCAAGCAATTTAACCTAGCAAATGCTAATTCAAATCAAAAGGATATAGTTATTTTGTGATCAAAATATACTAGTTAGGAATACTTTCAGCCATGGTATATTCCTTGAATAAGTACAACATTAAAGAATTAAGATAGGGAGAATGAAACCTATATATTACCTCTAAGATTTAATACATATGGAATCAGATTATTTTCAGTCATTTTATTTTGGAAAATAGCCCCACATGTGTTGTCATTCTCATTCGTAGTAGAAATTAAAGTTACCTTTAAAAAAATAAGTCATGATGGCAAGAATGAAAAATATGAGTCATGAACCAAGGAGCTCCCTAAGGATTGATGGAAGTGTTCATTTTAATCATGATCTTTATGAGACAACTAGAAAAAAAATGATTATTAAAAGTTGGATTTGACAAGAATTTAGAGCACATTTCAAGAAGAGGCCAAAATAAAGATTCAAATAAGACCATACCTAATTAAGCTGTGTGAATCTAGATTGTGGATCCTTAACATAAGATCTATCAATCAATAAGTGATCAATAATACTTGCATAAATGTTGGCTGAATATAAGACTCAGACCCATCCTCTTAAGATTTATGAACTATTTATTTTGGAGTTTGTGCATTAACTGTGTTGTCTTTATAGAATAAATGATTCCATGACTAATGATAAGCAGTATTAACATCTGTGTATATCTATTTTTTTTTTTTTTGCATTTCACTAGATGGAGGGTTGACAATCTTCAAAGAAGAAAAAAAGGAGTTTTGCATAAGTGGATGTTCAGATGCTCACAGAGATTTCCAAAATAAGTCTTCATTATTGTACTTCTTAATATGGTATCCACTTCACCCTATGATGTTACAATAGACATAACTACATAAGAACTATCAAACCGAAAGCAAAATTAACATCCACAGTTCTAACAGCTTTTGCTTCACTCAATTCATTAATATATTTTTCAAAAGCAATCTACTTGTTTTAAAATGTATAAAATCAGACTTAATTTTGATTTTTAAAACATGGAGCACTGTTATATATTTAAAATAAACTCTTCTTCACAAAAACATTGAATTAATGATTTTTAAAAATGGAATATTTAATTGTTTTGATGACAGGACAGAGCACACATCTATAAAAGAATTTATATTTTTTGTATCCCCTCCAATAGTTCTGTTTAAACAGATGTATCACAGATGTGGAAACATCTGGCAGGTCAACACAATTCTGCCATGACCATATTCAGGTTAGGATTGTGCATTTTTTTACATCTAATTGTTAAGCAAGGACCCTTCCCTGGAAAAAATTTAGTTCATTGCATCAAGTGATATATTTCCACTTGCTTCTCCTTTCTTTCTAATAAGTATTTTCACAGGTGCTCACTAGAAATATTTTGGTGCCTATGGTTACCTTTTTATTTGTTTTAGAAATGTCTATATAATTTTCATTGGCCTTTAGGTAATCACCTACTCAAGTGTTAGGAACAGTTGAATTAAAATCAATAGATTGATTTCAGTCACTTTCATTTTTTTCTTCTCCAGAGTTTTGTTGGGTCCATTCAGATTACAAGAAAATTGTTTCAATTGTACACGTTAAAAATACAAATCCATCAAGTTCTTGAGTCTTCTTTCTTCACCTGTATCGCACATGTCAAAGAGATGAATGAAACTTCTTTCTATATTCTATATAATCATAGAAGAGGTCTTCATTTGGCCTCTCTTACATTAGCATAAACACACAGGCCTGAGTATACATGTACTGTATGCTATGACGTGTGTGTGTGTGTGTGTGTGTGTGTGTGTGTGTGTGGCTTTAGAAAGTTTTAGGTAGAGAAGGAGATAGAAAATTGGAAACTGTGATGATTATAGAGTTTGAAATATTACTTTTGTAGTACACTATAAATAGAACAATAAAAATCTTCAAGTTTTACTTTAAAGTATCTCTCTGTTTTTATGAGCCAGGAAACATTTATGAGACTCAAGAAAATATTTTCCAAAGCTCAGTGTCTGATATCTATAACATTTACCCAAATCAGAGAAAATTAATAAGATTTACATCACTTTGCAGAGATGGTTAGTAAATCCTGAGGGAGAAAGCAGATTGAACCATTTCATTCAGTGCTGGGAATTTGGGTCATCGTGGAGACAATAAGAGACTTTTCACTCCTGAAGAGACTGAGGCTGTGTGACCCAAGGGATAAGCATGCACCATGGGATGCTATAAAACCCATCTAATATTTATCAAGATGTGCAATGTAATGAAAACAGCCTGAAATCATACACCACACAAACAACTTCAGCCCAGGAATAGGGAGGAAAACAAGGAAATATAATCATAAGCTAAGTTCTTATGCTATGTTCCTCAGCCTCCTGTCTTTATGTTTATTAGCTGTTTGTTTTCCTAGCTGCTTTAGCATTTCCTGTTGAGATAGATTTCTATTCAAATGCATCATGAAGTCCCCCAAAATGAAAAGATTTTGTTTGTTTACTTGCTCTCTTTCCTTCAAAACATGCATTTTTCCCCCTGAAAAGTCTACTTTTGTTTGTGTTTAAAATCAGCCATCCATGCACATTTTAATCAGGTTACCGAAATCCTAAATATTAACTCTGGCTCAGAAACCCATGACTACCCCACACTTACTTAGAGGTTCAACAAACATAAACCATGAGTCCATACTGTATCACCACAGGACAAAAGCACCATGAGGGAAGGTTCGAGGTTCTGAATATTCTAGTCTCCCAAAATTTTCCACTACAGATATTCATTGAAAACAGATTTTTTCACAAAACCAGAAGATTGTTACAGTGTTGCAAGAAAGAGGTCCAGAAATTCTCACAAAACAGTCTGCATGGCAGTCAGCCCCCAATGGGCTTCTAATTCCTTCACCATAGAGGCCAAGTCTCCTTCCAAGGCTCCAACCAGGATGTTTGCAGTGTGCCTCCTCCGTTGACAGCTGTTAAATGCCATAATGGTTACAATAGCATGTGCTGGGGGTCCTCCAGATGTCCTCACACAGTGGTAGGTCCATTTCTAAGAACAGACAATGAGAGAGAAAGGCTGACATAATATTTATAGGAACTTCTTAATCTCTAGTGCATTGTAAATGTTTACGGGTCAAGGTGGGGAATCTGGCTGCTTGCCAAATGTATTTTTTCTCCTCTGAGTACAAGCGTCAGATTATATTTAAATATTTCTATTATCTCTTTCATTATCTGTTTTTATGCCTCTGTCTCAGGTCTAAATCTCTCTCTCTCTCTCTCTCTCTCTCTCTCTCACTCTCTCTGTCTCTCTTTCCCTCTCTTTCCCTTTTACCACAAATATATACCAAACCCTCTTGCTCAAAGTGTATTATTTAACTTATCTCTACCTATCTCTGGCAAGTAAGAGAGTTTCCATCCTTTAGGCCTGTCTCTACATCAAAAATGCTCTGGGCTGATTCAATCCAACATTGGCATGTTTTTTAAACTATTAAACCATATGGAAATACATCTTACTGAATTTACTTCTTAAAGAGTAATTATCCATTGGAACTATTTGATTTTGACTGTAACCTCTGTGTGCAGAAATGTTTTTTTTGGTCTTTCCCTCCTCATAAGCTATGAGATAAATGAAGAGAGGACTATTTTACCCCAATTGTTGAACTCAGAAAGAACCAAGGAAGATTAAAAAAATTAATGAAAGATGCTGAAGAAAACATCACAAACTGTGATGTCAGGATAGTCACAAGATTATTTTTGTAAGAGTGGAGAGTGGAATTCTCTGTTTCATAAAAGAAGATAATTAGATTATCTTACTATCATTTCTTCCCATTCTAATACTTACTAATCCACAGTCCAAGTTTTTCTGAGCTCTGTTTCTTCTACAGCTCTCGTGAGCATGGCCATCTTGATAAATGATGACACTTTTTGTCGTTGTTGTTTTTTTACTTTTCTTTAATGGTTATTTATTTTTGAGACTGAGAGAGACAGACTGTGAGCAGGGGAGGGGGAGAGAGAGAGGGAGACACAGAATCTGAAGCAGGCTCCAGGCTCTGAGCTGTCAGCAAAGAGCCCTACATGGGGCTCGAACCCACAAACTGTGAGATCATGACCTGAGCCAAAGTCAGACGCTCAACCGACTAAGCCACCCAGGCGCCACTCATTGTTTCTTTAAAAGTCATCTCGTTCTCATGATTTCCCTTCTCTTCAACAACATCAGAAAACGAAGGAGGATTAACAAAACAAAAGCAAAAGCAAACAACAAAAAACCTTGGTAATAAGAAGAGAATACTTTTTTGGTCCATCATTTATTTAGTAGACTGAGGATACCAACCAAGGAGTATACCCTTTAATGACTTCCTTTTGGGGCTGCAAACTACTGAGGGCAGAAAAAGCTACTACTTGAAAGCAAGCAAATTCTGCTTTGATTTTGGCAACCAAGTCCGATTAAAACAGCTACAGAAAACAAAAGCTTTAAATAGACTAAAATTAAGATCTGCAACAATAGATCCTACTCATTTGTGTTTATAACACTTAGTTCATGATTCTATATAGTTTGGTTAGTTTTAAATTTGGAGGTATTAGAGAAAGTACACATCTTTCCCTTGATGTGCTCATTTGTATACTACAGTCTAAGATTTTTCAATTCAGAATGGCTCTATAAAAATGAATTCCTACCCACCATTTAATCATTAAGAATGCTTTGCTCATTTGTATTATAAGCAAATCATCAACAAGATGCTTTTCTTTCTAAAAATTTTCTTCTACCATTTATTTGAAACTTGTTTTGGTCTTACGAATACTATCTCTGCTCATAGGTAAAATTTAAACAGTCATAATGACATTTAAGATAAATTTATAATTAAAAGAAAAAACTAACATTTTTGGGGGGTAACAATTAAGATCTAGTCTTTTAGAGACTTTGTGGTTTATAATACAGTGTTGTTGGTGATAATTACTACACTATGCATTAATTCTCCAGGACTTACTTATCCACTAGCCTGAGGCTTCCTATTCAGAATATAACAGGGAACTGAATTTTAACCAGCTTCCCAACTGGCTCTGAGTTACATAACTCTTGAAAGTCACTATACTACAGCTGGAAGTCAGAAATCAAACTGGTTTGCCCTTTTTGAGTCCAGGATAGGAATGACCAAATTGCCAGAAGGTATCAAGTGAGTCTCATGATAGAGGTTTCTGGTTTCCCTACCATTGTCACAAATACTGTCTTTCTCTCCTCTTCCAATGAAAAGGACATAGTCCTTTGCAGGTGAACTCTCTATCCCTCCCCTGCCCTTCCCCCAGAAATCTGAGTTACTAGCCCTTAAATATTCAGCAACAGCTCTATAACATGGTGAGTGTTCTAATGATCACTTCAATGATGCTAACTAGCATGAGTATCTATTTTTAAAGGAAATTCAAGCTCTTTTACAGTGAAAAGAAACTCCTAGCTTCCCACAGAAGGTATGAAATATAGGCATTGTTTTTACCACCATAAATTATTTTTATTTTTAAGAAATTTAGTTAAATATAAAGGACACATTCTAATAATGTGAGGTCTTAATAATTAAGATTTATCAACTGAATAACAGGAACTAAGGTGTAGACTTATTTAAATGTAAGGTCTGAGGTCCTGATTTTTTAAATAAAAATAACTTACAGCTTATATCCCTGATATTATTTATTTTCCTAAGGGTTTCCATGAATTTAAACTACTCTAATTAGGTCTTGAGAGAAACACTAAAGTCATAAAGATAAACAGTTGGCATTAATCTAAAGTTAAACTTACTTTCCAGTAACTGAGTTAATATTCCTTGATGACTTTATTAGTCAATCATATTACTGTGTTCAAATTATAGGCCCTTCAGTTCTGGCAATTATAACTGTTTGAGTGAAGATGATTGTATTTTCTGATTATTCTTGCTTGTGATATATCACTAGATTGAAATTAATCATGTAAATATTTTACTTTGGAAGGAAAATTGAATTATATGAAATCTCTCTCTTTCCCTCTCTCTGCTTTAATTTAGAATGCTTTGCTTTGCATTGTTTCTTACCTTAGGGCTTTTTATCATATTTTCTAACTTAATGAGGAGCTCAATATTTTACCTGTTTTCTGCCCAGTCCTTTCTCTGCTTTCTAGGAGCAGGAATTCTAACATAGGTTAAGGACAGGATGAAATACTGAGAACTAGAATTTGATCACAGCTAAAACAAAGGTGCAGAATTAGTGGGAAGCGAAGAGAAGTTAAAAGTCATTTTCCATATGGATGGCTTTATTGGACCTTTGTATAGGGCTTCTTTCAAACAGATTCCTTTTTCTCTTCTTTGAGTCTTAAGATGCTATTTTAATAATAGTAGGGGTTTTATATATATATATATACATATATATACATATATATATATGTATATATATGATAGATATCTCATTACACATATCTGACTGAAATATATGTATATATATATAAATATATATACCACCATACCACGTATATACATAACCATTCATATATACCTCCATATACCTGGCAGTTATCTAATAGGTATATCTGGAGTATATCTAATTCCAGAATGATTTCGTATTCAAAAAAAGATGTGCTTACATGAGTAAATTCAATCATGTCAGAATTAGCATTTTGCCAACTCCATTTGAATGGGGTTTATTTTCTATATCAATTAATTTCTTTTTTTAAATTTTTATTTATTTTTTGAGAGACAGAGAGAGACAGTGCAAGCAGGGGAGGGTCAGAGAAAGAGGGAGATACAGAATCCGAAGCAGGCTCCAGGCTCTGAGCTAGCTGTCAGCACAGAGCCCGACGCGCGGCTGGAACCCAGGAACCATGAGATCATGACCTGAGCTGAAGCCGGATGCTTAACCGACTGAACCACCCAAGCGCCCCTCTGTATCAATTAATTTCTAATAATTTGTATGTAATAATCTAAAATCAATTGTGTTGGTATTATTGTTTTACATTGATTATTTTTTAATGTTTTTATTTTTTCGAAGGTTTTTATTGTTTTTTATTTAGTTTTGAGAAAGAGAGAGAGACAGCGTGAGCGCTGGAGGGTCAGAAAGAGGGAGATACAGAATCCAAAGCAGGCTCCAGGCTCTGGGCTCTGAGCTTTGAGCTAGTTGTCAGCACAGAGCCCAATGCAGGGCTCGAACCCACAAACCATAAGATCATGACCTGAGCTGTAGGCAGACGCTTAACTGACTGAGCCACCCAGGTGCCCCTTACATTGATTGTTTAAAACAATATAACAAAACATTTTAAGAGTTCACTGGAAGCTAGAATTTTCGTCTGGAAACATTAGCTGGAGATTTCTCTCCGTCATGTAAATTGTTGCTTACATGAATGGTCAGGCATCTAACATGGGATTCAATAACTGAAACAAATTTTCAAGATCACCTAGTTCAGCATCTTTACTTTATTGATAAAATGTTACCTGAAAAATGGTAGGTGATTTGCCTTAAACGCAGATCCAATAATTATCTTCTGCAAACAATTTTAATCAGCCGAATGCTGAAGTTCATTTAGTGGAATGGGTGGCTTTGTGTAGCATCATCGCTTCTTTTTAAAGTAATTTCTTACACTCTCATAGTTTTGTGAGCTGTCATTTGGTAAAGATGCAAAGAACAGTTTCTAAGGGACCAAGGCAGTTGTTAGTCTTTGGCCTGGGGCAACAGGTATGTCCTTTGCTGGTTCACCCCCCCCCCCAGCTAGGGATCACCACTACAGATAGTGTCTTCTCAGCTCTATCTCCTCCCTCCCATGCCCTTCCAAAGTTCATTACCTTACTAATTCAGTCTTTATATCTCTAAAATACAGATGATGACAGTTCCTGTCTAATACAGATCTGACTTTAACTTTAAAATTATTTACGCTATGTAAAGCATTAGACAAGGAAAAACTCAATACTTGTTGAGTAAAACGCAGTAAATCTTGGTTATAAATATTAATTATGTTACAATGTATATCCTAATTTTTGAACTTTAAAACAATTGGCTTTCAACTTAATTTAAATCCAGTTAATTATTAATACTACATAATTAAATAAGGCTTATAAATGTTAATGTTTTTATAGTTTAGGTAACAAAAATCCTAAATTTTACACTGGAAGGGATTCTAAGATAATGAAGCTATGACAATTATTTTCTTAAAAATATATGTATATTTTCATATAATATACATGTTATTTTCATGTACACACACACACACACATACAATTTAATTGGGTACATTTTCTTCCTATGGTTTATTTTAATAAACTTTGATCTTTATCAAACTGCACTGGTCATTATAAACTATCATTATTTTGCATTGAATTACCTATAAATTTCTTATTTTAATTTTGCTACATCTTCAACATACCTCCAAATTTGGGGGTGTATTGTTTTATCAAGTTGGCAATATGCTGAAAATTATATTCAAGCCTTTTTTAAAACTCAAAACAACAAAAACTGCTTTCCAAATTTGTGCTCCTGTTCCATTTATGTCTTAAATAAGAATGATAATAGTATTCTAAATTTAGCTTAGTGCTTATTCTTCAATAGAGTGCTTATGATACTCTATATATTTTTCCTTATTTTCAAAGCACATTTACTTTTTTTCTTACATCATTCTTTATGTAGAAAGAGATGAGTTATTTTGCTTCCTAACACCATCTTAAAATTGCCCCTGTAATACATTTCCTGAGATATCTAACCTATCATGATAATTTATATAACTCTAATTTTAGTAATTTGAGGGAAGCTTTCTTATCTCAACAATTTTGGGGAAAATGTTTGAATGTTGGTTGTAATTTAAGATCTATTTTTTTGGCACATAGCTTTCTTTATGTAGTACCAATAAAAAATTATAAACCCTACAAAAACAAGTCTTCAAATTAATACTTTTGGCAAATAAAAAGAAGTATTTTATTTTACCAAATTGTTCTACAATAACAAAACAGATTAAAATTAAAGTACAGGTTAGATTAAAACTAAATCTTAAAGCATTTTAAAGTCAAGGCAGGTTTTGCAAGGGTAAGCTATGGGACACATAAATTAATTCTGGGGACTGAAGAATATGCTCAATGGTCTACTTTGGTCAAAGTCATTATTTCAAAACCAAACTTCTAGGCCAAAGGGGCCAAGAATCTTGTGGACAAGTGAGGGAAAGTGGTATTTTCTGAAGAAATGATGTTTCAGAAGAAGAGTTTGATAGAAAACAAAAATATAAATAAAGTCTACTACGTGGCTTGACTTCCCAACACAGCATGCACACACACAATCTTCCATAATATTTTTTAAAATGTTGTTCAACACAATGCTAGTGTGCATCACTTCTCCAAAGAAGGCCAACACAAACTCACTTCAAGCTGAATATCTGGGGCCAATGATCTGATAGCCCAAACTTTCTGTTATTTTGTTTAGGAATGTTAAGCAATTCCAGATCCAACTTTCTTTCTTTTTTTTTTTTTTTTTTTAATTTTTTGTTCAAGTTTATTTATTTTTTTGAGACAGAGAGAGAGAGAGAGAAAGAGCATGTGCACATGCGTGTGCATGCAAGTGGGACAGAGAGGGAGACAGAGGTCCCAAAGCAGGCTCCACAATGACAGCAGAGAGCCGGATGTGAGGCTCCCACTCAGGAACTGTGCGATAATGACCTGAGCCAAAGTCAGGCTAGATCCAACTTTCATAAATACTGCAAATGGTGAGCTAACATATAAATATCCTGAAAATATGACATATGAAATGGAGGAGAAAAAGCAAATCTATGCATTACAACTTTTAGTTAAGAGAGAGTGCCATTGATCTTAACCAAAAGACTTTATATACTGTGCTAATCATGTAAAGAAGAGAAAAATAGTCTCATGGAAAACTATTTGTTGACAAAACCTACCAGAAATGAGGTAAACGTGTGGATCAGCCAGTATAAACTGCTCCAAGATCTGTTCACTGCTCGTATTATCCTTGTCCAGTGCCCTTCATTATGTCTCAGAGGTACATTAGAGAGAACTCCTCTATGGGTTGTGCTAGCAACATAGCTACTTGCTTCTCGTTGTGTGAGTGTTCAGACATTAAAACTGAACAACCATAGGCTCAGTTCTGATATTATCTTGTTAATATAACTTCTTTAAAGACTGAGATTCCTCTTAATTTCATTTTGTGGGATACTTTTGCTAGTAACCATGATCTTAACTCTGAGTTGAATTGAGGATCACTATTTTACCTAACCCCAGCTCTTTGCTAATGTGTCCCATAGCAAGAATTGAAAATAACAGATGTCAAGCTCAACCTGATAGGCTTTTCTTTGCATTCTGCCCCTCAAATATTCTTATGTCATTCCATCCCTTTTCAGAGTGTTGTCACAGCAGAAAGCACTACGGAATAGGAATTTATTCTCCTGATTCATCGAGGATTTTCTTGTATAAGTCCTTTCCTAGTTCCAGGATTCCATCATTTTCTTTTTTTTTTTTTCATTTTTTATGTTTATTTATTTTTGAGAGAGAGAATGAGCATGAGCTAGCACAAGCAGGGAGGGGCAGAGAGAAAGGGAGACCAGAATCTGAAGCAGGCTCCAGGCTCTAAGCTGTCAGCACAGAGCCCAATGTGGGGCTTGAACCCACAAACTGTGAGATCATGACCTGCGCTGAAGTCAGACACTTAACACAGACATCCCAGAACACTTTAGTTCTGACACTTGTGGTCACCAAATGTGTAGAAGTTTTTCCCATACCAAGCAATTCTCTGACACTAGCTGGGTGTCCTGTAACTTAATTCTGACAACATCTACTCAGAGATAGCATCAGATCCCACAGGCTAAGGGCTCAATCTTAGAAGACTTCCACCCACCCGCACATCCAATGCCAGTCCCAAGCCCAGGATATCACCTGTGCTTCTGACTGACCTGATATAGGTCCAACAACTCCTTCCCTGGGCTCAATTAATTTTCTAGAACAGCTCTCAAAACTCAGTGTAACACTTCCTTGTGTTTACCAGTTTATTAAAATATATTATAAAGGATACAGATGAACATCCAGATGGAAGAGGTGCATAGGGCAAGGTATGGAGAAGGGCAGGGAGCTTGCATGTCCTCCCTCTCCAGGGGCTCCACCCTCCCAGCACCTCCATGTGTTCACCAACCTGGAAACTCTCTGAACCTTGTCCTTGTGAGTTTTTATGGAGGCTTCATTACGTGGTCATGATTGATTAAAGCATTGGCCATTGCTGACTGATTCAACCACCAAGCCCTCTGCCTTCCCAGAGGTGGGGGGAGAGGGGACTGAAAGTTCCAACCATCTAATCGCATTAACCAGCCCCATTCTTAGGTGAGGTCCAAAGGTCACTCACTTCATTAACATAAGATAGCTTTATCACTCATCACTTAGGAAATTCTAAGAGTTTTAGGTGCCCTTGCTAGAACAGGGTCAATTACCAAATATTTAGTTCTTACTATAAATGACAATATCCCAGATGGAATCAATCTACCTAAGGTCCTAAGCCTTTGGAGATTGCTCTTTTCCTCCTCCCCTGTCCACATCAATGAGTGGAAAGCAATGACTAGGTAGTGTGCCTACAACCTCAGACTCTTTTTCTAGAAGGAAACCCAAGAGTGGGGCACACAGAATTAGTAGCCTGCTTTAGCTGATGCCCTCAGCTGTGACCTGCTACAGGATGTTGAAAAGCAAAGACAATATTTTTCTTTTTTATCTAATGATTCTATTGTTTTCTGTTGTATTTGATTCAGAAGAACTCAGACAGGAAAGGAAAATGGGCTTCCTCCAATACTAACATTTGTAGAAAAACTAGGGAAATAATTAAGCAACTTTAGTGATACCAGTCCCAATAGCTCATCTAATATATACTGATCATCCTCTCTACCTAGCAAATATCCATCAATATATAGAGAAAGTATATTCAAATCATATGTACTATTCAAAGTAGGAGAAAGATATGTTCTTTATTCTCAAAGAGAGCTCACATTTTCTGTTTTGGGATAGAAAGGCAAATGAAAAAGTTTTGTGATCCTTGAAGTATTTTAAAATCCATTTCATTCTGAATGGTTGTAAGTACTTTGCCTTCTATTTTCATCTACTATTCTTTTTTTCTTATCTAAGCCATTGGGTGGTGGAAGAGTGAATGAAAATAAGTAGAAGGTGGAGGAATGGAAATGAAAGAACCAGAGCTCTGTAACCACATTTATTTTCATACTGCAAGTAACAGCTTAACTCCTCCCTGCCCCCCCATTGAGTCTTTTTTTGGTAATATAAGTCTGTTTTATGCATGAGCATAGTTATTTTCCTTTCATTAAAATGGATACAGCACTTGATCCATGCATCAATTCCATCTGTAATCATAATTTCAAAGAAAATTGTAGAACAAAGTCAATTATTCAAATAATCTAGAATCACATTTTTATATTCAATGTCAAAATAATTGACAAAAGCATTTCAGACTTCAATTACCTCAAAAACTACTTTGAGTGTCTCATCATTTGGGATGTTTCTATATAGCTTTGCATTTAACACACTTTAATTTTTTGTTATATTTATTTATTTTATTATTATTTATTATTCTTTTTTTAACATCATCTTTTATAAATGTTTGGTCTTCTGTGCCACCAAATCCAAAATAAGTATATAAACTATAAGTCTTTTGGTTATAAAAAACTTCAGGCTTTCAAATGTATTTTTTTTTCTTTCCAAAGATTTTCTGCCATTACTTTTAGTCACTACTCTGACAATTTCTCTCAAGTTTCTTCTTCAGGTAACTCATATCTACCAGGATGAGGCAAGAAGGGAAAAAGGGAAAGGGAAATCATCCATAGAGGAGCTTTCAGGAAAGGAGAGAGAAATCAAAACCCAAAGAGAAAACAGAGCTTTGATCAAGGTTCAATCTCTATGAATCAGTCAGCAGGGGTGAGAAACCTGAAAAAACAAGAATATCTGTTTTAGTGCCATATTTAAAAATCTCATGTCAAGTACTTATTAGTATCAAATGAATGAAAGGGAAAGGGCTTTGAAATGTATGCCCTCCAACAGAAAGAAGGGTGGGAAGGTATCTCTCTTTAGGGGCAAAGGGAAACGGTTTGTAGGGAAGTAATTACTTTAGCTCCTGGGTCTGTCACCAGCTGATACTAAGGAGCGATCCTGATAGCAGCAGGCAATACCCCAAATGGCTCCGCTCCAAAATGCTCTGTTTTTTGAATGCATGACCCAGAGAGGCACAGGAAAATATGGTGAGTGTTTGGGTCACCTCTGCATCTCACACTTCACTGCTTTGTTACCACCGGTGGCTGGACTACTGGTAATACATTGGAAGCCCTATACTTGGAGAATCTCCCTAGGAGCTAAACGTGCAGAATCCTGAGGACACAGGATTAAGCTTACAGTAACATTTTCTTTTTCTTTTCTGTAGCTCTTCACTTAGCATAAACAGTCTAGGCAGTTGTTTGAATGGTAGTGAACAGCATCACTCCTTAGCAGCAGTCCATTTTTACCTATTTTTAAAAAATGAAGGCCAAATAGAATCCTACTTTAAAAAAAATTTTGTTTTAATGTTTTATTTATTTTTTGATACAGAGAGAGACAGAGCGTGAGAGGGGAAGAAGCAGAGAGAGAAGGACACAGAACCGGAAGCAGGCTCCAGGCTCTGAGCCAGCTGTCAGCACAGAGCCCGACGTGGGGCTCGAACCCATGAATGTGAGATCTGACCTGAGCCCAAGTCAGATGCTTAACTGACTGAGCCACCCAGGCGCCCCCTACTTTTAATAATAATGTGGGTTTTGCTTTTCTTTCTTATGGTTTTTTGTTTGTTTGTTTGTTTTTAGTCTGAACATACTGGAAAAGGTTGTTTCATTGTTGTGATCCATAAGAAATCACTTTACTTTTTTGCTGCATTAATGTTTCAAGAGTGACAATATAGTTTAGGATTTCAGTATTGTTATCTCAGTGAATTGGACATGGCCTTAAGGAAATATTTCAATCTGCCATGATAGAAATCCCAGAATCTAAACTAAATAAGAAAATACTACTGCTACTGCAAATGGTCCCTAGTAAGTTACATCTTTATATTTTTAGTTATCTCTTGTATTTTATTTGTTCTGGTTTTGATTGTGTTCTGGTCTTTTGGGGTAGCTCAACTTTTTCAATAAAGTTGACTACTTTTGTATTAGTTGTTTGGTTCTCTAAAGGGCTCAGTTAGCCACTATTGGTTTTTTTTGTAGAAAATATAAGGTAGATAAATTATGATAATGCAAACTTGAAATATATAAGTATCACATGAAATTGCAAACATAAATATGCTTGATCGTGAAAAAAGTAAGCTATCAAACTGAGCATAAGCTATTATTTCAGAAATTGTTCAATCGTTTTGCATTATAACAGACATTAAGCTTTCCTTTATGCAAGAATTCTTAAAATTAATAACTTGCCACCAGTTTTTTGACACTTTAGAAGAAATAATGTTATGTTCAATTTTAATAATGAAACATCTTTCTTCAGTTAACATAATATCAATCTTCTATAAGAATATAGATAGAGGTCACTATAAATGATTTAGATAACATTAGGTGAGTAATAAAAGTAATTGAAAGGAGATGAAATTTCAAGATTTAGATGAGGCCACAACAAAGTCTTAAGAAAAATGCAAATTTTCAACCAAATATGTGTAGGATGAAAATATCACAATACTGTAACTGTAGTATTGTCAAAGAGAGGTACTATTATTTACAAGTAAATTTTTCAGAGCCTGTCTCTCAGAGGATGTAGATGCAGGAATGACCACAAAATAGATCTAAGTACATGGGTGAATTGGAGAAACTTACCATTAAATAGATTTGAAAATTATGTATATCCTTTTATCAACATGCTGTTTTGCCTAACAATCATTTCCGAGTCTGGCTTCCTAATGTCACCCACTTATCATGAAGCTGTGGTTTCATGGGATTGGCAGTTCTGAGACCCAGAAGAGGGATTCTAATCCATCTAGGACACTTATCTCAATCCCATTTCTCTTACCTGTGACTGTTTTAGGATTGGGCATGAACTCCAACTATGGCCAATGAGACAGGAGGAGAATTTTCCTTGGGGTCTTTGGAGATACCTTTCTTTATTGTTCAAAAAAACAAAAGGAAATCAAACTCCTTTTTTCTTCTAGAGATCACTGTTTTGGGAAATGATACCTACTAGCCATGGTAACTCATAGATGAATGAATAATGAAGGGCAAATATTTGACACATTAAGGATGACAGAGTAGAGAGAGAAGGAACAAAATATGGATTCTTGATGACAACAATAAATCAGATTAAACCAAGCAACAGCTAGCCTTACTTCTGGTTTTCTTTTCAGTGAGATAAATAATGATGACGGTGGTGATAATGAAGATGATATTTTCATTGCTCAAGACAATTTGAATTGGGTTTTCTGTTTCTTGTAGCCAATATATTCCTAAAAGACACAATTTCTTATATACATAAACACCCTCCATCTGGTGATTATCATGAAATCATAGTAAAGGTTCTAAGAGCTAACAAAATAAAAGGAAAAGAAACAATATTAGGACATTGACTCATGATTGTTTTGCCACACTATAAATAATTCAATGCTCATATACACACCCACTCAATCACACAGACTTGAAATAAAAGAAGTCTAATTTCATAAGCTTTCCTCAAAGCATCTAGTGATGCCAAAATAACCATTTACTTTGATAACATTGATATAACAGCCTTTATATCGATGATTCAGTATTATGTAGACCAGACAATCAATAGGTTGATTTCATTTTTTAACCAAGTATTTTGGCATATTGAAGAATAAATAATATAAGATAATTGTAGATATTGACTTGGGACATGAATTTTAGTCTTTGTTATCTAGTGGAAGATACTGATTGACTACATACCCTATATCCCATGCTCTCTGAAAAGTGCTAAAATCAAAGAATTGAATAAAACATAGCCTTAACTGACAGTCCAATGCAAAATTCAAGGTGTCAACACCAATAACTTCTCAGGTCCTTCTCCAAGGTGTGTATAAAGGGAAATGGAGTAAATCTCGTGCATCTACTTCAAATATAGTCTGTGTTGCCAGAGCAACAAAGTGGAAGAATTTTATTCTAAGTATGTTTATAATGCAAATTGTTTTAGAACGTAGCTTGTACAGTCAACAGTGTGCTACTGTGGATGGTTTAGTTCATAGAAAATTGTTTAATTATGATTTGTAGGTATATATATTGAATTAGATTTTCATGTCTATTCTATTACATAATCTAATCTAATTCAATCATTTGCTTTAATTAAAAACTCACTGTCAAAAAGTTTACATCTTAATGTTATCCTGTAACATCTGAGGATCCGTTTTGGCTTACATAATTTTAGCAAAAAGAGCATGAAATGCTTTTCAAATAATGTGTCTGCAGTATGTTGGAGTTAAAAATGTTAGGCTATTTATTGTTGTGAGGCACTCAAATTTGAAAGGGACAGCTGATAAAGATGTAATTAAATCTTGCCTGTTAAGGAATCTTATGAATTATTAAAATCCAGATCCTATTATTCCTTCTTAAATTATTCTTTTCAACTTCTTGTTGCCACATATGCCACCCTCTCTCAACGGTTAAGCAATTACCATTGCCAGGGTCAAAGAAGCACCTAAAGGCCCATCTGGAAAGCCGAGATAAGGGCCTATGGTTCAGCTTAAGTAGCTGTTGGACGGAGACATTAAGATCAGGGTGAAGAGGAAGCCATTACCTTGGGGTTCTCCGAACAGCTAAAAGAGATTTATCTTCGTGCACTTTACATCAGTTCTTAGATGCCTTTCTCTATTTTTATACAGCTTCATTCTCATCTAACTTCAAAGTGTTGAGTGTGTCTTGATATATATGAAATGCTGGACTGAAAATTAGATGCAATTTTGCAAACTAAAAAAAAAAACACCATACTTCGTGAAAGGTGGATTAAGTGCCTGTTAATTTCATGAAAAAGTGTTAAATAAAAAAGATTCTTATTCAAGTTGTCCATACTAAAGGGTTATTTTGAAACAATCTTCTTTTACATATTTACTGTTTTCTGTATTCTCTGTACTTTCAGGGGAAAGACGTTTTTGTTTAACCAGTGGTTGAGTGTAAAGTAACCATAAGCATTCCATCAAAGGAATTTGCTAGGCTAATGCTGTGATTGGGATTTCATAGAACCAGTGACACAAACACATATCGTATTTTTGACACACACTGACACATGTCATAATTTTGGCCTGTCCTTAATCTATAAAATGGAATGTTTTCCAGGAATAAGCTAAATTTTGGCTTGTGACCCATTTACACATAGAAGGTTATCCCAGCCCCTTTACTTACTAAGGACGGGTTCTTTGAGTTTGACAATAGATCCTTGGTCAGAGTGAGGTAAGCGATAGACAATGGTACTGCGGGACTCCAGGGAAAGTTCATGAAAGTGCACAATGTGCTCTAAAACTAGTCTTCCGTCAAAGTAATTATAAATACATCAGATCGAGCTGTTTTGATTTTTTTTCATGCCTGGTATTGGCAGGAACATTTCTAAGTATTCCGGAGTCCAAGCAGATAGGCACTAAAACACATCGTATGCCTGAAGCTCAGTCTGGGCAGTGTAAAAGGTGTTGCAGAAGATCATCAATGAAAACAGGAAATATGTTTACAGAGTCATTTGTGCATAGATCCTACAGATAAATGTATACGTAACAGTACTGATTAATTTTTTAGCCAAAGCCTTGAATTTGCATAGTCATTTAAACCACTATGCCAGAATTCTTCAGGAGTGTACTACTAAATTTTCATCACTGTGTACTGTTTATTTTGTTACAGCACCAACTGTCACCTGGAACATTTCTTTAGTGAGTCATGTAGTGCAATAGAGAGCAAAATTAAACTTACCATTTATAATGGTAACATATATGTATGTATGTGTGTTACATATATAATACATATAATATAGAAAATATATTATAGAATAATATCATTTTGTATATCATATATATCATATAAGTGATATTATGATATATAATGACACATTATATTGACATATATAATCATATGTATATATGACGTAAGTGATACATACATCATTTACTCTATGGTGCCAGGCACTAAACTAAGCCTCTTCATGTATTTTCCCATCTAATATTAACAAAAATGTCTTGGAAATAAGTAATACTATCACTACTAGTTTTCAACGATGAAATTCTAGAAAGTTTAAAGTAGTCGATACATTACACAGCTAGTAAGTGGTGGACTTATGTCTCTAACCCTTGCATCAGAGAAAGCTGTGTATTTACTGAAATAAGTGAGAATTCATCTTCTGAGTAAACATGAGATCAGGGATAAAGAGCAACCATGTGATGAGGGGATATTTGTTAATAACTCTGTAGACATTTAAAGTATTAATGATTATATCGTTACTATTACTTGATAGCTTTTTTTCAGTTTTTAATTCTTTTAAATATGCTATCACAACTTAAAAATCTGAGGTTCTCTTTCTCAGTTCCTCTATCTCACTTTTGAGCCTAAAAGGTCTACATTTACTTATTTTAGGTTGTTTTATGCAACGAGTCTTTATCAACACAGTGTCTGTTCCATTCCTCATCTTCCTCTCTGGGACATGTCCTTTGACCCTTTTTTACTGGATCAGTGACCCTTTCTCTTCTCAGAAGCATACCTTTTATGGATATGTTTGCTTATATCAACTGGCTTTATATAAAAATACCCAAATTTTTGTGTAATACTGAACATAAGGACTTGAGAAATGGCATTTCTCTGTAATGTGGGGGGCAAGGGAATGGTGTTGAAAGTTTCTGAAGAATCAAGATGGAATAATGCAGTGTATAAGTTCCGACCAGTTTATTTATCATTTTATTCTCCTCGTTTATCATTTATCACATTTGTCACACATACTGCAAAATGTTCTTATCCCGGCAGTTGGGCACTTCTGCGTAAAAAGCCCTGACAATTAACTCCAATAACTTCAGGTGAGTCTGCCTCCAACAGATGGTTAGATCCGGCATTGACCTTATTTAATTCCCACATCAAGAAAAGGAGGAAGAGAGTTCCAGGGGGCTCAGTTAGTTAAGCATTCAACCCTTGATTTCAGATCAGATCGTGATCTCAGGGTTCATGAGTTCAGTCCCCATGTTTGAGGTTGGAATTCTCTGTCTCCCTCTCTCTCTGCCCTTCCTTCACTTTCTCTGTCTCAAAAATAAATAAATAAGCATTTTAAAAAAGACATTGAGGGAGAAAACTGAGGCCTGGAGAGATCAGTTAAGCTGCCCAAGTCCATGCAGTTAGGAAGAGATACAGCTAGGATGTCAGACTTGGGGCTCATGCACTCAACTCTTTCAGGTGCTGTCTGCAGATCTGATTAGCACTTGTAAGGAAATGCTATAGTCAGAGCGTGGGAAGAAAAGGGACTTCTGGTTAATTAACACTGGTACTTTTATTAAAGCATAAAAACTCATGTCGTTTTTCCTTTTTCATTGTTTTTATTCCAAGATAGACTTAGTGTGTTTCTTAAATGGTACAGTCAGACTGCATTAGATCATGTATTATGGTGGAAAGGTATTCATGACAAATCTTTAAAAGGAACAAAATTGAGTGGAACAATAAGTGGTCCAGAAAATAATACAGTAATTACCTGGAGGAACAAAGACATTTGCATAGTAGGGGGAAACTAAATCCTCAAACTTTATTCCTATATTCATTATTTAACATGAAAAGATAAGGGAGCGAATAAAGTGCTTTTCAATATATGAGTTTGGTAAATAGGTAACAATTTACCCAACTACAGATAAGTAGAATAAAAGGGAAAGTATTAATGCTATGAAGAGATGGGTCCAGAACAAGGAAAATAAAATGCCTCTTTACTCTTTGAAGTAGTGGGAGGTAAAGTAATGCAATGTGTTATTCTTAAAAAGGGATTTTGAAGATGTTTTCATTGGAGCTCTAGGAATTTCAAGACATTCCTGGACACTGCCTCTCCACCTCAGACACATCTCCACCTAGATCATATATGCTAGACACACATTTTTGAAAGAAAGTAAAGAAATAAAAGCAGACTGTGTTTATAGAGGAACCCCAGGAATCATGTCCTACAGGTACAAGTAAGGAAAAATAATAACATGCTAGCTTTAGAGGTTTATTGATACATGTGGAACTAACTAAAATCAAATCAACAAAAGTTTCCCTTATACAAATAAAGTCTGACTGGTTATGTATATAATGGACTAGTGGTGTCCTTAGAAAAATCTATCTTCAGATCAACCAGAATAAACGATGGACCATGAGTCAGAAAGCCTAAGATGATACACATGTTGAATTTAGAACTTGCACAATTAGGAGAATTTCAGAAATTGAAATTCATTTTCTAATGCCTTATAAAGCTTGAAAGACTGTTTTCTGACACTCAGTGGTTTACATCAACTCCAACAGTTTAAACCAATGTCATTATTTCATTTTTTTCAAAAAACAGTCTGGAAGTTATGTTTTTTGAGTAAAGAAGAAGACAGTTTTTATTTGCTCTTAAGTCTTGGTTAAGATGTGAAGAAGGGACCATAAATTGTTGCTAGTCATAATAAAAGTAGAAATACTAGTATAAAGGATTGGGTGCAGTATAAGCTCAGTAAATGTTTCATGAATGATGAATAAATAAATTGATTAATTAATTAAACTATACTAGTAGGGAAAGAGTATTATTCTAATCCTGAAATTCATGGAAAGTTCTTAGGAACGGGACCTGCCCAGTCTCATGAACACTAATTCTTGAATTATGTACTACTGTGTCACAGAAGTGATTTTTAGATTGCCTTGAAGGGATTCTGGGAAATTTTTTAATACTGATAAAAGGCTTAACTTTTCCAAGGAACCCATGACTTGTTTGTTTTTGTAATTCTAAATAAAAGTTCGTCAAAAAATATTTCTGATGTCTTAAAAAAATAATAATCACTGCAAGATTCTTGAGCACATGTGAGACAACCCTGAATATCTCGTCAGTAGGGCCCAGAGAGAGTTTGCAAGGGAATGAAGGTACAATGTTACCAAGTAAGGGCTTAACCAGCTTAATCAGCACAAGCGCTAGGAATACCTCATTTAGAAGAAGGACTGGTAAGTCTTTGCGGTTTTAAGTCATCAAAAGGTTCACTTTGCCTTCCACATTTATGGATTTCAAACACCACATACTGATGCTCTGAAGTGTGTAGTAGTATTATGTATAGGGTTAGGACTGAGTATGATGTGTCCAGGGAAACTTGAACTATTTCTGACACAAGTTAGAGTCAGTGCATGCTACTGTGTTATCAAACTATTAGCCACATATCTGTAAATTCATGAAACCAGGGGCGCAGTCAACCAAGATGGGGAGAGAGAGGGAGGGAGATAATCAGGATAGTAAATATTGGATATTATGACTTTATTAGACTAACCACGTGTGAACATAAACTGCCTTTTGACTTGTGGTGCCTGCTGAGAACGGAGCTGTGGGGTGAGCGGCGTTTTGCCTCCGCACGTACCACAGTTCTCATATCATTTTGCTTTTAATAAAGTAAGAAATTACCCCATTGTGTGAGTAAAACTTCTGTAGAATTTTTGTTTAAAAGCATAATCATATTTTCATCTTTACAGAAAATGGAGCTATTTAAATGCCTTATGGATCCCACATGATTATAGGCAGAATCCTGTAAAAAAAAACAACCATGAAAATAATTTGCAATTTAACATTTATCAAGCACAGAAAACATGTTGGACAGTGCCAGGTGGCAGATGTAGTTGAACTTTTTGCTTAGAGGGGTTACAAAATAAGACTAATACACATTTTTAGGATGAGAAAGAACCTGAATGTGCATAGTACATCAAATGTCCAACTGGGAAATGGCTCTCATTTTTCCTCTTGAGTTCTGTGTTTTATATAACAAGAAACTAAATTCTAGTTTGAATGTTATATTAACCTTATTGGCACATGTTAGATAATCATGAAATAAGGCATCTTAGTCAATCATTGACAATATGTCCCAGATGAATAGTTCTAAGTGCTCAGTAAATAGTGGTTGAATATGTGTTTAAATTAATGAATACAATCTTTATTTTTCCTTTTTGTTTAGCATCATCTTCAGAAAGATTATATACCTTGCAGAAGTTTCAAAATTAAAAATGGGCCCATACACATAATTTTATAAATGTAGTCTTATATACCTCCCCCTTGTGGTTGAAAGACAAAAGTTAATTATTTATTAAGAGATTCATGACTCAACCACTGAATTCAATTGATTTAAAAATTTTTTTATGTTTTTTTTTAAATTTATTTTTGAGAGACAGACAGAGACAGCGTGATCAGGGGAGGGTCAGAGCAAGAGGGAGATACAGAATTGGAACAGGCTCCAGGCTCTGAGCTAGCTGTCAGCACAGAGCCTGATGCGGGGCTCGAACCCACAACTGTGAGATCATGACCTGAGCCGAAGCTGGATGCTTAACCAACTGAGCCACCCAGGCGCCCCTGAACTCAATTGATGTAAAAAATATTATGCTGAAATGTGCAAAAGTTATCTTTTTCTTTTTTCTTTTTTTTTTTTTTGAAGTGTATTTATTTTTGAAAAAGATAGACAGAATGCCAGCAGGGGAGGGGCAGAGAGAGACAGAGCACAGAATCTGAAGCAGGCTTCCTACTCTGAGCTGAGGTGTCAGCACAGATCCAAACACAGAGTTCCAACTCACAAGTGGTGAGATCATGACCTGAGCCGAAGTCTGGCACTTAACAGACTGACCCACTAAGTTGGCCCAGGCAAAAGTGTTTTAACTAATGTCTCAATATTCAGAACATACTGTGTACTCTAGGAATGTGTATAGAAAGTAGAATTAGGGAAGGAGTGGGCATTAGTGAAACTGAATGATTCTTTTTTAATTCAATTTCACATATAAAACATATCAAGGAAATACTATACACTGAGCATCATATTAGGTTTTAAGAATCCTGAGTGTGATAAAATACAAAGGAATGGACGTCAGACAGTGAACAACCATGCCACTCTGCAAAGAGAATACTGAAAGTCACTAAGAATTATGATCTTGAGATTGAAGGTTGTGAAAAAGAGTTAGAATCACTTGCTTCCTTCAATGCCAATATCAAATTTTATTTAAAAAAGACCTATTTACTAAAAATAAATAAAAGAAAATGAAAAAAAGAAACCTATTTATTTTAAAACTATGTACCTAGTCATTGATACACATGAAGGTTTCTAACTTTATTGTGGTAGAAATTTCTCCTATATTATAGAACATTGAAAATAAGCAAAATTAAAAGAACTTTATAAACACCTTCTACCTACCACCTAGATTCTATTCTTCTTGTTTTATTGCATATCTAAGTATTCATTTAGATATGTATCTATAATCCTCTTTATTTAATACATTTAAATTACAAACAACAAAAAAAATCTGGCCTAAATATCTTAATATTTATATAATTAGATATTATATTTGTTGGCAGTATTTTATTATGTAACATTAAAATAGAATAAAATATACAATGTACATTCTGAGTCTAGTCAAAACTTTTGAAGATAGAGAACATTAACATAACCTCTGAAAAATCCCTCTTTCTCTTCCTAATAAGTTTCTGCCCTCGCTGTTCTAATTCTTTTCCAACATCATTTTGCCTGTTGTAGGGTATCATAAAATTTGATTTATTGGTCATAACTTCTTTTGTGTCAGGTACGATTTACTCAACATAATGTCTTCTAGATTCATTCCTTTGTTGTTTGTATCAATAAGTCATATTTTTTATTGTTGTTGTTAAGTGTTCCATTATGTGGATATATTAAAGCTGGTTTTTACATTGTTTTTCTGACGGATATTTGAGTTGATTTCTGTTACCTCTATTAGAAATTAAAGTGCTATGACTCTTATATGTCTTTTTGTTAACATATGTTTTCATTCTTATAGTCTAATATGTAGGAATTCATAGGGCACAAGTGGTTTGTGTTTAGTTTTAGAAGAAACAGCTAATCCTTTTTCTAGTGATATTGAGAGACAATTTTCCATGACTCTCTTGTATTTCTGCACTAATCATGCAAATGAGGTACTTACTACTCTTTGTTTCAGACTATCTTTACAAGATGTTTTGTCTAGCAAACAGCCTTGGGTGTCTCCTTCCATAACAAAGAGTAAGCTTAGTGTCAATTAGGAAAGATACAGATGCAGACTCCCTAAATCAGGCTTCCTATCTCATAACACAACCCATTTTGTGCTCAAGTGTCATCTGGTCCTCTTCGCATTGCCCCCTGAGAACTAGCGGAAAAAATGTTGATGTTCCAGTTACTGCTGTTGCTGTGACAAAATGCCCTTCTTATATGACCCAGTCATATGCAGCCTACCAGCATCTATGAAACTGTGGCAGACGAATTGCTTACTTGTAAATGGGGTAAAATCTCAGAGTCTTCAAAGACTGTGACAGGTGTAGGCTTTTACATCCCCACACATACCATGAGCTCTCTGGTTCTTCCACAATCTTGCCAAAGTTTAGTGTTGTCAGTCTTTGCGATCTTATCGTTCTCATAGGTGTCTAGTGGCATTTGGTCATGATTTTAATCTTTTCACTTGCCAGATAAGTAATGAGGTTGAATATTGTTATGTTCACTTCATATTCATAAATCTGCTTTTGTAAAGTTTCAGAAAGAGGAATTAGGTATATGCTAGGTATAGATACAGATTTTGGACAAAAATCCTTTGTCGGGTATGTTTTGTTAGAGTTTTTCCCAAATATTTTTGGGTCTTGCCCATTGATTTTCTTAACATCATATTTTGATTAACAGAGGTTATTAATTTTGATATTTAATTTACTTTTTTCTGATATGGTTATTGCTTTTTATATAGTATACTGTATTTCAAATAAAGAGACCTTTTGCCTGCCACCAAGACACAAAACTACCTTTCTGTGCTTTTATTTATAAGCTTCTGTCACTTTTAAATTAAACTTTTTAAGTAGTTAACTGTAGAGTCACAAGCTGCTGTAAGATATAATGCAAAGAGATCCCTTGTACCCTCTACCCGCTGGTCATACCTTGTAAAGCTACAGCACAATATCCCAATCAGAATACTGATGTCAAAACAATCAAGATACTGAATATTCTGTCATCACAAAACTTCTCTACATGCCTCTTTTACACACAGACCTCCTTCTCTATATTTCCTGCCTCTCCTTAATCCCCGGCAACCACCAATCTGCTTTCCACTTTTATAATTTTGCATTTCAAGGATATTATATAAATGGAATTATATAGTTTGAAACCTATTGAGATTGCCTTTTTTCACCCCACATAATTCCCTCGAGATTATTATGTATATCAATAGTTTTTAAAATTATCATTATTGTTGCTGAATTATATTCCATGGTATGGACCTACCACATTTGTCTAATTCACCATTCACTCATTGAAGGATAGTTGGATTATTTGCAGTTTGTGGCTGTTGCAAATAAAGCTACCACACACATTTATGGACAGATTTTTGTGTGCACATAAGTTTTTATTTCTTTAGGATAAATATTTTAGAGTGTAATTGTTGAGGCATATGGTAGTTGCATGTTAGGTTTTTTAAAAAAAATCACACACACACACAAGAAAAAACCCTCTTTTTCTAGAATGGCTATATCATTATGCATTCCTACCAGGAATTTATGAGTGATCCAGTTTCTCTGCAACCTCGTCAGCATTTGGTGATTCACTAATATTTTTTTTAAGCCATTATGGCTTCCCTATGATTGCTTTTTCTAGAAGGTATTCTGACTTTTCAGACTGCTTAATTCTATTGACATACACTTTGAGTCATGAGTTTAAGAGTATATTTCCCATTCTGTTAGTTTAACTTGGTATGTGGGAGAATCCAAAAAAGAGAAAGTTATAAGAAAAATTAAAAATGGTCAAAATATTTAAACATCCAAAGCAGACTCCATTTTTCTTGTGTAGCTCTTCTTTTAGTTTATAATTACATATTTATTATATTACTATGACATTAGATTATTAGTTGCTTACTGTGTATATCTGCCTTCACTGGTAGAGGGTAGGAATCCTGTCTGCTCACTCATTCCCCACTGCATTGCCCCAATCATTTATATCAAGAAGACCTAATAGAGATTAATAAATAATTATTGAATGTTAATATGATTTCTAAATATGTTCCTATCTTGCATATACAATTACTCAATAGATAATTTAAAAATAGTAGTGACATAAACACTTGTTTAAAAATTGTGTCAGTGAGCATTTCATGATGCTTTCACTTTGAATGATACACTGATTTAACTCACTTTTTTAAAAAATTTTTAATGTTGATTATTTTTTTGAGAGTGAGAGACAGAGTGTGAGTGGGGGAGGAGCAGAGAGAGAGAGATTGAGACACACAAAAAATCCAAAGCAGGCTCCAGCCTCTGAGCTGTCACCACAGAACCCGACAAGGGCTCAAACTCCCAGACCAGGAGATCATGACCTGAGCCAAAGTCACACATTTAACCAACTGAGCTATTGAGGGGCCCCTGATTTAACTCACTTTTTAAAATGTATAGAAGGTCACAAAGACCAGAGTTAACTAACTCCCACGAGTTTGTGTCAGAGAGGATCCTGTTGTTCAAAAAGTAGTTTTTTCTCCATTAAAACATTTCCAATGAAAATCACATTTTAAAGCTTAAAATTCTAACCTCCAGTACAAATAAAATGTCTCCCTTTTATAAGTTTACATTTAATAACTCTGATAAAAAAAAAACTATAGTAGTTATTCAATATTCTTTGCTTCAGATACAGTACAGGCAAAGTACCCCAAGACAGAACTTAAATCCATTCTTAAAATTTTTCTGATGAAAAAGACTGAACCATCCATGTATGACCCCCATCTTAATATGTGACTTGTTGGACATACTTGATTCTGTCAGGGCCTTCTTTATGTGTTCTTGCCCAACGGCAGTGCCGACTCTTCTCAGCACATGCGTTTTTGCCTGAGTACTTCCCTTGGCTGGTAGTGTGTTTTTGCCATCTACTTTGCACACTGGCAATGCCATAGAAAGAATGTATCTCTGAGCATAGCTCTTTGACTGATGGCAGTTGGTGTAGGAACACACGAGCTCCCTACAGCCCTGATGGAGAACTCCGCAGCATGGGTTTTACATTGGCTTCCAGATTTCTCCTTGCAGGATTAAGTTCTAGTAACCAATGTTGTAAACTCGTGTGAAAGTGAATGCTTTATTGGCTGTCTTCCTTTCTCCCTCTTACTTGTTAGCCCTTCTACTGATGTTTTTTTGGAATCACTTCCAAAATAAACTACTTAGACTCTAATCCTAGTCTCAGGGTCTTCTTTGGGGGAACTGACAGTAAGATAAAAATTCTTGTTTCAAGTAGAAAATGAATAGCAGTTACTGCTTTTTTTCCCCAAATACCCCTTAATACAGTGAGTTTAATGAGTGGGGCTGGCTTCTGCCAAGCGCAAATAGAAAGTAGTGTCTTCTTGTTTTTCACCCTCACTGCAGTCCTATTAAACCTACCATGTCACTTCCCCCCTATCTTTTAGGATACCCCCTATGAGGTTTCCATGACTTTTCTGTTCATTTAAAAAATATTTTTTAACGTTTATTTGTCATTGAGAGACAGAGAGTTGGAGCATGATCATGGGAGGGACAGAGATGGGAGGAGGGGGGTGCACTGGACACAGAATCTGAAGCAGGCTCCAGGCTCTGAGCTGTCAGCACAGAGCCCAATGTGGGGCTTGAACTCATGAACTGTGAGATCATGACCTGAGCCAAAGTCAGATGCTTAACTGACTGAGCCCCCCCAGGCGCCCTGCCCCATCTGTTCACTTTTAAGTTTAAAAACTAGTCTCATATTCAAGTACTAAAGTTAATCTTTGAAGCCCCAGATAGAAGATGATCAGGCTTGGAAATCTGCACTAGAGAAAAAGACAAGGTATCTTTCTTTACTATTTATCTACTTTATTCATCACCCCCTCCACTTCCTCCACTCACTCTGCAGCCTCTGGTTCCTCGGAGTTGGAACAGAGAAAAAAAAGAGAGGGACAAATGGAATATTTGACTGGAATGTTATGCTCTGCAATGGTGTGGTGATACAGTGCTTACTCTTTGTCTTCTTGGATGTATGATTGGCCAGAAATCTCTCCATCCTTGCTGTAGATGTTGCTCAGCACTATAGCCTATAGCAATAATGCAGTCTCCAGCTGGCAGCTTACAAACCTTTTTCCTTTCTATCTCTATCTCTCCTGCATCAGATAGTACACCTCTACCTTTTCAACCAGAATCACCTTTCCTCAGGCAGGAAACACTTTAGGTGGACCATTTTCAAAATAATTCAAGGTTAGATAACTTTAGAGTTCCATGAAGTCTCTGGAAATACTGGCCATGGCCAGTGAAAATAGAATTTTCTCCCTTCAAAGCCCTCTCTGCTCTTTTGTCAGTCAGGCTGGCTATAGGCAGCCCAGCCTCTTGGCATCAAACTTCTCCAAGTGTGGGTCAACCCTAAATGTAAGTCAACACCAAGCCCTAGGCTCCCAACTCCAAAGAACAAGGTCAGTTCTGAGGTTCTCTCTCTCTTATGCTCCAGGTTAGTCTTCCTTCTGGTGGTAACAATGGCCATGTTCTCTGAGAGGATTTCCAGTCTTCCTGCTTGACTATGGAGAGCAAAGGAGGACAGTATAACTCTTCCTACAGAAATCATTCTCATGATCTTTCTTCTATCCGTCTTTGTAATTCCCTTCATCTTGGCTTTAGGCAGCTCGAAGACCAATGTTTAGCCACCTATCTATTTGGGTTACCCCTTAGCAAGTTCTGCAGAGTTGGTCTGGTACTTCACTTTCAAATTAGTACATATTTAACACTCTTTCTTCTAGTCCTTGTGGTTTCAGCAAAAATTCTGAGCAGGAAAAAATTTTATTTTAACATCTTGCTATACCTCTAATTCAAAATCTAAGTAAAGGAACTGACATTTTTATGGTTTACAAAATTCTAAAATTTATGCTACATCTTAACCATATATTATCTTGTTAGAATTGTCCTATTTCATATATCATCTGATAATTTTTATCAGTGACATGTAAGTTAGGAATTCATTTACATGCATTTTTCATTAAATGATTTTCTAGGCATTGAAACTAACCTATAAAGATACAAGGAGAAAGCATGTTTAAGAAAACAGCAGGCCATTTGCAAACATTTTCAAGAAATTTAAGTTAAAAGTGTCTTATTATAAAATAGATTTTGAATCCTAAAATGACAAAAAAAGAAATATTGCATTTTGTACCCCTAAATTCATATTACCCAAATTACAGTTACCAATGCAACAAGTATGATTTTAAAGTCTTTTTCTACTGTTTTTCCATATTTTCCATTTTTAATAATAAACATATATTAAATGTATATAAAAATCTGATTTTAGGAATAAAGTTAGCTAAATCAGAATGTAATTTCAAGAAATCTTCAAAGGGTGGACATTCTTAGAACAAGCTTTACATTAGGCAGATTAGTAACATCTGTTAATTGATTTGCCAATTATTTAATAATTATTCCAATAATTTGTACAAAGCAGTTATGGCTAGTTCACTTTATGGCTTCTCAAACTAACAAAACATCTGTAAAGATGTTCACATTTTATTTAAAACTGAAATACTGATGTAAGATGTGGTTGCAAAGACACTGAATCCAGAAGCATAGTGTTTTGTGCAGATATTAAGAATAATGTCTTTCATAGAAACTCATAAACCAGGGATACATGCATTGTCTTTTCCTCTCATCACAACTTGGGAAGCAGAGCCTGTCTTAAATCAGAAGACTATTTAGGACATTCATCTCCCTGAAAGCCAAAAAGATTATTTGCCCATGGGAGATACCATTTTATGATAAATAAGCAGGAGCTTCAAAGATTTACAGATTTTGAGATGGCACTTGGGAGTATAATTTTTTTCCTAGTTTCACTTAAATGAGGAATTCCTTGAGATAGGTTAAAAAATCAGTTAATTTAACTACCTCTTTGTGGTAATTTAGGAATTTATGGCATTTTTCTATAGCAGAGACTAAAATTGTCCTCTTGGTTGTAGAAATTAACTGATCCTTAAAAACACATTCAGTTTAAAAGATGCTATTGTCTTATTCCATAAAAATGGCTAATATGTATTTGCTGGAAATCATGTATCTTCAACCTGTCAAAGGCTTTTCTCTGCAAATAAAAAGTTGCCTTTTCTCAATGCCAGACAATAAACTGAACCTGAATTCTATGAATGATACTATGATCTTTCTCAATCATATCGTCAGGAGTGGTAAGATTCTACAATTAGAACCCAGCTGACAATGTGGGTGATGAATGAGGCCCAGAAAGACTTCTGATTGCTTTTACACAACTGCATCATTGGCTCTGCATAGGATCAGCAACATTAAGGTTTTGGATTTTTCCCCCCAGCAAATGACTTACAAAAATAGAGGAAGCAGCTGAGATCATTATTGTCTCACATTTAAGATGTGTGCTAACATTCTCAGGGTGATACACAATGAGCAAGAAAAGAAAACAAGAATTAGTAAGAGTGGGAGAAGGAGTTCCCTTCAGAGACTGTAGAGAGAGGGGTGGCTCATCCGCTTGCTGGGGTCTGATAGTTTAGCAAGGAGGAAGAGGAGGACAGAGAGCAGCATTATGATATGTTGCTAGTGTCTACTGCACCATCTCTCCCAAAATATTCATAAAAACCTTATGTCTTACATTATTGTAAAAAATTTCTGTAATTTTAACTTAGGTTTTATTTGGGAGTCTGAGGCATCAAGGTCAGGCTTCAAGGTGGAACAGCAATGGTCAGGTTGCATTTAGGGTACCAACAGAATTAATGGTTTTGTTTCTAGTAGACATTTTAGGGAAATATCAGAAACATACCAGATTATTTGGTCTCACAAATGAGACCATTTTATTAATCATTTTATTGACATTTTAAAAGGTGATACTCAAAGAATTTTGCTTACCTACTTGGTTTATTTCTACCTGGAGTGCCTGTTTGCAGAGTTAAGGCTCAATACCATTTCAGATAAAAGAAAAGACATTGTTTCGTGTTATTTTGTGTGAGATTGTATATTCATTTTCTGTTTGGTGTCATAACAGACTGCCACAAATTCAGTGGCTTAAAACACACACAAATTTATTATAGCCTTAAGGGTCAGATATCCAACACAGCTGTAATCAAGCTAAAAACAAGGTCTTGGCAAGTCTGGGTTCCCTTCTGGAGACTCAAAAGGAGAATCATTACCTTGTTTTTTTCCAACTTCTGGAGGCTGCGTTTGTTTCTTGGCTTACAGCCATCTCCTGTCTCCTCCATATACAAAGCCAACAATAGTGGGTGGAGTCCTCCTGGTACTTCTCTCTGAACCACTGTCCTGCCTTCTTTGAAGGACTCATGTGATGAGATTGGGCCTATCTGGGTAATCCAGGATAAACTATCCATCTCAAGGTTGGATGATTAGAAAGATTAATTGCATCTGTAACTTTAATTTTCTTTTACCACCTAAAATAACATAGTCTTGGGTTCTGGGGATTAGGTTGTAAACCTCTTTGGTAGGAGTCATTATTCTGCCTACCAATTAAATTTAGTTGTGAGTATCAAGATTCAAATAGCAGTGATATAAATAAACTATTTTTTTTAATTTAAATAAACACAAATGTCCTAATGGAATGACTAGCATCTTTATGTTACAGATATTGAACTAATGACTTCAATGAATCACAACTACAGATATTATTAAAAGATGAATTTGTTTACATTTTAACACCAACACCAATTTCTAAAATAGGCTAATTCTATGTATATCTTAAGTCATTATAACTAGTCATTTTTATTAAGTTAGTACAAAAGAAAACAGTATTATAAAGAGGGACAAGAAGAATGAAAGTAAACACCACTTTCCAACTATTTGTATTAACATCACATAGCAACAAGGTGCACTGGGGATAGCAATTTGCAATGGTATCAATCACAAAAAAAAATGTGTTTTTTAGAGGATTTGAAAAGATAATGGGATTTCTTGGCTATATGGGCATAGCATTGTATTTTAAATGGCTTATGAGAAACTGAAGCTCTAAAAACACCTTAATGGACTGAAATAATAAACTAACTCTTAAAAGATGAAATTTAGTAAAAGTAACTTATGATTTAAAAAATACAAGGAGACAGAATAAGGATA
This sequence comes from Suricata suricatta, assembly GCF_006229205.1. Classification (NCBI taxonomy): domain Eukaryota; kingdom Metazoa; phylum Chordata; class Mammalia; order Carnivora; family Herpestidae; genus Suricata; species Suricata suricatta. The sequence continues at coordinate 33,020,480 of NC_043714.1, forward strand.
GTGTTTTTAACAGACATATCTATTTAATTTTCTTTAGCTGGTAGTAAAGACAGGCTGTGTTAATGCCATAATAGCCCTAAAAAAGCTAATTACATCCTAAGATGAACATGATATCAAGAATATTTTCTTAAACCAGGACGTTGTTATGGCATCCCGGACTGTTTAGACCACACCTGAAAGTAAAATACAATTCTGGACACAGTAGCAAGAAGGGCATGTTTAAGCTGGAACATGTCCAGAAGATAGTAAACCAGAGAGTAAAAAGCCTGACATTGTGCCCGTTCAGAAACCCTGTGTGTCTTGTAGAGATAAACACGTAGGAAATATGATAGCTGTCTTGAAATAATCTAAAGCGTATCAGGTTAAAGGACATTAAACTTGGTCCATATATTCTCAGTGGATAGTACTCAGACCAGAAAAGTAGCTTTTGGTCCAATATAATATCAGTATCTTTCTAATAACTAGAGCTTTCTGGAAGTAGAATAGACTACACCCATATGAAGTGAATGATCCACCTTAAAATTGTACCTGCACATACTAAGAGTTTATTTCCCAAGAACATTTCTAGAGAAGAGTTGGGACCAATCCCTAGATGTCCTCTAACCCTCCTTGACAAATCTCTCCTATATTACTAAGAAGTAGAGCATGAATGTCACTCTCATATATGGCATCCTTACTCTTTGGTCCTTGACAGATTTTTGTGATGCTAGATTCTGTTAGCCAGTATATTAGGAGTAGAATTCTGCACATTGTATTTTATCAAATAAAAGCTAGAATAAAATACTTTGACTTATTGATGGTAGTATATATAATTAAGAATATATCTTATTGATATCTTCATGTTAAGCTGAGGAACTCAAGTGAAATTGTATGAACATGATAGCAACAGTAGTTATTCTCAGAATTTCCATAGAATTTCCTTCTTTCTTTGAAATGAGAGTAACTAAGATTTCCAACTCAGATAACCTATAATATTTCTAAAATTATTATAGGAGGGTGGTCTCCTGAAAATGAGAAATGCATTTTATTACAGGTAGGAAGCAGGCTTGGATCTATTTTCTTTGAATAGAAAAAGCTAAAAAAGAGTAGCTTATATAAGATCAATATTTTTACCCAGAAAAAAACAAAGAAAGCAACACACATACCCACTGCCACCACCACCACTACTAACAACAATAATAACAAACAACAAACAAACAACTTGAAGAAATGGGAAAGAAGCAAAGCAGCCAGACCTAGGTCACCTAGGTGACCAAGACCCCCAGGAAGAAAGGACATACATTAGAGAGAGTACCAAATTGTCTGACACTTTTCCTAGCCAGGAATTTTCAACTGGAAAAAAAAAAAAACCTTCAGCTTAGTGTTTTCTACAGGCTCATAAGGCTGGGCAGATAAAAAAATGAAGTTTAGGTTTACAAGGCAGCCATCACAAGGTAGAAAAAAAATGTCATCTGTAGAAAAATGAGTCTGATATTTTGGGCTATTTGTTCCCTTGAGGCATCCTGCCAATTCTTTAACTGTGCACAAAATGCTGAAAACTTAAGCATAAATTGACATATGAAAGGCTAAAAATTAATCAGGGACTTCAATAGTCCCACTTGGATGAGGAAACAAAAATTAGAGCTCATGCCGTTCTGAAGAAAATGGGGCTTTGGTAATCAAACCTAGACTTTTAGTTGAAACTATAAATGACCAATCCTTAGAAGTAAGAACAAACCAAAATAGAGAAGCCTTTAAAACAAACAAACAAACAAACAAACAAACCTGAAATACAGTCTTTAATCATCTCTATCACAGACTGGATTAAGGTTATTTGCCACTAATTTAATGGCTTTCCAAAAGAAACACAGATCACTTCTAAGGAAAATTGGCATCATTCAAAAGCTAAATAGTTGGTTATTTTGTGTACAATGTCTGGAATTTATTTTTAAAACTCACAAGATATGCCAAAGATAAGATCAAGTAGTTGAAAATCATAGTGGAAAGAAATAGAAAATAGAAATAAAACCACAGGCTATTCAGTTACTGGAAACATTAGACACTGTGCTGTTCTGATATTAATGTATCTAGGGGTATAATGATAAATATATAGTGAAAATTGTGATTAGTATATTTTAAAAATAGATAGAAATGAAAATCATACCTGAAAAATAAAATCCATAAGGAAAATTTAAATGGAAATACTAGAACTAAAAAATATCATCAGTGAAACTGAGAAATCAATAGAATGTTAAACAGAATTCTAATTAGTAGATCAGTAGAAAATAACCATACTCAATCAGGAAGAGTAAAAAGAGCACAAATGCAGAAATATACTTCAGAGCCAATTAAGACATGATAAAAATTTCTACCATATGTGTAATTTATGTTCAGAAGATATAAATAATATTTGAAAATATGTTGATCAAGACTTTTCTAAATTGATGGAAAACCTTAAGCGACAAATTAAAGGAGCTCTATGACCTACCTAGAGGGATAAATTTAAAACACATCTAAGCATACCATATATATATATATATATATATATATATATAGAGAGAGAGAGAGAGAGAGAGAGAGAGAGAGAAAGGTAAAGAATAAAGTAAAAAAACAAAGGAGGGGTGTCTGAGTGGTTCAGTTGGTTAATCCTCCAACTCTTGACTTTGGCTCAGGTCATGATCTCACAGTTTGTGGGTTCACGCCCTATGTTGGGCTCTGCACTGACAGTGAAGAGTGTGCTTGGGATTCTCTTTCCCTCCCTCTCTCTCTGCCCCTCCCCATTCTCTCTCTCACTCTTAAAATAAATAAATAAGCTTATAAAAAAGGATACATTACTTTCAAAGAAGCAACGACACCTGGCAGTTGGCTTTTAAACCAAAATGACTGCAACTAGAAGAAACTGAGATGACCTCTTTAAAGAACTAACACAAAACAACAAAAACAACAGACAAAAAAAGAACCCAGCAGAAAAATATTCTTTTTCTTTTATTTACTTAAGCAATCTCTACATCCAACATGGCGCTTGACTCATGACCCCAGGATCAAGAGCTGTGTGCTCTATTGAGTCAGCCAAGCTCCCAGAAAAAATGTTTTTCATAATGAAGGCTAAGTGAAGATATTTTCGAGCAAATATAAACTGAGCAAGTTCATCATCTGCAATATGATGTGTATACCTATATAAAAGTACCAACAATTAATAAAGAGTTGTATAGTACAAGGTTAGACAAATACCTTAACAGAGCTTTCTAGAAGTGTAGTTGGCAAACCATAACTTGTGAAACAGCTATTTTTACACAGGTTTAGTGGAACACAACCATAGCCATTCATATACACATTGTCTATGGCTATTTTTGCACCACATGGTTAAGTTGACTAGTTGTGACAGACACCGTCTAATCCACGTATCTAAATATTTAACATCTTGCCTTTGAGAACTACTTGCCTCCCATGTACTAGAGAGTTTAAAAGCAGATTCATATATTTATTTCCACTTGATTTATGACAAATGTAATACTGCTATTCAACAAGTGAAGTATGATCATTTCAATAAATTGTGTCAAGTTGTACAGAAGTACTTCAGGAAAACAATTCTCAACACAACCTTCATGTCACATTCAAGACCAATTCCAAGTAAAGTGCAGATCTAAATCTGCACTTTAAATGAAAGATCAAGTGTGTATAATAAGTTTTTTAATAGGAAGGTATCATTAGGACCTTGAAATAAGCAAAGAGATGTTGAAGAGGAAACAAAGAACACTAATTGTTGTGAAAACCATGGATAAATTAAACTTTATTTAAAATAAGAATTTTCTGTTTAGCAAGAGATTCCACTGAGAGAAGAGAATGAAAACACAGCCTACAGATTTGAGAGAAGATACTATTAATTAATTATCATCTATCTAGCTGCAGAAATAGATATATGCAAAGGACTTATTCTATTCTATGAATATACAAACACCTACTACAAATCACTGAGGAAAAGACAGATTTATGAAAATATGCCACAGACTATAACAGTTATCTCACAAGAAATGATATAAAATTTTAAAAAATTAATGTGTATTTCTGAGAGAAACAGAGTGTGAGCAGGAGAGAGACAGAGAGGGAGAGACAGGCTCCAGGCTCTGAGCTGTCAGCACAGAGCCTAACACGGGGCTCGAACCCTTGAATTGTGAGGTCATGAACCTGAAATCATGGTGCTCAACGAACTGAGCCACCCAGGCGCCCCGAAATGATATAAAATTTTAATGAATATGTGGAAAAAGTGCTCAAATCAATAGTCATAAGTCAATATTCATGAAAAAAATGAGTAAACCACAGTAACAGACTTCCACATTCTCATCAGAAATACATTTTAAAAACCCTGACAATAATAAGTAGTATTAAAGAGTTGGAGCAAATGGAACTCTGTTACACTGGTTGAAGAAGTGTAATTCATATAACCACTTGGGAAAGTTAATTGACAGTATCTACCAAAGAAGAATATATGCACTGTGTGCACTCAGTAATTCTATTTCTATAGAAATATATTCCTGTATGCACTAAAGGACATCAACACAAATGTCGATACAAATAGTACTGTAATCACTCCCAAATGGAACTCATCTAAATGTTTATGAAATTAGAAGGAATAAATAAATGAGATTAAATTAGTTAATAAGAATTGTAAGCAATGAAAATATCTATAATATGCATATTTGTATAATAATATAGATTAATTTTATAGCATTCCATAAAGAAAACCAGACAAAATGGCTAATGTATGATTTTAGTACTATATTTTAAAGCAAGCAAAATCAGTATATGATGGTCGGCTTTAGTAGAGTAGTTGTCTTTGGGAAGTTGGTGTAGTTCATATGAAGGGGCATGAAGGGACTTTGGGAGGGCTGGTGATGTTCTGCTTCATCAGGCTGGTAGTCAGACAAGTATGTTCATTTTGTGAAATTAATTGATTGATATACTTATAATTTGTGTGCTTTTCTGGATGATATAACACATTTATAAAAAGTTACCTTACTGAAAACGACACCTCATCATACCTCAGCTATTGAGTAGGTATTGAAATATTAACTATTTAAAAAAAATTGGGGGGGTTTATTTATTTTTGAGACAGAGAGAGAACTCAAGCAGGGGAGGAGCAGAGAGAGTGGGGGAGACATAGAATCTGAAACAGACTTCAAGTTCTGAGCCGCCAGCACAGAACCTGATGCTGGGCTGGAACCCATGGACCGTGAGATCATGACCTGAGCCGAAGTTGGATGCTTAGCTGACAGAGCCACACAGGTGCCCCTGGAAATATTTACTATTATCACTACAAATCTGTCAAAAATTAATGATGTTTTTTAAATGATTGTTTTTGTATGGTAAATTATATGTATAATTATATATATATGATTTCATGTTTTCCAGTTATTTAATAGATTTTAACATAATAATTTATATACATTAATTTTATATATAATTACATGTATAACTTTATATGTATATAACTTTCTTTTTTTTAAGTTTATTTATCTTGAGAGAGAGAGAGAGAGAGAGCATGAGGGAGAGGAGGGGAGGGGAGTAGGGAGGGGGAGAGAGAAAGTATCCCAAGCAGGCTCCCCACTGTCAGCACAGAGCCCAACACAGGGCTTGAACTCACAAACTGTGAGATCATGACCTGAACTGAAATCAAGAGTTGAACACTTAACCAACTGAGCCATCCAAGTGTCTCTAATTTTCTAAAGCTCCTATAAAGAATAGGAATTACTTCTATAATAACGTAATAAAATAAATAAACTTCATTTACAGCAACACAGTTGGACATTTGGTCTCAGTTATGCAAGCTGTATTTGTTTATATATTTATTCTCTCCATAATTCAGGGAATTATAGCTGACTTCCAACTACAATACATTCTTACAAATTACTCTTACAAAAGGCATAATGAGAAATGCCTATTGTAATTGTGATATCAGAGATTTTAGGCTTAATCTGTCCTTAGATAAGTAATGTCTAAATAAGTAGCACTGACTTTGACTTTCATTGACTTTTAGACTTACCTTTACACTGCAAGTAGCCTTTTAAAAATACTTTCTACTTTGTGGACCATCAGTATTCCTGTTTTTCATGTTAAATTAAACTTGTTCTTTTCCTTCCTGTCCATCACTTTTCTTTGTCTTATCTTTTTTCAGTCTGTAATAATTCTTTTTTGAATGGAGTTTTCCATTTAAGTACCAAATAATGATCCATTGGCATCTGAACTCTTATTTGTCTTCATTTGCTTAGAGTTTGCCATTGTATGCACTTGAATAACAAATTCATCCTATATGCTCAAAGAAGCAACCTCATACTATATGAGGCAAGTCACTTCAATTATTCTTAACTTTATCCTACATAAAGACCAGGATGGGCCAAACACTGGAGGCAGAATTAGAGCTCTTTGAACTATAAACTGTGATCATTTTTATTTTGAATTACTCTCTTAAGTATTATTATATTTAAAGCAAGTTGAAAGACTTCTATTTGTACTCAAAGATGACTACCCACAAAAATAAACGTTATACAAACAACATCTTAATTTGGACTATAGCATACTTTGCAAAAAGGTCAAATGTATAAGACTTTGAACTCATCAAAATAAAGAAAGTATAATCAAAGCAACACAAAATAAGTACCCTCTCATAGTTTATAAAGTTATATGGACCACTGTAATGAAAAGGAGGCATGAGGTTCTCTTAGTTCCTGTACAAAGCAACAGCAGACATCTTTTCCAGACAGAAAAGGTATTAGATTATTCTTCTAACAACTCTGAATCTGATCTGTTTGAAAAATTGATAGCATTTAGAACAATTTTTAAATATAGATGGAGAAGGAATATCGACCTCTCACCTCTCTCCCTGATTCTACCCAAAGGGATGTAAACTCAGGAAGGATGAGAAGGCTTCTTAATCACTTTATCAGTGATAAAAAGTTGTTTGAGAGTATTCTCAGCTTCTACTATCTTGGTTGTTCTTTATTACAGGTCATATATTCTGAGTGAAGAAAAGAGAGTGTAGGTTATATTGACAAATCCCTTGAAGGCATACATATTTCATTCCATGCAACAGAACCCTTTTTGGTATTTACTGAAATTGTTTACAGCCTACCTGAAATCCTAAATTTGATTTTAGGCATTTCCCAATCAATTCTGTCATATCATTTGCAATGCCTACTAATTTTGGGCTGTGTGGGAGATTGTGCAATATCCCAGTTTATGCCTCCCTGTTGATATTACCTTCATTCAACTATCTGAAAGCTGAGTAGCAAATAGTAATATTTTTTTTACATCTTTCAGACCCAGTCTTCTATGAAGGCAGGTAGGGAATCATTTAAATGGTATGAATACAAGGATTTTTTACAAGGCCAGCTAAAAGACACCAAACTCTCTTAACTTCAATTAGGGACAAACAATTTTCTGTAAACAGCTGGATAGTAAATATTTTAGGCTCTGTAGGCCACACACTTTTGTTGAAACTACTCAGCTCTGCTGTAGTAGCATGAACTCTGCTATACAGTAGTAGTAGCTATAACCATGCTGCAGCAGCCATTAATACATGAACGGGCATATCCAGGTTCCAAAACAACTTCATATAAAAACAAGTGTCTGGGCAAATTTGGCCAGTGGTCCATAGCTGGCTGATTCCTTTTGCTAGGTCATTCCTAGATTTTTATTATTCTTTTATTGTAAAACAGTGATCCTTTTTACAATATAGCCAACACTCTATTATCAGCCATCATTTACAATCTTTTAGAAATGATCTTTCAATTCCCAAAAGAGTAGTTTTATAAAAGGGCAAAAAAAAAAAAAAAAAAAAACCACTGAGAGACCTAGGCAGAAATAAGTTGATAGTTGGTATCAACTATTAGAACATATTGATGAAAAAAATATTGACTGGAAACAAGACAAATCTCACTGTAGTAAGAATTACTCCAGTGTCTATGTCAACTCACTTATCCATTCATTTACTCATCTATTCAGCCAGACTTTTTTGAGCCCTTATTGTGTCACAGGGCAATATACTAGGTATAAAGGTAGGACAATGAATATGTCAGCCAAAGTCCAGACCTCAACAAAGTTTTCAATCTAGTGAGAAATATGAACACTAGGGACATAATTTTTAAAATAATGAATGCTATAGACACAGAGGATGGGAGACCCTATTTAATGGGTCAGAGTAGAGTGGGGTGGAGATGCTGAGAAGACATCTCTCAGCAAGTGATGTTGAAGCCACTTAATATGGAACATCAAAGTCTGCCAGGTAAGGACAGAGAATAGGGGTAAGGTTATTAAAGGATTACTATTCAAAAATCTGTCCATTTTCTAAAGTCAGATCTTTCACATTTGTACTTAATATACTAAGAATATCCTTGTTGTACTTGGTACAGTAGAATAATATTTTCCTACTGGGAGTGCTGGATGGATACTTCAGATGCTTTGGGACAGAAATAAAAATTGGTGCAACTCCCTTGAATGAGGTCTCCTGGACTCAAAGCCAAAATTTTGCTTTGTTTCATGTTTGACTTTCATCTGTGTAGCAAATGCAATTCTTCAATGTAGTTCTTTCAAACTAAATGAAAAACATTATGGGGAAATTTTAGCCTGTGAAAGTTAAGAGATGAACATTGACCAGAAAGGGAAAAACAAAAGGAAAGGAAAGAAGAAAAAGAAGGAATAGAGGAAGGATGGATGGGGAAAAAAGTCTTGGTGTAGAGAGATCCTGACTAGTGACTAATAGCAGAAAAATATCTTCAGTTTATTTCTGAACAGCTTTAAGCTTAAAATGCCACCCAAAAGGCATTTGGGGAATTGTTTGGTAAGTAAATGTCATATCTGTAAGAAGAAAGATTAATAGACTCTCTGAACTGTAATGGCCTGACCTCAGTAAAATACACACTCAATTTTTATAAGACTTATTCATAGTGTAATGGATAAAATTTTGTCTTAAAACTATAGTGTCCCTGATAAATATTGCACTTGTTTCTTTATGTTACAGTATTTAATACTCTGTATATTGTGGGGAATACACCACAGTTTTACAAGACTTGGGTCAAGACAATTGGTACAACCCTGAGGCTTGCTTTATGATCCTATCTGACATTTTCATTCAGCAGCCCTGCCTGTAACTTCAGAAAACAGTGTAACATAAAAGGGCAAATGCATTTATACAATCATCATCTCTTTCATCACACATCTATATGGCTGTGAGGGTCACCAAAGCTCAGCGGTCCTGAGGTCCCAAATTCAATATCTATCCTCAAGTTTCCTGGAGAGATTGCAACCTCAGATCTAGTAGTTAGACCCTGATACATCCAATTATTTCCTAAATGGAATGTTAGTGCATCATCCTTGGTGAGGGGACCTATTCAGGGGTGACCTGAATAGACACTTCTCCGAAGAGGACATCCAGATGGCCTATAGGCACATGAAACAATGCTCAACATCACTCATCATCAGGGAAACACAAATCAAAACCACACTGAGATTCCACGTCACGCCAGTCAGAGTGGCTAAAATGAACAAATCAAGAGACTATAGATGCTGGCGAGGGTGTGGAGAGATGAGCACCCTCCTACACTGTTGGTAGGACCCAGCAATAGCACTGCTAGAGATTTACCCAAGGGATACAGAAGTGCTGATATATAGGGGCACATGTACCCCAGTGTTCATAGCAGCAATGTCAACAATAGCCAAATCATGGAAAGAGCCTAAATGTCCATCACCTGATGAATGGATCAAGAAGATGTGGTATATATAGACAATGGAGTACTACATGGCAATGAGAAAGAATGAAATATGGCCATTTGTAGGAAAGTGGATGGACCTTGAGGGTGTCATGCTAAGTGAAATAAGTCAGGCAGAGAAAGACAGATACCATATGTTTGCACTCATAGGTCTAACAGGAGAATAGGAGAAACCTAATGGAGGGCCATGAGGAGGGGATG